>NC_133325.1:523280765-523630788 GCF_042186555.1 Aquarana catesbeiana | reverse complement strand
GCGGCGCCCGCTCCTCCATAGTAGGTGAGGTCAAAAAAAGACACAAGTCCATCAAGTCCAACCTATATGTGTGATTATATGTCAGCATGTGGTCATTCAGGTGCTTATCTAATCGTTTCTTGAAACTATCGATGCTCCCCGCTGAGACCACCACCCGTGGAAGGGAATTCCCTATCCTTGCCGCTTTTACAGTTAAGAACCCTCTAGGTAGTTTAAGGTTAAACCTCTTTGCTTCTAAAGATATGGTTGTGGCTAGATGCAGCACCTCATCCCAAAATGATTAAATAGCTAGTTGAATATGGGGATAGGGGATTATAATGGTGCTAGGGTCAAAATAATACAAAGAGAAAGAGAGAGTTTAAAATGGCAAAATTACAAAAATTATTTTTATTCGTAGAAATGTAACAAACATGGAAACACATTCGAATGATTAACAATAAAACCAGACTTATATATTGCGTACGACCCAAGATGCAGTGAGATAGGCCAGATGGAGACGGCTTAACGAAATGGGGGCTCGGTTATCCTACATGTTTCGCCAAGGCATTGGCTTCCTCAGGGAACAAGAGCTCAAATTAGGTATGGGAAAGTCTGTACATAAGGGTAAAGAAAACGATATATAGACAAAAATATTAACAATATGATATTGAATGCACAACTGAATAATATAATGATCAAATATTGTGGCTGGGCAATCACACAGAGAGGTGGCTCCAGTATCCCCTGTAACGCAGACGTACCTGAGAGACCGGCAACCAGGGGGGGCACGAAGAGCGCCGCCACAACGGGGAAGGTCAAGCTGCGCCGTATATTGTGCCTGCAGGGGGTACGCAGTAAACCTGGCAAGGGAATGCATTGGGAATAGGTGAGTGGATGTTAAATATATATTGAACGTTGCGTTTAAAAATATTAGGGGTGATGCAGTTATGCATCAATTGCAAAAAACAAAAAAGTTTTTAATGATAAGTAACTCACGCTATAAATTAAAAACAGTTGATTGAAGGAAGGGAGAGGTGCCTGTAGGAAAAAGCGCACACACAGCAGGGCAGTTGGAAGAGTTGGCAAACAATCAGCCTCTATAGAAAAAATAAATGGATTTGCTTAACCAATGGACCTGATATTACTCACCGAAATAGGGGAAAAAAATGCACAGAAAAAAAGCTTACCTAGTAAGATATATAGCAAACCAAATAACTCATTTGGATGTTTTTATATATTGTATTCATAAAACGAGGTCTTTTTTGAAGAGAAAACAGAGGCAGTGAGTCCTAAAGGGGAATAGATCAAAGGGAATGTATTAAGGATTAAGGAACTGTGCTGGAGGGGACTGAAAAACTAGTTAAAAAGACCAGGAATAATTACCTGATAGGCCGTGTGGCAAAGCATATAACTCCAATGGGGTCAATATTAATGATTATCCAGGAGAAGGATGGTGGCTCCAAGATGATAGCACCTAAAGAGGAATAATTCAGGGCTAAGCAAAGAGTGGAGTTGAAAGTATTATTGGTGTGATGGAAATTCCAGTTACCTGATTCATGTGTGTGAGAGCAAGTACAGGCACGTCCCTCGTCCAGCGTGTAAACCGAGGGACTGGCCGGTTCCTAAAGTACCCCCCACACCTGATCAGATAGTGATCAGGTGTGCGGACGCAAGTAAAGGGCGTCCGCGCATGTGTGCAGTGCGGCGCCCCCGGAAACTACATGTTCCGGCATGCACCGCACGCGCATGCGCAGACACTACGGCCAACCCGTGGCAAATGAGAAGGCATGACGCCATGGAATGGGTGGTCCCAAGGCCGCCATAGAAGCGTCAGTGTCATTTGCAGCCTTGTCAGTGTCATCTGCAGCCTTGTAGTGTCATTTGCAGCCTTTTAGTGTCATTTGCAGCCTTGTAGTGTCATCTGCAGCCTTGTAGTGTCATTTTCAGCCTTGCCCAGTGACACTGCAGACTTGTCATTGTCACTGCAGTTTTTAAATATGGTGCTGCCAAGATACACAGAGGCGGTCCTGTGTATCTCGGCGGCTCTGGGCTGCTTTCGGCTCCTCTCCTAGTCCTGTGGGTGGAGCTGAGCGCCGCCGATATACATACATAGCCGAGTGTACTCGGCTAGGTTCGGCTAGCTCCGCTCACAGTCACGCCCAGTGCCTGTGTTATGTCCATCATAGGGCAGGACTGGGCGTGACTGTGAGCAGAGCTAGCCGAGTACACTCGGCTATGTATGTATGTCGGCGGCGCCCGCTCCTCCACTCAGTCAGCGGGGATCGGCGTATAACACGCACCTGCGATTTTCCCCTGATTTTAAGGTGCCAATAAATAAGGTATATATATATATATATATATATATATATATATATATATATATATATATATAGTTACATAGTAGGTGAGGTCAAAAAAAGACACAAGTCCATCAAGTCCAACCTATATGTGTGATTATATGTCAGCATGTGGTCATTCAGGTGCTTAGCTAATCGTTTCTTGAAACTATCGATGCTCCCCGCTGAGACCACCACCCGTGGAAGGGAATTCCCTATTCTTGCCGCTTTTACAGTAAAGAACCCTCTAGGTAGTTTAAGGTTAAACCTCTTTGCTTCTAATTTTAATGAGTGGCCACGAGTCTTGTTAAACTCCCTTCCGCAAAAAGTTTTATCCCTGTTGTGGGGTCACCAGTACGGTATTCGTAAATTGAAATCATATCGCCTTTCAAGCGTCTCTTCTCCAGAGAGAATAAGTTCAGGGCTCGCAACCTTTCCTCATAACTAATATCCTCCAGGCCCTTTATTAGCTTTGTTGCCCTTCTTTGTACTCGCTCCATTTCCAGTACATCCTTCCTGAGGACTGGTGCCCAGAACTGGACAGCATACTCTAGGTGCGGCCATACCAGAATCTTGTAGAGTGGGAGAATTATCGTTTTATCTCTGGAATTAATCCCCTTTTTAATGCATGCCAATATTCTGTTTGCTTTGTTAGCAGCAGCTTGGCATTGCATGCCATTGCTGAGCCTATTATCTACTAAGACCCCCAGGTCCTTTTCCATCCTAGATAGTTGTGCTCATAAGCTTACCCTGGCAGAATGTATGATTTCTTGGCCATTTTTCAGAGAATATGAATGATAACACAAAAACATTTCTTTCACTCATGGTTAGTGTTTGGCTGAAGCCATTTATTATCAATCAATTGTTACTCTTTTTAAATCATAATGGCAACAGAAACTACCCAAATGACCGTGATCAAAAGTTTACATATCCTGGTGATTTTGGCCTGATAACATGCACACAAGTTGACACAAAGGGGTTTGAATGGCTATTAAAGGTAACCATCCTCACCTGTGATCTGTTTGCTTGTAATTAGTGTGTGTATAAAAGGTCAATGAGTTTCTGGACTCCTGACATACCCTTGCATCTTTCATCCAGTGCTGCACTGATGTTTCTGGATTCTGAGTCATGGGGTAAGCAAAAGAATTGTCAAAAGATCTGCGGGAAAAGGTAGTTCAACTGTATAAAACTGGAAAGGGATATAAAAAGATATCCAAGGAATTGAGAATGCCAATCAGCAGTGTTCAAACTCTAATCAAGAAGTGGAAAATGAGGGGTTCTGTTAAAACCAAACCACGGTCGGGTAGACCAACTAAGATTTCAGCCACAACTGCCAGGAAAATTGTTCGGGATGCAAAGAAAAACCCACAAATAACTTCAGGTGAAAAACAGGACTCTCTGAAAACATGTGGTGTGGCTGTTTCAAGATTCACAACAAGGAGACACTCGAAGAAAGATGGGCTTACATATAGTAGGTGAGGTTGAAAAAAGACACAAGTCCACATCCTTGCCACTCTTACAGTAAAGAACCCTCTACGTAGTTTAAGGTTAAACCTCTTTTCTTCTAATTTTAATGAGTGGCCATGAGTCCTGTTAAACTCCTGCAAAAAAAGTTTTGTCCCTATTGTGGGGTCACCAGTATGGTATTTGTAAATTGAAATCATATCCCCTCTCAAGCGTCTCTTCTCCAGAGAGAATAAGTTCAGTGCTCGCAACCTTTCCTCATAACTAATATCCTCCAGACCCTTTATTAGCTTTGTTGCCCTTTGTACTCGCTCCATTTCCAGTACATCCTTCCTGAGGACTGGTGCCCAGAACTAGACAGCATACTCTACGTGCGGCCGGACCAGAGTTTTGTAGAGCGGGAGAATTATCGTTTGATCTCTGGAGTTGATCCCCTTTTTAATGCATGCCAATATTCTGTTTGCTTTTTTAGTAGCTTGGCGTTGCATGCCATTGCTGAGCCTATCATCTACTATGACCCACAGGTCCTGTTCAATCCTAGATTCCCCCAGAGGTTCTCCCCCCAGTGTATAGATTGTAGGGTTGTCCCGATACCACTTTTTTAGGACCGAGTACAAGTACCGATACTTTTTTTCAAGTACTCGCCGATACCGATACTTTTTTTTTAATGTCACGTGACAGTGTTTTTTTTTTTTAACAGTGTTTTCTTTTTTGGGGGGGGGGGGGGGGTGAACGGTGTATGTGTGTGTGTGTTTTTTTTTTTTTTTTTTTTACAATTTTTATTTTTTACAATAATATTTTTTTATTCTTTATATGTTTTTTTTTTTATCAGCCCTGTTGGGGGGCTTTGGTGAGATATCAGGGGTCTTAACAGACCTCTGATATCTCCCCCTTGAGACAGAGAAAGAGACAGAGGATAGAGATTCCCCAGTCCCTTTCTCTGCAGCCTCAGCTGCACTGAGAATGAATGGAGAGAAGACAGCGGCTCCTCTCCATTTATAAACTGACACATCGTAATCACAGGAGATTACAATGTATCAGTTATGTGAATGGACAGAGTCAGCTGACTCTCTCCATTCACACAGAGGAGAGAGACAGCAGAACGGAGGGGACAGCGGAGAGACACAGGGAAGGAGAGAGGAACGGAGGGGACAGCGGAGAGACACAGGGAAGGAGAGAGGAACGGAGGGGGACAGCGGAGGGGGACAGAGGAAAGGAGGGGACAGCGGAGAGACACAGGGAAGGAGAGAGGAACGGAGGGGGACAGCGGAGAGACACAGGGAAGGAGAGAGGAACGGAGGGGGACAGCGGCGAGACACAGGGAAGGAGAGAGGAACAGAGGGGGACAGCGGAGAGACACAGGAAAGGAGAGAGGAACGGAGGGGGACAGCGGAGAGACACAGGGAAGGAGAGAGGAACAGAGGGGGACAGCGGAGGGGGACAGAGGAACGGAGGGGGCACGGAGGAGGATGCAGTGACAGTCAGCGGTGACCGATCACCGCTGTATGTCACTAAAGCTGCTGAAAGCCGCTGGGGGAGAATCTTGTAACTCCCCCACGCGCCGATCACAGCTGTCTTCTAGGTATCGGGGGAAGCATCAGGAGCATTTGCCCGAGTACAGGTACTCGGGCAAATGCTCGGTATCGGTGCCGATACCGATACTAGTATCGGTATCTGGACAACCCTAATAGATTGCATTCATATTTTTTCCATCCAAATGCATTATTTTACATTCTTCTACATTGAACCTCATTTGCCATGTAGTTGCCCACCCCATTAATTATTTCAGATCATTTTGCAAGGTTTCCACATCCTGCGGAGAAGTTAAGTATAAGGTAATGTACATTGGTTCACAGAATCTTATACTCTTATGATACTGCTATTTTATGTACCTCAGATTTAGTCTATAGGACACTTTTGAATTCTGTGAACCAATGTACATTACCTTATACTCTCAGGACATTGCTATTTTAGCTACCCCAGATTTACACACATACTTATACTCATATATCCCATACAGTGAGTACGCCCTGCAAGATTTAAGGGAGAAGTTTGGGTCCACACTTTCTTTTCCAAAGCTTTGCCATGCCTGCCCCGCGTCTGGCCTCTGTCCTCTTTGCTGTGGTCTTCGTCCCTTCAGCTCCAGGGGGAAATGTCCTCCGACGACCCCTGCTTGGGATCGTCTGACAAGTAAGTATGGGATGATCGGTTCAGGCTTCATGCTCTTGTCCAATCATAACCTATACTCTAATATATACTTTATCTGTTTTTACAGACAACAGATATGCACATCAGCCCCTGATGAAGCGAGGAAAGCGAGCAAAACGCGTCGGGTTAGAGTAGCATCATGTATATCTGTACTATCTGTGATATTACATTATTATGGCTATGTTCAGAGGATTATTATGCTACGTTGCTGTTTTTATGAATCTTTCACTCATGCTCATGTCTTATGTTGGATGATGTTGTTACCATTCAAATAAACTTTCTTACTCCTATATTTGTTCACCTTTTGTTCTTCATGAACACCTCATTTAAAGTCTCAAGGGCGACTGTTGTTTCTCTGCTATGTAAAATAGGGATGGAGGTGTTTCATGTTAGGGGGCAGTCTTCAGACTTTCTTTTTCAAATTTAACCCAGGTGGAAGACACCTAAATGCCCTTGTCTGTCGCTGCGCCCAGATCTTGATGGTTAACATTGTTTTTACCATAGATCCACAACAGACATGGTTATTCATTTAAAACTTCTTTACTTGCAAACCTGGCTCCTTTGTATTGTTCCCTCGCACTGGGGAAGGTGGTTCGTTTTTCCTCCGGGAGCTGCGATGCACAAATGGGGAGTTTTTCTCCCCTGCTGTCTCCATCTCTCTGTTTCCTAGGATGGGCGGAACCACCAGTGCATCGGCGTCATGTTTCTGCGCCCATCGGGAGATGTCTGTATTCCGCGGCATCCCCACCTGTTGGGCGCAGTGTATCACCCAGGCGGTGGGCAGGGATCGGGATTGCGTGCTGCCGTGGTTGGCGGGCGCATTGCCGTTCCTCCCCTCTACCGCCAGATGCATGACGTTAGCGGCGGAGGCTGCGGCGGACATCCGGGTATTTAGGCGGGGGGTTTCGGCATGGCAAACCTTCTTCCCATTGTGTCCCTTCAACACACATGCGAGAGGTTCAACTACACTGGTAGGTATTCTGATATATTTCCAATACTCTTATACTTCATTTCACCAGTATTATTCATCTCTACACGCACACCCTGTGGCTTTTCATCCACATCCTATACACATCCTTCTCATTTTCTCCCTTTTTCCCTTGGTTTTTTCGTCATACTCCAGCTTACTTGTTTTCACCTCTCATTTTATTTTGTTGCATTTTTCTACTCCCCCACTTCTTCCCCTATTTCTTCTTCACTTCTTTCCTACTTTTCTTCCTTCCACTTCATACCACCTCCCCCCATGCTCTGCAGGACACCTCTGGATACCTTGTACCAAGTACATAATCTTATACTCTTATGATACTGCTATTTTAGTTACCTCAGATTTAGTCTATAGGACACTTTTGAATTCTGTGAAGCAATGTACATTACCTTATACTCTCAGGACGTTGCTATTCTAGCTACCACAGATTTACACACATACTTATACTCATATATCATATACAGTGAGTACGCCTTGCAAGATTTAAGGGAGAAGTTTGGGTCCACACTTTCTTTTCCAAATCTTTGCCATGCCTGCCCCGCATCTGGCCTCAGTCCTCTTCGCTGTGGTCTCCATCCCTTCAGCTCCCGGGGGAGATGTCCTCCGCTGATCCCTGCTTGGGATCAGCCTCTGAAGCCAATCGTCTGGCAAGTAAGTATGGGATGATCGGTTCAGGCTTCATGCTCTTGTCCTATAACCTATACTCTAATATATACTTTATCTGTTTTTACAGACATCAGATAACCACCCCCCCCCGGATGAAACGAGGAAAGCTTGCGAAACGCGGTGGGTTAGAGATGTATCATGTATATCTGTACTATCTGTGATATTACATTATTATGGCTATGTTTAGAGGATTTTTATGCTACGTTGCTGTTTTTATGAATCTGTCACCCATGCTCATGTCTTATGTTAGATGATGTTGTTACCATTCAAATAAACTTTTTTTATGCTATATATGTTCACCTTTTGATCATCATGAACACCTCATTTAAAGTCCCAAGGGCGACCGTTGTTTCTCTGCTATTATTTGACTGAGTTCCCTAGGTACCCTCGGGTGCAAGCCAACTGGTCCCAGTGATTTATTAATGTTAAGTTTCCCAAGTCTAATTTTAATTCTGTCCTCTGTTAACCATGGAGGTGCTTCCTGTGATGTGTCATGAAGATAAACACTGCAGTTTTGGTTACTGAAGCCCCCCGATTCCCTCGTGAAGACTGAGGAGAAGAATAAATTCAATACTTCGCCATCTCCCCATCCTTTGTAACCAAGTGTCCTTCCTCATTCTTTATGGGGCCAATATGGTCTGTCCTCCCTTTATTACTGTTTACATACTTAAAGAACTTCTTGGGATTTTTTGGCTCTCTTCCACTATGTGTCTATCACATTTTATCTTAGCCGTCCTTATTGCATCCTTACATTTCTTGTTGCATTCTTTATAAAGTCTGAATGCTGATGATGATCCCTCAACCTTGTATTTTTTGAAGGCCTTCTCCTTTGATTTATATGCATTTTTTACATTGGAGTTAAGCCATCCAGGACTTTTGTTCGCTCTTTTAAATGTATTACCCAATAGGATGCATTGGCTAATGCCCTTATTTAATATGCTCTTAAAGAAAAACCCATCTCTCCTCCGTGTTCTTTGTTCCTAAGATTTTATCTCAATTTATGCCTTCTAGCAAGGTTCGTCGTTTAGGGAAGTTGGCTCTTTTGAAATTCGGTGTCTTTGTATTCCCCTTATGTTTCCTATTTGTGTGATTTAAACTGATCGCTGTTACCTAAATTGCCCTGTATTTCCACATCCATGATCAGGTCTGTATTGTTGGTAATCAGTAGATCCAGTAACGCTTTATTTCTAGTTGGTGCGTCTACCATCTGACCCATAAAATTGTCCTGCAAGACATTTAGGAACTGGCGAACCTTAGATGAATGCGCGGTTCCCTCCGCCCAGTCTATGTCTGGATAGTTAAAATCCCCCATTATGATAACACTTTCCATCCTTGCTGCTAATCCAAATTGTGATAGGAGAGCTGTCTCCCCTTCCCCCCTCAGGTTAGGGGGCCTATCGCATACTCCCAGTATTATTTTCCCCTTAGCTTCATCCCTTTGGAGCTCTACCCACAAGGATTCCACCTCCTCCCTAGCTCCCTTAGTGACGTCATCTCTCACATTCACATACATTATTCTTGATATATAGGCATACACCTCCCCCTTTTTTACCCTCTCTATCCTTGCGATAAAGGGTATACCCTTGAATGTTTGCTAGCCAATCATGAGAGCTGTTGAACCAGGTCTTTGAAATTCCCACACAATCCAAATCCTCCTCGTACAACAGTATCTCTAGTTCACCCATCTTGTCCGCCAGGCTCCTGGCATTGGTGAACATGCCACGTAGTTTAGACCGGTCGCATATTATCCTCTTATTGGGTGTTCCGAGATTGCAACTAGGACTTGCTACTATACTTACCTTGGGTTTATGTACTTTGGTCAACCTACCACTAATGCCCCAAATACTGCCCTCTGGAATATGTTCCACGCTGACTAGCTGTACCTCTGGACCCTCCCCCCCATCGCCTAGATTAAAAACCCCTCTAACTTTTTGGCCATCTTCATTCCCAGCTGATCTGCACCCTCCTCATTTAGGTGCAGTCCGTCCCTTCTATAGTACTGGTTATCGACTGAGAAGTTGGCCCAGTCCTCCAGGAACCCAACCCCCCCCCTACTGCACCAGCTCTTGAGCCACTTGTTTACTTCTCTAATCTCCCTCTGCTTTTCTGGTGTGGCTCGATGTACTGGTAGTATTCCTGTGAATACTACCTTGGAGGTCCTTTTCCTCAATTTAGCTCCTAAGTCCCTAAAATCGTTCATTAGGACACTCCATCTGCCTCTGACTTTGTCATTGGTGCCAATGTGCACCATGACAGCTGGGTCTTCCCCAGCCCCTCCCAGTAATCTGTTCACCAGATCCATGATGTGCCGAACTCGAGAGCCCGGTAGACAACATACTGTTTGGTGCTTCAGGTCTTTGTTACAGATTGGCCTATCTGTCCTTCTAAGAATTAAGTCCCCCACTGCCAAAATATGTCTTTCCTTTCCCTTCGCTTCCCCCCACACTCTCACTGGAAGATTTCTTCCCCCGGCAGCTAGGAGAGTCCCTCAGCTCCAGCAGTGCTGGTCCCTGATTGGTTTAACCAATGTTACTCAATGGAGCATACTTATTGGGATACTCCAGCCCTGGATCGGCCTCCCTGGCACTTCCCCCTCTACCCTTCCTGACTGTTACCCAACTACTCTTTGCTAGTATAAGAAAAAGAGAAATACAGCGCTGTGTAAATAGAGGTGTAAATAGCAGCCAACACAGCTATAGACCAAAGCAATATGTATAAAAGATAAAAGTGTAGCGCTATAAACCATAAATTGACCATTAAATTAATAATGGAGTGGTGTAATAACACAAAAAAGAATTGTTAGTGATCCAAATCTACCCAAATAAGGGAATAAAACATATTAATATAAAAAATACATATATGCATAACTTGAATGCAAATTACTCAAATTAATAAAGGAGATAAAATAAGTGGAAAAAATAGTGAAAAAATTATATATGATCAATATGAAATATGTGGACACAGAAGAAATCTAATAAGACAACAGTCCAAAAGATGTCGGCAAATATGAATAAAAAATCCAAAAAATTAAGAAGATGATCCTACATATCAGGACACATATTCATCAGACATCACTTGAGAGGAGGTTGGGATAGTAAGTAAGCCACCACCAAGAGTCATAAGGAGGCTTACCAGATATTGGTGACTTGGGGAGGCTTATACCACCCAAGTCATAAAGACTTTTAAGCCAGCTGACTGGATAGGCGCATCTGCTTGGACAGCCACGATAAATCCTGGGCCAGGAATATACCTTGATACAAACGATCCCGGACAGCAGCTTGTAGGTAATACTCCAATGGGGAGCTCAAATCCGATATTCACATACCATGCAAAGATAAATTAAAATACTTGCATAGCGTGATACCGTTTGTATAAAGATTTATTAGATAAAAAATGGATAGACTCACATGATAAAGATCATCAAAAGCATGTACAGGAACAAAAGCGGTATGAAATTTCATGGCACTGGAAGTGTAACAATATTACATCACTTCCGGTGTATTAGACCAGAAGGGTCAAAACTAAATAAAATTTTTTTCCAGATATTAAAATAAATCTGTGACCTTATATATTATATAAAGTTTTCTCTATAAAATGAGAGGAAACTAGGCTGTAAAAGCACGAAACAAAGCCTCGTTCTAAGGAGGCCTCGTGACGTCACTGCGTCCACGCTTTACAGCGTCGCAGCGTATTGCCCGGAAGATATCCAAGCCTCACTTAGAGGAAGGTCATGTGACCACCGTTCGCGGCGTCATTACGTCACAAACGTCGCGGACCACACCCTCAATACTCAACCAAGCCTCGATATGGATAAAGCACAGAACGGGATTATTCAGTCAGCTCTGCCTTGATGACACTATTGTCAAAGAAACCCCCCATTTTTAATTTTAAAAATATAAACTAGATATACACTAAAAGAGGTACCTTCCCTGAAAACGCATCTGTGGTCATATAAATGGCCTTATACTAGAACCACATAGAAGGGCATATAATAGGTGAAAACAAATGAATGTATAGAGTCTTGGTTCCGTGCTTTTACAGCCTAGTTTCCCCTCATTTTATAGAGAAAACTTTATATAATATATAAAGCCACAGATTTATTTTACTATCTGGAAAGATGTTTTATTTAGTTTTGACCCTTCTGGTCTAATACACCGGAAGTGATGTAATATTGTTACACTTCCAGTGCCATGAAATTTCCAATAGGGGGTCATTAGTGCTTTATAAGCGGTAATGTTCGTGGGGTCCGTACCCCAGATGATGGCTTATTAGTAGAAACACGTCGGGTGGTGTCATGGTTATGCAATAGAGTTTTGTCTGTCAGCTTACCTGTCTCCATGTGTTCATCTCTAAAGACCAGCTGACTCTCACCTGACTGCTTTTATAAACTCTCCTCTAGCATGGCTCCACCCCAGCTCCTATCAGAGAACTCTATATTAACCTCTGCACTGCAGGCCAGCCCTGCTGATCTACCTTTGTGTGTTTTGGCTTCCTGTTCCTGCCTGCCATGTGCTCTAGGTTTGTTTCTGTTACCGACCTTGGCGTGTTCTCAACTATTCCTGTCTGCTCGTGACCCTGACCTTTGGTTTGTCCCAGACTATCCCTGTTTGCCTGTGACCCTGAACCTTGGCGTGAACTCTGTTGTCCTTGTCTGCTTGTGGCCCTGGCCTTGGCTTATTCCCTTACTATCACTATCCTCCTGTTGCCTACTGTGGGTGTGAGCTGGGAGACCCTGGAGGTCGCGACCTGGAGCAAGTTGCAGCCCAGTCCATCCTCACCACTAGAGGCTCTGGTGAACACCTGCTGGCTCTTAGACTCCGTGCCCCAGGGAATCTTACGCTCTAACCCCGGTGGGATTCGTGTTGGTGTTTCAGTGGCCTTGCCTTTCTTACCACCCTGACTCCCATCCGCAGCAGTCAGCTGTAGGGTCCACTACCTTGCGGTGCACTCCTGATCCCAACGGTATGCATCTGTCACCTAGCCTCAAGGTGACCTGACAGTTTGATCAGCCATGGACCCGGCTGACGTGCCGCTTCCTGCAGCCGATCCATTGCAGGGCATAGTTCGCAGACTCGAGACACAGGAATCTGATCAGACTCAGGTGATGCGATTCCTTCAGGATCTGGCTTCCCACTTCGAGCAGCTCCAGGCCTCCTTGGGAAACCCGAACCTGCAGCCTCAAGTACAGTCAGCAGCTGCACCTATCGCACCAGTCGCAGCCACACATTCATATTTACTGCCAGCTCCGTCCTTTTTTTCTGGGGACTCCAAGGCCTGCAGGGGCTTCCTCAGCCAATGCTCCATTTATTTTGAGCTCCAGCCTCAAAACTTTCTGTCTGATCGGGCTAAGGTAGCCTATATCATTTCCCTCTTCTCTGGTGAAGCTTTAGCTTGAGCTGCCCCCCTGTGGGAGAAGAATGACCCGGTGGCTTCCAGCCTGTCCAACTTCTTGACGCTTTTTCGTAATATCTTCGAGGAGCCAGCTCGTATTTCTTCAGCGGCTAGTGCCCTTTTACGCCTTCACCAAGAATCTTGTTCAGTGGGACAATATGCGCTTCAGTTCCGTATCCTCACAGCTGAATTAAGCTGGAACAATGAGGCCCTGGTCGCAACCTTTTTACATGGCCTCTCTGACTGAGTGAAGGACGAATTAGCAGGAAGAGCCATCCCCGCCGGTCTGGACGATGTAATTTCCTTGTGCAATCAGATTGACATTCGTTTCCAGGAGAGGTCCCTAGAAAAAAAGACGCCAGCACCCCCTAGGTCCTAGTCAGCCAGAACTCTTCCCCCGTCACCCTGTGGAGCATCCTCTGCCTGCTGAGGAACTTATGCAGCTGGGCCGGACCAGACTAACCCCCGGAGAACGTGCTAGGCGCAGAACACTGGGCTTGTGTCTTTATTGTGGGGGCAAGGGTCAGTTTCGTGACTCCTGCTCGCTTCGTCCGGGAAACGCTTGGGTCTAATACATTTGGAAGGTGGAGTATTGGACCCAGAAACATCACTTTCTCGTCTTCTTCTTCCTGTGTAACTCCATGTAGGCCCTTCTCCCCAATCGGTCCTAGCATATCTGGACTCCGGGGCTGCCGGCAATTTTATGGACTGGAGAACTGCTTCTTCTATGAAGCTTACCCTTTCTCCCCTCGCTACACCACTGGTAGTCCCGGCAATTGATGGCACGATGCTCCCAGGGGGCCCTATCCATTTCCAGACACTACCTATTAGGATGTCGGTAGGGATACTCCGCCAGGAGTGGATTTCCTTCCTCATTCTACCCAAGGCCTCTACCCCCATTGTATTGGGCCTTCCTTGGCTACAGCTCCACTCTCCACATGTGGACTGGGTCTCTGGGCAGATCCTGGCTTGGGGTCCTTCGTGTTTCTCGTCCTGTCTTCTCAAGGTGGCCCCCAAGGAGAGACTTCCCATTGCTACCACATCCGTATCTTCTGATTTTCCCGTGGCATACAACGATTGCAGGGATGTGTTCTGTAAGAAGTCTGCTGAGGTGCTTCCTCCCCACAGATCTTTTGACTGTGCCATTGACCTTGTCCCTGGAGCAACTCTGCCCAGGGGTTGTACCTACCCTCTGTCCATTCCAGAGACCCAGGCCATGTCTGAGTATGTCCTCGAGAATCTGGAGAGAGGTTTCATCCGGAAATCCTCGTCGCCTGCAGGAGCAGTGTTCTATTTCGTTGCTAAAAAGGATGGTGCCCTCAGACCCTGCATCGACTATCGAGGGTTAAACGCAGTGACTATCAATAACCGATACCCCTTACCTCTAATATCTGAGCTATTCGACAGGTTGAAGGGGGCTTCCAATTTCCCCAAGTTGAATCTCAGAGGTGCATACAATCTCATTAGAATACGGGAAGGTGATGAATGGAAGACTGGGTTTAACACTAGGGACGGGCAGTACAAATACCTGGTTATACCTTTTGGTTTGTTTAATGCTCCAGCTGTGTTCCAGAACTTTGTCAATGAAATCTTCTGGGATTTACTGTACCAGTTTGTTGTCATCTACCTGGATGACATTCTCATCTTTTCCGAAAATCTGCCTGCTCACAGAAACCGAAACAGAACAGAAACTGTCCGCACCGTACTTCAGCGCCTTAGAGAGAATAATCTCTATGCCAAGCTGGAGAAATGTTCCTTTGAATGTCCTGAGGTCCTGTTTCTGGGATGTTTTGTTTCTAGTTTGGGTCTTCGCATGGATCCCGGAAAGGTCTCGGCCATTACCAACTGGCCCCTTCCTGCTAGCCTCAAGGCCACACAGAGCTTTCTTGGCTTCACAAATTATTATAGGCAGTTCATAAGGAATTACTCTTCCATTGCCATGCCTATTATTGCTTTAACCAAGAAGGGTGTGAATGCCAAAGACTGGCCTCCCGAGGCTGTCTCTGCGTTTCACGATCTGAAACAGGCCTTTGTTTCTGGACCTCTCTTGAGGAGACCAAATCCTGGGGAAACATTTTTTATTGAAGTAGACGCTTCTTCGATGGGGGTGGGAGCTGTGCTTCTTCAGTTCTTTGAGAAGAGAAGTCAACCATATGCGTTGTTCTCCAAAAAATTTTCTCAGGCGGAGAGAAATTATGCCATTGGTGATCAGGAACTTCTCGCAATTAAATTGGCGTTGGAAGAGTGATGTCATCTCTTGAAGGGTTCCCCTCACTCCATTACGATCTTTACTGATCACAAGAATCTACAATACCTACAGAATGCTAAACGTCTGAACCCCATACAGGCCAGGTGGAATCTCTTCTTTTCTCATTTTAAATTCACGATTACGTACAAACCTGGTTCCTGCAACGGTCGGGCTGGTGCGCTCTCTAGGTCAATTGACACTTTTGATGAGGAGTCCACCCCTGATCCTGAGCCGATCATTCTGACCTCATGCATTGTTGCCCATTCTACCACCCTGGAATCAAAAATTCCTCCTGGCATGACCTTTGTTCCCACGGAGCTAAGAGCTAAGATCCTTCTTTGGGGACATGATTCCAAGGTGGCAGGTCATGCTGGGTTCCTCCGATCCTTTCTGCTCATCAGTCGTCTCTACTGGTAGCCTAATCTCCGCTCTGATGTTAAAGATTATGTTAAGGCTTGTCATGTCTGTGCTCAGTCTAAATCTTCCACACAAGCCCCTGCTGGTCTTCTCATGCCCTTGCCCATTCCTAAGGAGCCCTGGTCTCACATCGCCATGGATTTTATCACAGATCTTCCACTGTCAGAGAATAGTACGGCCATTTGGGTGATAATCGATCGGTTCTCCAAGATGGCTCATTTTGTTCCTCTTCCTGGTCTCCCTTCTGCCCCTACTTTGCTTCCTATTTTTGTACGAGAGATTTTCCGCCTTCATGGTGTTCCTTCCCATGCCGTTTCAGACAGGGTGTTCAGTTTATGTCCCGATTTTGGAGAGCCTTTTGCAAATCCCTCAACATTACCTTGGATTTTACCTCTTCTTACCATCCCCAGTCCAATGGCCAAACTGAGAGGGTTAATCAGGAGTTGGAGTTCTTTCTCCGTACCTTGGTCTTGGCTCATCACGATGATTGGGCATCACTACTCCCGTGGGCAGAGTTCTCCCACAATAATCATGTCAACGTCAGTTCTCAGAAAACACCCTTTGTCACTGTTTATGGAAGACATCCTCAACTCCCTCTTCCTATGACCTGTTTTTCCAACATTCCAGCCTTGGCTACTGTTCAGGAATCATGCAATTCCATGTGGGCTGACGTTCTTGATTCCCTCCAGAAAGCTGCCAACAAATTCAAGAGTTTTGCTCACCGTCGCAGGCGTAAGCCGCCTTCTCTTCAGCCAGGAGACAAAGTCTGGCTCTCCACCAGGAACATCAAACTCCGGGTTCCTTCTCTCAAATTTGCCCCAAGATTCATTGGTCTGTACACTATAACTTCTAAACCGAATCTGGTTTGTTTCAAGCTCCAGATTCCCAAAAGCCTCAAAGTCTCTAACTCCTTCCATGTTGCCCTTCTAAAGCCTTTAGCCCTCAATAAGTTCTCTCGTCCTCTCTCTACCGCAGCGCCGAGGATAATCAGGAGTACGAGGTTAGCCAAATTTTGGATTCCTGACTCTGTAGAGGCATTTTCCAGTACCTCGTGCATTCGAAGGGGTTTGGTCCTGAGGAGAGGTTGTGGATCAAGGCTTCTGAGGTCTTTGCACCTCGTCTGTTGAGGAAGTTTCATTTGAAGTTTCCTTGTAAACCTGGTCCCAGGCGGGGAAGGGGGAGGCCTCGTAAGAGGAAGGGTACTGTCATGGTTATGCAATAGAGTTTTGTCTGTCAGCTTACCTGTCTCCATGTGTTCATCTCTAAAGACCAGCTGACTCTCACCTGACTTATAAACTCTTCTCTAGCATGGCTCCACCCCAGCTCCTATCAGAGAACTCTATAATAACCTCTGCACTGCAGGCCAGCCCTGCTGATCAACTTTTGTGTGTTTTGGCTTCCTGTTCCTGCCTGCCATGTGCTCTACGTTTGTTTCTGTTACCAACCTTGGCGTGTTCTCAACTATTCCTGTCTGCTCGTGACCCTGACTTTTGGCATGTCCCCGACTATCCCTGTTTGTCTGTGACCCTGAACCTTGGCGTGAACTCTGTTGTCCTTGTCTGCTTGCGGCCCTGACCTTGGCTTATTCCCTTACTATCCCTATCCTCCTGTTGCCTACTGTGGGTGTGAGCTGGGGGACCCTGGGGGTCGCGACCTGGAGCCAGTTGCAGCCCAGTCCATCCTCACCACTAGAGGCTCTGGTGAACACCTGCTGGCTCTTAGACTCCGCGCCCCAGGGAATCTTATGCTCTAACCCCGGTGGGATCCATGTTGGTGTTCCAGCGGCCCTGCCTTCCTTACCACCCTGACTCCCATCCGCAGCAGTCAGCCATAGGGTCCACTACCTTGCGGTGCACTCCTGATCCCAACGGTGTGCATCTGTCACCTAGCCAGGTGACCAGTTCAACTTGGTCTAAGTTCCAGCAAGCTCAAAGATAAGCAGGCTCACAATGAGTTCTACAGAAGGTTATATAGGCCTCAAGCACCTGTGATCAATTAACCACTCCCCTTAATTAGTAGGCTGAAGGAAGCAAAGAAAAAAAAAGCTGTTTGAAGGAGGATATCGTTGTTATGGCAGCAGCTAGCTGCCATAACCCCGGTATCCTCCTTTTCAGCGTGCGGTCCGCTACAAGATAAAAGTGGTCTCTGCGGTGGATTCGCACCAAAATCACTTTTATCTGTGGCAAGAGAGGGGCCCCCCTGCCGCAATCCTGTGCCCTCAGCCGCTTACCAGAGCTGTCAGCAGAGGCGATCGTGTCCTCTTGCTGGCTCAGTATGGAGATGAATGAGGGGAAGATAGCCCCCACCTGTCTCCATATAATTGCTGGGTGGAAGTGACGTTTTGACAGCTCTTAAAAGGCCATTTGTTTTTAAATGACAAATTTTTTTTTTTCTATTGCATTTTAGTCTAAATATGAGATCTGAGGTCTTTTTGACCCCAGATCTCATATTTAAGAGGTCCTGTCATGCTTTTTTACATTCCTTGTAATAGGAATAAAAGTGACATTTTTTTTTAATAATAATGTAAAAATAAAAGGTAAATTACATAAGAAAAAAAAAAAAATGTTTAACACGCCCCGTCCTGACAAGCTCGTGTGCAGAAGCGAACGCATACGTGAGTAGCGCCGGCATATGAAAACGGTGTTCAAACCACACGTGAGGTATTGCCGCGATCGGTAGAGTGAGAGCAATAATTCTAGCCCTAGACCTCCTCTGTAACTCAAAACATGCAACCTGTAGAATTTTTTAAACGTAGCCAATGGAGATTTTTAAGGGTAAAAGTATGTCGCCATTCCACGAGAAGGTGCAATTTTGAAGCATGACATGTTAGGTATCAATTTACTCGCCGTAACATTATCTTTCACAATATAAAAAAAATTGGGCTAACTTTACTGTTGTCCTATTTTTTAATTAAAAAAAGTGTATTTTTTCCCCAAAAAAAGTGCGCTTGTAAGACCACTGCTCAAATACGGTGTGACAGAAAGTATTGCAACGACCGCCATTTTATTCTCTAGGGTGTTAGAAAAAAAAATGTATAATGTTTGGGGGTTCTAAGTAATTTTCTAGCAAAAAAAAATCTCAGAAAGAGGCTCGGTCCTTAAGTGGTTAAAAAGTGTCAGAAAAAGGTGTTAAAAAGCTTCATGGTCGAGTCGCCAGAAGAAAGCCATTACTACGCAAATGCCACAAAGTATCCCGCTTACAATACGCCAAACAGCACAGAGACAAACATAGTCAAATCATAGCCAGAGTTCGGCAACTGGGACAGATAAGCCAAGGCATCAAGGAGCCAGAGATCAGCGTGCTTCAGGACAGGCCAGGAAATCAGGAAACTGAAGAATCAGCGTAGTGGAGCAGCAAGAAGGATCTGGAAGCAGAAGGGACGTCAGCCAAGGAAGTCTTCAACAGGTACACAGGAGAGAGTCTCTGGATGTGTTCACCGAGGCGAAGGCAGAGAGGGATTGAACTGAACAGCTTAAGTAACCAGCAGGACTGATGAACAGGATATCATCATCAGGTGAGTCACTGTGGAAAAGATTGGAGCTGGCAATTAACCGACAGCTGAAAGGCCTGCTCTGAGAAGGAAGGGCTGAGCCCAGCCCTGACAGTACCCCCTCCTCGACGACCGCTCCCCCTTGGAGGACCACCAGGTTTGAGGGGAAAAAGTCTATGGAAAGCATGGAGGAGGACAGGGGCATGTACGTCCGAGGATGAGACCCAAGAGTGTTCCTCCAGACCGTACCCTTTCCAATGCAACAGCTACTGTATGCGCCCACAAAACCTACGGGAGTCAACAATGGACTGTACTTATACACCTCATGATTCTCAACCTGTAATGGGTGAGGACGTGGCACAGAGGTGGTAAAGCGGTTGCAGACCAAAGGTTTTAATAAGGAGACATGGAATACATTTGTGATACGCATATTAGAAGGAACGTCTAAAGCGTAAGCCACTGGGTTAATCCTGTGGAGAATACGGAAAGGCCGAATAAACCGAGGTGCCAACTTCAGTGAGGGAACACGGAGTCGGAGGTTGTGAGATGACAGCTAGACCCTGTCCCCAACCTGGTAAGAAGGCACAGGCAGGCGTCTGCGGTCAGCATGGAGTCTGTACCTATCATTGGCATGTCACAAAGCCTCCTGGACTTGCGCCCAAGTGGATCGGAGATGCTCCTCTAATGCAGGGATGCTCTGCAGAACAAATGATTCAGGCAACGTGGAAGGTTGGAAATCATAGTTTGCCATAAACAGGAACAACTGGGAAGCAGAATTCAAGGCACTATTGTTTGTGAGCAAACTTCGCCCAGGGTAAGAGGTCTAACCAGTTGTTATAGTGGTCAGACATATAGCAACTTAGAAGCTGCTCCAAGGACTGGTTGGCTTGTCCTGCGGCCCCATTAGACTGCGGGTGATACGCAGAGGAGAAAGAAAGCTGAATTCCCAACTGTGCACAAAAGGCTAGCCAGAACCAGGACACAAACTGACTACCCCATCCGAGACGATCACCTTGGGTATCCCATGTAAGCGAAAGATCTCCCAAGTAAAAATGGAAACCAGTTCCTTAGATGTGGGCAATTTCTTAAGTGGAATAAATGTGACGTATTGGAGAGCCGATCAATCACTATATGGATAACTGTGTTGCCTTGAGAGTTGGGTAACTCCACGATGAAATCCATGGACAGGTGGGTCCAAGGCCTCTCTCCATTGTGTATGGGTTGTAGGAGGCCCACTGGAAGGTGTTGTGATGTCCTACTCTGAGCACATACGGAACAAGCACCTATGAAGACGGCTACATCAGCACGTAGACTAGGCCACCAGAATTGTTGGGAAATGGCCTAAAAGAGTTGATTCTTCCCAGGGTGGCCAGCAGCCTTGGGAGGATGGTAAGTCTGGAGCATGGCAGTACGGAGACTTTCAGGGACAAAGCAGTGGTCACAAGGTTTCTCAGGAGGAGCATGGACCTGACTGGCAAGAGAAAGAATTTTGTAACACAAAGAAGTGAGATTGATGCAAACCATAGCCAGAATACGATCAAGAGGAATCACAGGAATAGGAACCGATTCCATTTTGGAAGTGGAGGAAAATTGTCACGACAAAGCATCAGTCCTTACATTCTTGGTACCGGGTAAGAATGAGACAATGTCATTGAAACTTGACAAGAAAAGAGCCCATCGCGCCTTTTTGGGAGAGAGGCATTTACCTGTAGACAAGAATGTGAGATTCTTATGGTCAGTAAGAATGAGAACCGGCACAGTGGTACCTTCACGGAGATGCCTCCATTCTTTAAGGGCTAAAATGATTGCTAACAACTCTCTGTCCCCAATCTCGTAATTGCATTCCACAGGTGACAATTTCTTGGAAAAGTAGCCATAAGGATGCATAGCGCTCTATAGTAGGACGTTGAGACAGAAGGGCGCCAACTCCAGTCTCAGAAGCATCAACTTCAAGGATAAAGGGTAACAAAGGACCAGGATGTGCCAACACAGGAGCAGAAACAAAAGCAGCCTTGAGACTCTCAAAGGCCTTAATGCAGTGGTTCTCAACCTCACTAGTGCCGTGACCCTTCGATAAAATTTCCCAAGTTGTGGGGACCCCTAACAGTAAAATTATTTTCGTAGTGTGGGTTGTCAGCACCCAAGGCAAGACAAGTAATTTGCGCCCCTAACCCACGGACATTTAGCGCTCCCTGAGTCCCTTCCACTCGTACGGTATTAAAACCCCTCATGGTACATTTTAAGATGTACCACTCTCTCTATGTTCTCCTTTCTTTCCCTTTTATCTCTCTCTCTGTCCTAATTTCTTATTTTTTTTTTTTTTCCCCCTCCCTCTCTCTAGCCGTGTTTCTTGTTCTTTCTCTTATTCTTTCTCTCCCTTTTTCTTTGTTCCTCCCTCTCTTTTCCTCTCCCTTCCAGTGCTGGGGGGAGTTCTGATCAGCCAACTTAGGTGCTCTTGATCAAGGTCATCTGATGATCTGAGAACTGTATTGGGGACTTTTAATGGCAACTATAATCACAGGTAGTGTTACTCACTGTGTCTCCGGCTTCACTGTGTCTCTGACTTTGTGGTGTCTCGTAGCAGTGACACCTATGCCGAAATCAGGAGCTGGGGTCTCCTCCAGCCCCTCCCACTTCACATTCCTCACCAGTCAGCTGACCTCTAGTCTCTGCCCCCAGCCGTGGACTGAATGGGCGGCTGCGAAGAGGTTGAGTGGGCGGCCACGGGCTCCAGGAACAGCACAGCTGGGCGGCCACAGGCTCCAGGGTCAGCCCTTTTGGGTGGCCACGAAAAGGCTGGAAGAGCGGTGCGGGCTTCAGGAACAGCCCAGGAGTGGGTCCCGACCCCTAGGTTGAGAACCACTGCCTTAATGGACTCCAGAGACCAGTTCTGTGGGTTACTGTCCTTTCTGGTCATATCAGTCAGGGGCTGGACCAGAGACAAGAAGTTACGAATAAACTCTTGATAATTGGCAAAGCCAAGAAAATGTTGCAGAGGACGTATCGCCACGGGTTGGGGTCACTGTAGGACTGCTGAAAGTTTCTCTGGGTCCATCGAAAAACTGGCAGTGGAAATGACATAACCCAGGAATTTAACCTGTTATGTCATTTCAATGGAACTCGCACTTCTCCAATTTATAATAGAGATTGTTCTCTCTCAGCTTCTGAAGCACACAACAGACATCTTTATGGTGGCTCTCTAGGGACTTGGAAAAAATGAGGATATCGTCGAGATAAACCACCACACATACCTGCAACAAATCTCTGAGGACATCATTGATAAATTCCTGGAAAACTGCCGGAGCGATGCAAAGGCCAAATGGCATTACAAGGTACTCATAATGGCCTGTTCTGGTATTAAATGCAGTTGTCCATTCGTCACCCTCCTTGTTCCTTACAAGATTATATACACCTCTCAAATCCAGCTTTGCGAAAACTATTGCTCCCTTGAGGAGGTCAAAAAACTCTAATCAACAAAATTGGATAAGCAATCATATGACCGGTGTGGAGAAAAACTACCGGCTTGACCTTTGTCAAAGACATCGCTAAAATCACGGTACTCTTCCGGCAGGGAGGAGAGTGAAGAGGTGCATAGGACCTTGGGGAGAACTGTGGAAGAAACACCACCTAAGGTCTGTCTGCTACAGGACCTCAAGGTTTTGGGCGCTCCCTGGATGGGTAGGACAAGACTTCAAAAAGTGACCTGTTTGACCACAATAAAGGCACAATCTCTACCTCCTCCTCAAAGTTCTCTCATCCGCAGAGAGACGTGTGAAGCCTAAGTGCATGGGTTCATCTTTACTGACCGACTCGGTACCAGGAGGAATGGGAGGTGAGGGAGGTTAGGGTGGAACTGCAAAGCTTGAAGAAAAATGTACAAAGGGGCTTCCGCTGTCTCCGAGTCTGGAGCCAATGAGGATGGCAAACGTGATCAACTTCTCCAGCTCAGTGAATATATCTTGGGCTGCTATCTCATCTTTAATGGTATCCGAGAGACCATGAGAAAAAGCAGCCATGAGGGCCTCATTGTTCCATGCAGCCTCTGCTACCAGAGTACGGAATTCAATGGCGTACTCTGCAACAGTTCTCATACTCTGATGGACATGAGGCACTTGGCAGCAGTAGCGGAGCATGCGGAAATGTCAAATACCCTTTTAAAGGAAGCCACAAATTCTGGGTAACTCAGGACAATGGGTTTTTGCGTCTCCCGTAGAGGGTTTGCCCAGGCCAAGGCTCTCTCAGAAAGCAAAGATATCACAAAGCCTACTTTGCTTCTGTCCATGGGAAACACCTGGGGCAGTATCTCGAAGTATATCTCAACTTGATATATAGAGGTAATACTCGAGGTGGGTGCCTGCACAGAGACTAGAGCAGTAGCAGGGACGGCCTGCAACACAGGTTGTACCGAAGCAGCTACAGTGGGAGATTGCAGGTGAGCTGTGCAATTCAGGAGCATCTGTAACGCTAAGGCAAACTGATCCATACGGTGATCCTGCTCATCCAACATGGAAAAAATATTACCAACAAGTGGATTGGCTGCCTCTTCTGAATTCATGGCTTTTGCCTACTGTCAGAAACCATGAATCAGACCGAGACAGAAGTGCAGTTAAAATCACACTTGTTTAATAATAATGATTGTAAAAGTTAAACAGAGCAACGTAGTCAAATCATAGCCAGAGTTCGGTAACCAGGATAGATAGTCAGACAAGCCAGGACATCAGGGAGCCAGAGATCAGCGTACTTCAGGACAGATCAGGAAACTGGAGAATCAGCGTAGTGGAACAGCAAGCAGGATCAGGAACCAGAAGGTATGTCAGCCAAGCAAGTCTTCAACAGGTACACAGGAGAGAGTCTCTGTATGTGTTGGCAAAGACAGAGGGACTGAACTGAACAGCTTAAGTAACCAGCAGGACTAACGAACAGATATCATCAGGTGAGTCACTGTGGAAAAGATTGGAGCTGGCAATAAACCGACAGCTGAGCAGCCTGCTCTGAGAAGGAAGGGCTGAGCCCAGCCCTGACACATTGATGTTAAAGGGGGCAATACATGGTATTAAGAACTGGGGTATGTTAACTTTTGATCAGGGTCATTTGGGTGGTTTCTGTTGCCATTATGATTTAAAAAGAGTAAACACAGTTGATTGATAATAAATGGCTTCAGCCAAACACTAACCATGAGTGAAACATTTTTGTGTTATCATTCATATTCTCTGAAAAATGGCCAAGAAATCATAAATTCTGCCAGGGTATATAAACATGAGTACAACTGTATATATAAAAAAGACACCATACAATTTATCCTATAACATCACATACAAGACCCTCTATAATTGGATGTTCCTGAGCACAGCAACCATGGATCAAAGCCAAGTCAGGGTAACTTCATGTGTAGGACCTATAAATGAATATGCTCTACATGTTTTGAGAATAATCGTATATTCAGGAGCTTTAATTACAAAAATTATAAAAATGAAAGAACAAATCATTACACTCATATAAACGCTTGTGTAACATATAATGTAACAAAAAAGGAGGGGGGTGTCTGCGCACATCCAGATGGGATGGACACCTGTTAGCACAACGTGGACCCTTCAAGACTGTGGGTACCGGCCTAATTGGGGAGAGAAGGAACCCCCAAAGTGGGACAGACTAAATGTAAAAAACATGATTGTAAGTATTCGTTTGTGGGGAAAGCAAAGGGCCGTCAACCACCCTAAACAAGGGTAAACACAGTATAACTATACCTTTATAATATGGGTGCTTGCGGTTTGGATGTGTAGCGGTTGGTTACCACTAGTCAATAACATACACCCAATCACCCTGCTGCCAGACCCCCAACTATCACTTCTGAGACAATGATCAGTCATTTGTGTACTTTTGTTGCGTTTATTGCGGGATACAACTTGGTTGGGGTAAAGGAAGATATGGGATGCCCATAGCACTTATTGGATTGTCATCACATTTGTAGAAGATTGATTAGCAGCTTTAGCCCCTGAAAATGACGCACCTCTAACATTCACAGTCTATGTCCTCTGCATATCTCCACTGCAGACTATTGTTCCTCTTCCTCTGCACTCACTCCTGCAGATTATCACTCCTCTAGATTCCTCTCTCCTTGTACAAATCCTCTACTGCAAAACTGTTAGATTCCTGTTGCTTCACTTCCAGTAAAACAAGAAGGGATCGCTCTGAATAACCCCAGCTTGCTGGCTGTACTTTGTTACTGTAATAAAGTCTCTGAATGGTGTCGCTTGAGCAAATAAATAAGCTAGAGGCATAAAATACCTCTCCCCGATGGCTCAGTGAATTTGGTAGCTACACAGTCTCTTGGATGATATTACCAGAGTGCTTTACCAGGCCAGAGATACTCAGTACCTCTCCGCAACGGCCTAGTACACAGCAATAAGCGGACTACTGCTCCCAGCCAGTCCATAACTGCTAATGCTGCGTTCCCCGGCCACAGCATTTTGCACTACTCTCAACCATATTCCTTTGGTTTCTTCCACACTGACATTTTCCAAAGTGCAAGTCCTGTGTTCCCCGGTCACAGGACTCTGTTCTATTCTCAACAGTCCTCCTTTGATTTCTTCCTCACTGACCTTCTTCAAAGTGCAAGTCCTGTGTTCCCCGGTCACAGCAGCTTGATGCTAACTCCATGGTACAATATCTTTATCCAGGAATCCATCCTAGCGGCTACTCCGGCCCTCCTCCACGCTTGGCACACCCCCAACGAGGGCACGACCTGCTGCAGCTACCTACAACTCCATTCTCCTTTTCCTTTTTTCTCCTTTTTTAGGGGGTGAATACACCTCCATAAACCACATACTCTAAGCGATGCTGTGTGTCACTCTGGTCATCCAAAGCCAAAATGTGTCCTCTACCTTGTGGCGGCTCCTGATGGACAAACTCGGCCCATGTCATACTATTGTGCTTTGTAGCATACCTTTAATCAAGAAATGTAAAAAAAATAACAATATAATTAGTGCATCATCACAGGGTGGCCACAGTGGATGCTAATGAGGTAGAAAATGTGCCATATTCTAGTAATACCTATGGATGTAAGTGACTACAAAAACGGATGTCAGATGATACAAAGCGATTAAACAAATCTCCCTAAATAAGTTTTACATGTATATCTGCTGTCCTTGGCTTTATATACTGTTTAGAAAGTGCACGTTCTGTTAGAATTTTCTCTTCCTGATTCACCTGTGGGTGTGGATTCTTGCCATACACTGTGAGACAACTCATTGGAGTAAAGGCACACACCCCCCTCCCCACGCATGCAGAATGCTTGTGACTAGTTCAGCTTTATGCTAATCCATTTATAGCTCCTGTCAGGGAACCAATGGTAGGAGAAGGGCTCTAGGACTCAGCATCCGCCAAGACACCAACAGCAGGAGAAGGGCTCTAGGACCCAGCATCTTTACCAGCATGTCACATGGGTCTTTATAAGGAAGTGTGTTAGTGTTTAAAGCTGCTGATTGATCTTCAGCTTGTACCGTGATCCTTGCTCCTGAAAATCCTTTGCTACCAACCCGGCAGTCCTTGACTATTCTCCTGCCTGTCTCCTGACCTGACCTCAGCTTGTCCACGGATGTTCTCTACTGTCTCCTGTGTCTGACTTCGGCTTCCTCTCTGACACTGCCTGCTCTGTTATCCTCCTGGTTCCGAATTCTGGCTTGAACTGACTTCCCATTATCTCAGTGCTACTACAGACCTGCCACGTCTCACAAGCGCCACCTGTCTGCAGCAACTACTGAGCACATCAGAAACCCTTCTGAGTTCCTCTGCAAACAACATCACTGGCGACCTGTGCTACTTTGAGCCTGACTCCTCTTGTTCTCACTTTCAGGGGAGTCTGGATATCTTTTTGTTAGTTTTTTAGAAATACAAGGAATAAAAGGAACATAAAGAATATAGTATATCCATATAGTGATTGATAAAGAAAATGGTTACAACATCTTATTTGTTTAAGAAGGACTCAGCCTTCTAGTCATTGGATAAAAAAACTCAGTGTGCTTAATATCTTGTACTTCCATAGGCTGGGGTATTTATTATCAATATCTCCTAATGTAGCAGCCTTCTAGCAGTATGAGGTTATCATATCATCTCTTTCCATTCACCTGGGTAACCATTTCACTTTTACCAGAATCTTTACGAAGCAATTGGGGTAAGGACCCAATAGAGAGAGGAAGAGATATATAGATAGGAAAAGCTAGAAGAGAAAGAAAAGCACGGTGGGGCGGGGTGGGGGAGGTTATGTGGGATGGTGATCTGGTTGAGCTATGTCTGCATCTCAATTAATGTTTATAAAGTGTTGTCTCTTCTTAATATCTGATAATGTTTATGTCCTAAAAAGGGATTTACCTTCTTCTGAGTATTTAAACAGATTACAATGGGTCCAGGTTTTCTTATATGTCTCATGTCTCTCTGCAGCTGTCATTATTAGGTCCTCCATTCTGTTTATGTCTTCTACTTTTTTCAGCCACAATGCTATGGTAGGTGGGTTTTGCTGTTTCCACATTAGGGGAATGCAGGATTTGGCTGCATTCACCAAATGTCACAATATGGATTCCTTGTAGGTTTTGACTGACATGGTGTGGATACGTGTAATAGAAAGAATGCTGGGTCGTCTGGAATCACAAAATCCGTAAATTTTTGAGATGGTACGAACTGTCATCCAAAAAGATGTCAGTTTTGAACACGTCCAGAATATATGTAGAATCGTTCCTTTGTCTGTACCACATCTCCAGCATCGTTCTATTGTGTCGGGGAATATAGTGTGGAGTCTGCTGGGTGTCATGTACCATCTCGTTAAGACTTTATATTTGGTTTCCTGTATCTTGGTACAAAGTGAGGATTTTAGGGATAGGTTAATCATGTTTTGTATTTGTGGTGCAGTAAAAGTGTGGTGTAGATCTGTTCCCCATTTCAGTATGCTAGACAACTCTGGTTGCTCAGGTGGGGTATTGAGCAGCGTGTACATTTTTGAGAGGACTTGAGAAAGAGGCTCTAGTGCTGAGCAGTATTCCTCAAACGTGGTGAGATGTCTAGCGTATGCTTGTGGGTCTTTCAGGGTTTGGAGGAAGTGATGTATTTGTACTGCAGTCCAGAATGTGAGTTGAGAGGGTCCTGTGGGATCTATCATCCTCAATGGTGGGCCATCTATCCCCCATCACGAACTTGGATGCAGTGATATTTCCGGATTCGCGTAGAGTCTGAAAATGTGCGAATGCTATGCCTGGGGGAAATTTGGGGTATCCTAGTATCAGGGTCAAGGGTGATGTCTTGGTCATTTGCTGTATTTGTGTAGTGGCTTTCAGGCATTGTTTCAAAGTGTTTCCTATTAAGAGGTGTGCTTTTAGGTCAGGTGTTATAGAGTCCCAACACCAAAGTGCGTTCTTCAAGGGGATGGGGAATTGTTCTTGCTCTATCTGTGTCCATAATTTTAATTTACTGTGCCAGTCAATGACTCTACCTAGATGTATTGCTAAATAATATCTCCTGATGTCTGGGAGTGCTAAGCCCCCAAAATGTTTTGGTAGTGTCAATTGTGTGCGTGGTATGCGCGTTTTGTTTGTGGGCCCAGACAAATCGTGTGAACAATGATTCAATCTACCTGAAGAAAGTGTTTGGTATTTTGATTGGTAGGGCTTAGAATAGGTATAGAAACTTTGGCGGGAGTCTGGAACTTAGCCACAAGGGAAGCCCTCTCTTCATTGGCTTCTAGCACCAGGTACGTGATAGTATCAATCAGCCAATATGTCTGAGGCTGAGAGGTGCTGCGGCGATGGAGGCTCTCTGTCAGCAGACAACCATACTTACACAAGCCATCAAGGATTTGCAAAAAGGATACTTCCAGCTTGAATGACGCATGCACACCCTTACTACTACAGTGACTTCCACAGAACCTAACCCGGCTATGAGCCCCAACCCTTCAGTTGCTCCTTCAAATCCTCTGGCCGCTGTTCCAGCCACCATGTTACTTCCTCCGCCAGAACCCAGAGTTCTCACTCCTGAGCGCTTTTCAGGGGATCGACAAAAGTTCAGGAATGCATGTGAACTTTATTTTGCTCTGCAACCATGGACTTTCGCACTTGAGATGGTCAGAGTAGGGTTCATTATTTCTCTACTGTCTGATGAGCCACAGTCCTGGGCCCATAACCTATTGAAGCAAAAGAATACAGCACTAAACTTTGTTTCCACATTCTTTGAGGCCATGGCTCTCCTTTACGATGACCCACAGAGGTCTGCTACTGCTGAGTCTGCCCTCCATACCCTGGTACAAGGCCGACGACCTGTGGAAGACTAGATTGTGGATTTCTGTAAGTTGTCAGCTGATACTGGATGGAATGCCGCTGCTTTAAAATACCATTTCCGTTTAGGCTTAGCTGAGACCCTTAAGGAAGAATTGGCTCCTACCTCCCTTGAGAATCTCATCCAAGTCTCCATCCAGTTGGAAATACACCTACGGAACATACCCAGAGCTTATGGCCCACATGGGTGTTACCAAGGGTCCCAGCTCCAACCACTCCTACCTCGGCTCCTCAACCTTCTAGTTCATCTGATGTGGAACCTATGCAAATCAATCTACTCTGACTCGCTCTGACTCCCAAAGAAAAGTAGCGCAGATAACAGAACAATCTCCATGGGCCATTTCCTGCGCAATTGTCCTATCCGACCAAGTGAGCCCCGTCAACCATCCCCTTTGTATCTCCAGTTGTCTGGGACTCAATCCACCTACATTATTCTTCCCATTTTTTTGCAGGTGGCTGGAAAGGAAGTCAACCTGTGGGCAATCGTTGACTCTGGGGCCTGCAGTTGCTTCATAGACATTAATCTTGTGAAAGACTTGCATTTTCCTCTCAAGCCGAAGGAGCAAAGACTCGATATACACTTAGCGGATAGCACCACTCCCAGCTCAGGACCTGTTACCCAGGAGACCATTCCGATCTTAGCAACCACAGATACAGGTCACCAAGAACTCCTCAGGTTCGATGTCATCAGATCTTCCATATTCCCAGCCATCCTAGGAATACCCTGGTTGCGGACCCACAACCCACAAATTGACTGGTCCAAGGGAGAAATCACTTTCTCCTCTAGCTACTGTGGCATCCCCATGCATGATGATTCTCCCGTGTGTTTGTCCATCCAGTCCTCAACAGATTCTAGGCTTGCTGTCCCACCAGTTTACCGTGATTTCCTGGACGTATCCGACAAATGGAAAGCCGATACTCTGCCCCCGCACCGATCCAATGATTGTCCGATCTAATTACTTCCCAGAGCAGAGATACCTTTTGGGCGCATCTTTCCACTGTCTGAGACTGAGCTTGAAGCTCTCTAACAGTACATTGATGAAAACTTAGCCAAGGGATTCATATGTCCCTCCTCCTCGCTGGTCAGAGCAGGTATCTTCTTTGTTGAGAAAATGGATCACTCCCTCAGACCATGTGTTGACTACAGGGAGCTTAACAAGATCACTATCAAAAATAGTTACCCGCTTCCCCTTGTTCCGGAAATTATTTCAGAGGTTCCAAGCAGCCTGGGTATTCACGAAGTTGGACTTAAGGGGGGCCTACAATCTAGTCCGCATAAGGGAAGGGGATGAATGGAAGACCGCCTTCCGAATGCGCTTCGGTCAGTTTGAATACCTCGTCATGCCCTTCGGGCTTTGTAATGCTCTTGCAACGTTCCAGCACTTTGTGAACAAATCTTCAGAGAGTACCTCAACCTTTTCCTCATTGTCTGTCTGGATGACATACTGATCCTCTCAGCCTCACTCAAGCTCCATCAAGACCATGTCAAAAAGGTGCTAAATACCCTAAGAACTCATGGCTTGTACACCAAAGTAGAAAAATGCGAGTTCAAGAAACAATCCATTCAGTTCTTGGGACTCATCTCTACCGAGGGAATTTCGCTGGATCCTCAGAAGGTCTCAGCAATTATGGAATGGCCTGTACCTTCGGACAGAAAGGGAGTCCAAAGATTCATAGGCTTTGCCAACTTTTACCAGAAATTTATCAAGGGTTTCTCAACTATCATTGCCCCGATTACTCAGCTTACCCGCTCACATACACACTTTCTTTGGCATCAAGAATCCCAAGCATCCTTCGAACAGCTGAAAGTCCTATTTACCTCTGCCCCTGTGTTACAACACCCAGACCCAGCACTCCTTTTCGTTCTCGAGGTAGACGCCTCCGAAATAGCAACTGGAGCAGTGCTCTCTCAATGTCAGGGTCCAAAGGCTCTGCTTCACCCAGTAGCCTTTTGTTCCAAGAGACTAAACCAGGCTGAAAGGAATTATGACGTGGGTGATATTGAGTTCCTGGCAATTAAAGTAGCCTTCGAGGAGTGGAGGTACCTGCTAGAGGGTGCTAGTCACCCAAACGTGATCTTTACAGAGCACAAGAACTTGGAGTACTTGAGATCCGCTAAATGCCTAAAACCTTGGTAGGCTGTTTTTCTCCAGGTTAAGATTCCATTTGACCTACTGGCCAGGATCCAAGAACGAGAAGGAGGATGCCCTATCCCAGCTGTTCCCTGAATCTCTTGAACCTGTCCCCCAAGCACCATTCTTTCTGCTCCAATTTTTTTGCTAATTCGGCCCAGTCTAGAATCATTCGTCAGGCAGGCTTCCGCATCATGTTCTGAATCCGAACAAACCTCACTAAGAAAGTAGGATGGATTGCTGTGGCACCAAGATATGGTCTTCATACCTCTGGAGGCAAGGCCTCGGGTTATCAAGGCATTTCACGACCACCAGCTAGCCGGACACTTTGCAGCTCATAAAACTTGCGAGCTCATCCAACAGGCCTTCTGGTGGCCTAACCTTAGTCAGGGCTGTAGGGCCTATGTCAATTCCTGCACAGTGTGTCTATGCAGCAAGGGCATCAAAGCTAAAGCCTGGGGTTATTGAGGCCCCTGCCCATCCCTAACCGTCCCTGGGAGATGATCTCCATGGATTTCATCGTTGACCTGCCTCCCTCTGAAGGATTTACCACCATTTTGGTATTGGTAGATCGGCTGTCTAAGATGGCTCATTTCCTGCCCATGGTGGGTACTCCTTCTGCTATAGAAACTACCCACATCTTTATCAAAGAGATCATTAGACTCCATGGCTTACCCAGTAACATTGTTTCAGATTGAGGGGTAGTTTACCTCCAGGTTTTGGAGAGCTCTCTGTAATGCACTGCAAGTGTAACTTTGCCTCTCATCCACCTACCTGTCAGGGCTGGCTCAGCCCTTCCTTCTCTGAGCTGGCAGCTCAGCTGTCGGCTAATTGCCAGCTCTCATCTCTCTCCAGAATTAACCAGCTGTTGTGGATCTGCTCGTCAGTCCCGCCTACTTAAAGATCTCCAGCTCACTTCATTCCTGCCTTCATCTTGGTCACATCACAAGAAACCAACTCCTGCATTCCTGTTTAACAGCTGGTTTGCTGACATCCCTTCTGGCTCCTTATCCTGCTTGCTGTTCCTCTACTTGGATCCCTGACTTCTGGCTTGGCTGATTACCCGATCTGGTTACTGTACTCTGGCTTGGCTGACTACCCGATCCGGTCACTGGACTCTGGCTATGCTTTGACTACGCTTACTTTATTTACCTTTTTATTTTTATTAATAAACAAGTGTGATTTTACTGTACTTCTATCTCGGTCTGGTTCATGGTTTCTGACAGTAGGCAAAGGCCATGAATTCAGAAGATACAGTCAATCCACTTGTTGGTAATATTTTTTCCAGATTGGATCAGCAAGATCACTGCATGGATCAGTTTGCCATGGCGTTACAAACGCTCCTGAGTCGCACGGCTCACCTGGGATCCCCCACTATGGCTGCTCCAGTACTACCTTTTTTTTTCCATCTCTTTATTAAGATTTTTTTTTTGAGACAAAAGAAAAACATTCATACAAAACCAGTTCAGCCTAGGCGGGTTGACACCCCCAACTCTGCTGTACATATAAAATTAGTCCAATCATTACAACCTCCCACCCCCCCGACCTCCCCCCCACCCCTATCCACCCCCCAAATCTCTCCAAGTATCTGTCTGTATGTAACTGTAGTCCAGCCCTCAACCCTTTACTCACACTACCTTCCCTCTACCATCCTTTCGGCATATCTCGGTGAATGCTTATACTTTTCCCAGTCTTTCCATCTCCTTTTGAACCCTTCTTCTCCTATTTCGCCACTAAACCTAAGAAGCTCCATATTATAAATTTTGTTAATTTTAACTAGCCAAAGCTTCAATGAAGGACTCTCGGGGTCCAGTACAACCTGATTTGCAGGCCATCTCTGCTGCTGGGCCAGTCTCTGTGCAGGCACCTGCCTTGAGTATTACCTCTATAAGAGGTATGTATGGTTCAGCCCCGCTTCCCCAGCGATTTGGGGGTGATCCAGTTCAATGCAGAGGGTTTCTCAACCAAGTTGAGATATACCTTGAGATGCTGCCCCAGGCGTTTCCCACAGACAGAAGCAAAGTAGGGTTTGTGATATCTTTGCTTTCTGAGAGAGCCTTGGCCTGGGCTAACCCTCCATGGGAGACGCAAAAACCTGTTGTCTTGAGTTACCCTGAGTTTGTGGCCTCCTTTAAAAGGGTATTTGACGTTCCTGCACGCTCCACTTCTGCTGCCAAGTGCCTCATGTCCATCAAACAGAGTATGAGAACTGTTGCTGTCTGCGCCATTGAGTTCCGTACTCTGGCAGCAGAGGTTGCTTGGAACAATGAGGCCCTCATGGCTGCTTTTTCTCATAGTCTCTCAGATTCCATCAAGGATGAGATAGCAGCCCGAGATATACCCACTGAGCTGGAGAGCTTGATCTCGTTTGCCATCCTCATTGACTCCAGACTCAGAGAAAGACTTTCTTTTAAGGAGCGCTTGCAGAAGCCTTCTGTACGTTTGCCTCCGAGCTTTGCAGTCCCACCCGTGCCTCCCTCACCTCCCATGCCTCCTGGTACCGAGTCGGTCAGTGAAGATGAACCCATGCACTTGGGCTTCACGTGGCTCTCTGCGGATGAGAGAGCCTTTAGGAGGAGGACTTTTTTTTTTTTTTTTTAGGAGGAGGATTGTACCTTTATTGTGTCCAAAGCAGGTCACTTTTTGAAGTCTTGTCCTACCCGTTCTGGGAACACCCGAACCTTGAGGTCCTGTCATGGACAGACCTTAGGTGGTGTTGTGTCATCCCCAGTTATCCAAAAGGATAAGCCCCTGGTTTTGTTCAACCTTTCTTGGGCTAAGTTGTCTATTGAGATACAGGCTCTAATCGACTCTGGGGCTATAGGCCTGTTCATTGATGCTACCTTTATATCAAAGCACTCGATTCCACTGCAGCTGTGTGACACTCCACTTGCCATTGAGGCTCTTGATGGGAGACCTCTACAGCCTGCCCATGTGACTCATGAGATGGTTCCATTGTCCTTGGCCATAGGGGTTCTTCACCTTGAGATAATCCAATTCCAAGTGATTTCCTCTCCTAAGTTTTTGCTGGTTATTGGTTATCCTTGGTTACAGAGGCACAACCCCTCTTTTGATTGGCTCCGTGCTGAGGTTCTCTCCTAGTCACCACAATGCAGTGAAACATGCTTCCGGAAGGTAGCCAAGGTCCTGTGTACCTCTTCACTCTCCTCCCTGCCAGAGGAGTACCATGATTTTAGCAATGTCTTTGACAAAGGTCAAACTGGTAGTTTGCCTCCACACTGTCTGCATGATTGCGCAATTGACCTTCAACCTGGTGCCACTCCCCCTCGTGGCCGGGTTTACCCTTTGTCCATCTTGGAGGATAAAGCCATGAAGGAGTATGTTGCAGACGCACTTTCTCGGGGTTTCATCTGCAAATCCTCGTCTCCTGCTTGTGCTGGTTTCTTCTTTGTGAAGAAGAGGAGCAGTGAACTGAGACCTTGTATTGATTATAGGGCTCTCAATCGTTTTACGATTAAGAATGCCTACCCGATCCCGTTGATTACAGAGTTATTTGACTGCCTCAAGGGAGCAACAGTTTTCACTAAGCTTGATCTGAGAGGGGCTTAGAATCTCATGAGGATTAAGGAGGGCGACGAGTGGAAAACAGAGTTTAATATCAGAACAGGCCATTATGAGTATCTCGTAATGCCTTTTGGCCTTTGTAACGCCCCGGCAGTTTTCCAGGAATTTATTAATGATGTCCTCAGAGATTTGTTGCAGGTATGTGTGGTGGTTTATCTCGATGATATCCTCATATTTTTCAAGTCCCTGGAGAGCCACCACACAGATGTATGTCACGTGCTTCAGAAACTAAGAGAGAACAATCTCTTTTGTAAACTGGAGAAGTGCAAGCTCCATCATGAACAGGTAAAATTCTTGGGCTATGTCATTTCCACTGCTGGTTTTTTGATGGACACAGAGAAACTTTCGGCAGTCCTACAGTGCTCTCGACCCGTGGGGTTACGTCCTCTGCAGCGTTTCCTTGGTTTTGCCAACTATTATCGGAAGTTTATTCGTAACTTCTCGTCTCTGATCAAGCCCCTGACCGATATGACAAGAAAGAACGGTAACCCACAGAGTTGGTCTCCGGAGTCCATTAAGGCATTTGAAAGTCTCAAGGCTGCCTTTATTTCTGCCCCTGTGTTGGCACATCCTGATCCTACGTTACCTTTTACCCTTGAGGTTGATGCTTCTGAGACTGGTGTTGGCACCCTTCTGTCTCAACATCCTATCTCTGAGAGTTCTATGCATCCTTGTGGCTACTTTTCCAAGAAATTGTCACCTGCTGAGTGCAATTACGAGATTGGTGACAGAGAGCTGTTGGCAATCATTTTAGCCCTGAATGAATGGAGACATCTCCTCGAAGGTACCACTGTGCCGGTTCACATTCTTACTGACCATAAGAATCTCACATTCTTATCTGAGGTTAAAACGCCTCTCTCCCAGAAGGGCGCGATGGGCTCTTTTCTTGTCAAGTTGCAATTTCATTGTCTCATTCTTAGCCGGTACTAAGAATGTAAGGGCTGACGCCTTGTCACGAGAATTTTCCTCCACTTCCAACTTGGAGCCAGTTCCAGTACCTATGATTCTTCCTAATCGTATTTTGGCTATGGTTCGCACCAGTCTTACTTCTCCTTTGGGTGACAAAATTCTTGCTGCTCAGATTGAAGCTCTTCATGAGAAACCTTGTGATTGCTGCTTTGTCCCAGAATGTCTCCGTACTGCTCCAGACTTACCATTCTCCCAAGGCAGCTGGCCACCCTGGTAAGAATCAACTCGTTTGAGCCATTTCCCAACAATTCTGGTGGCCTAGTCTATGTGCTGATGTAACTGCCTTCGTAGCTGTCTGTTCCGTGTGTGCTCAGAGTAAGACTCCACGACACCTTCCAGTGGGCTTTCTACAACCCATACCCAATGGAGAGAGGCCCTGGACCCACCTGTCTATGGATTTCATTGTGGAGTTACCCAACTCCCAAGGCAACACAGTTATCCTTATGGTGGTTGACCGGTTCTCAAAGATGTGTCGTATTCCACTTAAGAAGTTGCCCACTTATAAGCAACTGGCTTCCATTTTTGCTTGGGAAATCTTTCGCTTACAAGGGCTACCCAAGGTGATTTTCTCGGACAGGGGTAGTCAGTTTGTGTCCCGGTTCTGGCGAGCCTTTTGTGCACAGCTGGGAATTCAGCTTGCTTTCTCCTCTGTGTATCACCCGCAGTCTAATGGGGCCGCAGAACAAGCCAATCAGTCCTTGGAGCAATTCCTACGTTGCTATATTTCTGACCATCACAACAACTGGTCAGACCTATTACCATGGGCAGAGTTTGCTCACAACAGTGCCTTGAATTCTGCTTCCTGATTGTCTCCGTTTATGGTGAATTATGGTTTCCAACCTTCCATGTTGTCTGACTCATTTGTTCCGCAGAATATTCCTGCACCAGAGGAGCATCTCTGTGGTCTTCCTTCCACTTGGGCACAAGTCCAGGAGGCTTTGCGTCATGCTAATGATAGGTACAGACTCCATGCTGACTGCAGACGCCTGCGCCTTCCTACCAGGTTGGGGACAGGGTCTAGCTGTCATCTCGCAACCTCCGACTTTGTGTTCCCTCACTGAATTTCGCACCTCGGTTTACTGGGCCTTTCCATATCCTTCGCAGGATTAACCCAGTGGCTTACGCGTTGGACCTTCCTCCGAGTATGCGCATCTCAAATATGTTTCATGTCTCCTTATTGAAACCGTTGGTCTGCAACTGCTTTACCACCTCGGTGCAACGTCCTCACCCTATACAGGTTGAGAACCATGAGGAGTATTAGGTACAATCCATTGTTGACTCCCGTAGGTTACATGGGTGCATACAGTACCTGGTGCATTCGAAGGGGTACGGTCCGGAGGAACGCTCCTGGGTCTCATCCTCAGATGTACATGCTCCTGCCCTCCTCCGTGATTTCCATAGATGTTTTCCCCTCAAGCCTGGTGGTCCTCTGAGGAGGAGGGGTCATTGAGGACGGGGGTACTGTCCGGGCTAGCTCAGCCCTTCCTTCTCTGAGCTGGCCGCTCAGCTGTCAGCTAATTGCCAGCTCTCATCTCTCTCCACAGTTAACCAGCTGTTGTGGATCTGCTCATCAGTCCTGCCTACTTAAAGATCTCCAGCTCACTTCATTCCTGCCTTCACCTTGGTCACATCACAAGAAATCATCTCCTGCATTCTTGTTTAAAGACTGGCTTTGCTGACATCCCTTCTGGCTCCTTATCCTGCTTGCTGTTCCTCTACTTGGATCCCTGACTTCTGGCCTGGCTGATTACCCGATCTGGTTACTGAACTCTGGCTTGGCTGACTACCCGATCCGGTCATTGGACTCTGGCTATGCTTTGACTACACTTACTCTATTTATCTTTTTAGTTTTATTAATAAACAAGTGTGATTTTACTGTACTTCTGTCTCAGTCTGGTTCATGGTTTCTGACACTACCATCCTCAAAGTAACGGACAAACCCAACACACAAATCAGACCCTGGAGCAATATTTGCGTTGTTTCTCTGCTCTCAAGACGACTGGGCATCCCTGCTCCCACTGGCAGAATTTGCCTACAACACTTCTTTACATTCAACAACTAACCAATCTCAATTCTGGGCCAATTATGGATTTCGCCCTTCCACTCTGCCACAAACGATGTCTGAATCAACAGTACCCACTGTGAAGATAGGCTTACCTTCATACAAAACAACTACCAAACCCTTCAAAACTGCATACAAAGGGCTCAAATGGACTACAAGAGATTCTTCGACAGGAAACAAAGGGGTAATCCTTCCCTTAAAATCAAAGACAAGGTGTGGCTGTCAACTGTGAACCTGAAACGACCAGGCCTATCAATGAAGTTGGGGCCAAGATATACCGGTCCTTTCCAAAACAAGTGTGAGATAAACACAGTGGCATTTGAGCTGTCCCTGCCTGACTTTTACAAGATCCACCCAGTCTTCCACGTTTCTCTTTTCAAGGCAGCCATTCCTGACCCATTCCCAGGAAGAGTGGAACTACCTCCTCCACCGGTAACTGTCGGAAAGGAAACAGAGTATGAAGTGGAGTCAGTTCTGGATTGCAGGAAGTGAGGTAGGCAGATCAAATATCTGATTAAATGGAAGGGGTATCCACCTGAAGAAAGCTCCTGGGAACTCGAAGCCAATATACATGCCCCAGACTTCGTGAGTTTCGGGCCAAATACCCAGGGAAAATTGCCCAAATGGGGATCCCGAGGCTGCCCATAAGGGGAGGGCACTGTCAGGGCACCAATGGTAGGCGAACGGCTCTAGGACCCAGCATCCGTCAGGACACCAACAGCAGGAGAAGGGCTCTAGGACCCAGCATCTCTACCAGCACATCACATGGGTACACTTTTTTGGGTGAATTGGGTAGGGGTACAATGTACCCCAGACTCATTCACATGGGGGGGTGGGATCTGGGGGACCCTTTTGTTAAAGGTGGCTTACAGATTCCAATAAACCCCTGCCCGCAGACCCCCACGACCACCTCCCAGGGTCAACATGGGGACAAGGTGCTTTGGGGTGGAAAGCGCAGAGCCCATTGGCCCCTAAAGCACCCACCCCCCCATGTTGAGGGCATGTGGCCTGGTACGGTCAAGGAGGGGGGTCATCCCTCATCCTCCCCCCTTTCCTGACCGGCCGGTCTGCATGCTAGAAGTCTTGAAGAATAGGGCATATCTGATTCAGCCATACCCACCTTGCTCAGAGCAAGGAAATCTGCCTCCTGCCAGATCTACTGTTGCACATTGAACGCCTTCTTTACTCGGTGCATGGAAAGATGTCTGAGTTACAGGGAAAAAGGTTTTGCTCAAGTAAATCCCTAAATTTTTCTTCATGTGTCACCTTGGGATCTGAACCTGGTGTGCTCAGTACTCCAGAAACCACCATTTTAGCTATTTAAAGTTATCTCCTTGGAAGATCTCACATGTAAGAATTCCTTCCTCATGGCTATTATGTTTGTTATGCAACGTACACACGGTCAGACTTTTCGACCGGACTGGTCCGCCGGACTTTTTTTATGAATGGACTTGCCTACACACGACCGGACTTTCTGGTGAACCTATTTCCCGACGGAGTTACAGCGGACTTTCCAAATGAACGGACTTGCCCACACAAGAACAAGTCCGTTCATTTTGAACGTGACTCGGGTACGACAGGACTAGAAAAGGAAGTCAATCTCGCCGCTTTTATCGGCGAGATTGACACCTTGCGAGCCCTGTCGCGGGGCATACCAGGCCCTTAGGTCTGGTATGGATTTTAAGGGGAACCCCCCACGCCAAAAAAACAGCGTGGGGTCCCCCCAAAATCCATACCAGACCCCTATCCAAGCACGCAGCCCGGCCGGTCAGAAAAGGGGGTGGGGACGAGCGAGCGCCCCCCCCCCCTCCTGAACCGTACCAGGCCGTATGCCCTCAACATGGGGGGGCTGGGGGCATGGTCAACATCACCTGGTGATGTTGACCATGCCCCTTTATGACGTCACAGTCCCAGCATGCCCAGGGACTGTGACGTTATAAGGGGGGGGGGTCACAGCCTATATAAATCATCGCGCACTGCATCTCACACCATTACAGCGGGGGAGAGTGGTGTGTCAACATTGGAAGAAGAGAAGAGGGAAGAAGACAACCCAGAAGTCCGGGCCACCGCTAGCAAAAGAGCAGCAGAAGATAGCAGAGGAGCCGGCAGAAGAACCGGAAACCGGGAGAAGAGGCCAGAGAGTGCGGAGGAGAACCGGACACCGGGAGAAGACGCCGGAGAGAGCGGAGAAGAACTGGACACCGGGAGAAAAGGCTGGAGAGAACGGTGAAGTCGGAAGAGGACCCCCGAAGTCGGAAGAAGACCCCCGGAGCTGTCTAATAAATTAATTTAAAAACCTGTCTAGTGTGTTTGTTTTATTGACACTTTTTCCCTAGGTGAATGGGTAGGGGTACGATGTACACCATACTCATTCACATATGGTAGGGGGCTGGGATCTGGGGACCCCCTTATTAAAGAGGGCTCCCGGATTCCGATAAGCCCCCCGCCCGCAGACCCCGACAACCAATGGCCAGGGTTGTCGGGAAGAGGCCATTGTCATCAACATGAGGACAAGGTGCCTTGGGGTGGGGGGGCCCGCAGGGCTCCCCCCTCCCCCAAAGCACCCACCCCTCCATGTTGAGGGCATGCGGCCTGGTACAGTTCAGGAGGGGGGCGCTCGTTCCCACCCCCTTTCCTGACCGCCGGGCTGCGTGCTCGGATAGGGGTCAGGTATGGATTTTGGGGGGACCCCACACCATTTTTTCGGTGTAGGGGGTTCCCCTTAAAATCCAAACCAGACCTAAGGGACATCGTCGCCTCGTGATCGCCGCAATAGGAAAATTTGTTTTTCCTATTGCAGCGAGCGAGAGATGCAGTACCCTGCCCCTCCACTGTATCTGGTCTGTCGGGCCAGCATACAGACGAATGGGCTATCCTTTAGGAACTGAGTCCGGCGGAGTTACGACGTAAAGATTTGAAGCAGGCTTCAAATCTAAAGTCCGTCGGATTTCCGACCGAAACGGTCCGTCGGAAGTCCAGTTCGGTCGGAAAGTCCGCCCGTGTGTACACGGCATTAGGCTTGTTTCTGATTTTTCAGAGAATTTGATTGATAACACAAAAACTTTTCTTTCACTCATGGTTAGTGTTTGGCTGAAGCCATTTATTATCAATCAACTGTGTTTACTCTTTTTAAATCATAATCACAACAGAAACTACCCAAATGACCCTGATCAAAAGTTTACATACCCTGGTGATTTTGGCCTGATAACATGCACACAAGTTGACACAAAGGGGTTTTAATGGCTATCAAAGGTAACCATCCTCACCAGTAGGGATGAGCCGAACACCCCCCTGTTCGGTTCGCACCAGAACATGCGAACAGGAAAAAAGTTCGTTCGAACATGCGAACACCGTTAAAGTCTATGGGACACGAACATGAATAATCAAAAGTGCTAATTTTCAAGGCTTATATGCAAGTTATTGTCATAAAAAGTGTTTGGGGACCCGGGTCCTGCCCCAGGGGACATGGATCAATGCAAAAAAAAGTTTTAAAAACGGCCGTTTTTTCAGGAGCAGTGATTTTAATAATGCTTAAAGTCAAACAATAAAAGTGTAATATCCCTTTAAATTTCGTACCTGGGGGGTGTCTATAGTGTGCCTGTAAAGGGGCGCATGTTTCCTGTGTTTAGAACAGTCTGACAGCAAAATGACATTTTGAAGGAAAAAACTCATTTAAAACTACCCGCGGCTATTGCATTGCCGACAATACACATAGAAGTTCATTGATAAAAACGGCATGGGAATTCCCCAAAGGGGAACCCCGAACCAAAATTAAAAAAAAAAAATGACGTGGGGGTCCCCCTAAATTCCATACCAGGCCCTTCAGGTCTGGTATGGATATTAAGGGGAACCCCGGCCAAAATTAAAAAAAAAAAATGACGTGGGGTTCCCCCTAAATTCCATACCAGACCCTTCAGGTCTGGTATGGATTTTAAGGGGAACCCCGCGCCAAAAAAAAAAAAAAAAAAACGGCGTGGGGTCCCCCCAAAAATCCATACCAGACCCTTATCCGAGCACGCAACCTGGCAGGCCGCAGGAAAAGAGGGGGGGACAAGAGTGCGGCCCCCCCTCCCTCCTGAACCGTACCAGGCCACATGCCCTCAACATTGGGAGGGTGCTTTGGGGTAGCCCCCCAAAACACCTTGTCCCCATGTTGATGAGGACAAGGGCCTCATCCCCACAACCCTGGCCGGTGGTTGTGGGGGTCTGCGGGCGGGGGGCTTATCGGAATCCGGAAGCCCCCTTTAACAAGGTGACCCCCAGATCCCGGCCCCCCCCCTGTGTGAAATGGTAAGGGGGTACATAAGTACCCCTACCATTTCACGAAAAAAGTGTCAAAAATGTTAAAAATGACAAGAGACAGTTTTTGACAATTCCTTTATTTAAATGCTTCTTCTTTCTTCTATCTTGCTTCATCTTCTGGTTCTTCTGGCTCTTCTGGTTCTTCTGGTTCTTCCTCCGGCGTTCTCGTCCAGCATCTCCTCCGCGGCGTCTTCTGTCTTCTTCTCCTCGGGCCGCTCCGCACCCATGGCATGGGGGGGAGGCTCCCGCTCTTCTCTTCTTCTCTTCTTCTCTTCTTCTTTTCTTCTTTTCTTCTCTTCTTCTCTTCTTCTTTATTTTTTTCTCCGGGCCGCTCCGCAATCCATGCTGGCATGGAGGGAGGCTCCCGCTGTGTGACGGCGCTCCTCGTCTGACAGTTCTTAAATAACGGGGGGGGGCGGGGCCACCCGGTGACCCCGCCCCCCTCTGACGCACGGTGACTTGACGGGACTTCCCTGTGGCATTCCCCGTGACGTCACAGGGAAGTCCCGTCAAGTCACCGTGCGTCAGAGGGGGCGGGGTCACCGGGTGGCCCCGCCCCCCCCCGTTATTTAAGAACTGTCAGACGAGGAGCGCCGTCACACAGCGGGAGCCTCCCTCCATGCCAGCATGGATTGCGGAGCGGCCCGGAGAAAAAAATAAAGAAGAAGAGAAGAAGAGAAGAAAAGAAGAAAAGAAGAAAAGAAGAAGAGAAGAAGAGAAGAGCGGGAGCCTCCCCCCCATGCCATGGGTGCGGAGCGGCCCGAGGAGAAGAAGACAGAAGACGCCGCGGAGGAGATGCTGGACGAGAACGCCGGAGGAAGAACCAGAAGAACCAGAAGAGCCAGAAGAACCAGAAGATGAAGCAAGATAGAAGAAAGAAGAAGCATTTAAATAAAGGAATTGTCAAAAACTGTCTCTTGTCATTTTTAACATTTTTGACACTTTTTTCGTGAAATGGTAGGGGTACTTATGTACCCCCTTACCATTTCACACAGGGGGGGGGCCGGGATCTGGGGGTCACCTTGTTAAAGGGGGCTTCCAGATTCCGATAAGCCCCCCGCCCGCAGACCCCCACAACCACCGGCCAGGGTTGTGGGGATGAGGCCCTTGTCCTCATCAACATGGGGACAAGGTGTTTTGGGGGGCTACCCCAAAGCACCCTCCCAATGTTGAGGGCATGTGGCCTGGTACGGTTCAGGAGGGAGGGGGGGCCGCACTCTTGTCCCCCCCTCTTTTCCTGCGGCCTGCCAGGTTGCGTGCTCGGATAAGGGTCTGGTATGGAATTTAGGGGGAACCCCACGCCATTTTTTTTTTTTAATTTTGGCCGGGGTTCCCCTTAATATCCATACCAGACCTGAAGGGCCTGGTATGGAATTTAGGGGGACCCCCACGTCATTTTTTTTTTTTAATTTTGGTTCGGGGTTCCCCTTTGGGGAATTCCCATGCCGTTTTTATCAATGAACTTCTATGTGTATTGTCGGCAATGCAATAGCCGCGGGTAGTTTTAAATGAGTTTTTTCCTTCAAAATGTCATTTTGCTGTCAGACTGTTCTAAACACAGGAAACATGCGCCCCTTTACAGGCACACTATAGACACCCCCCAGGTACGAAATTTAAAGGGATATTACACTTTTATTGATTGACTTTAAGTATTATTAAAATCACTGCTCCTGAAAAAACGGCCGTTTTTAAAACTTTTTTTTGCATTGATCCATGTCCCCTGGGGCAGGACCCAGGTCCCCAAACACTTTTTATGACAATAACTTGCATATTAGCCTTTAAAATTAGCACTTTTGATTTCTCCCATAGACTTTTAAAGGGTGTTCCGCGGCATTCGAATTTGCCGCGAACACCCCAAATTGTTCGCTGTTCGGTGAACTTGCGAACAGCCAATGTTCGAGTCGAACATGAGTTCGACTCGAACTCGAAGCTCATCCCTACTCACCAGTGATCTGTTTGCTTGTAATTAGTGTGTGTGTATATAAAAGGTCAATGGGTTTCTGGACTCCTGGCAGAGCCTTGTATCTTTCATCCAGTGCTGCACTGACGTTTCTGGATTCTGAGTCATGGGGACAGCAAAAGAATTGTCAAAGGATCTGCGGGAAAATGTAGTTGAACTGTATAAAACAGGAAATGGATATAAAAGATATCCAAGGAATTGAGACTGCCAATCAGCAGTGTTCAAACTCTAATCAAAAAGTGGAAAATGAGGGGTTCTGTTGAAACCAAACCATGGTCAGGTAGACCAACTAAAATTTCAGCCACAACTGCGAGGAAAATTGTTTGGGATGCAAAGGAAAACCCACAAATAACTTCAGGTGAAAAACAGGACTCTCTGAAAACGTGGTGTGGCTGTTTCAAGATGCACAATAAGGAGGCACTTGAAGAAAGATGGGCTGCATGGTCGAGTCGCCAGAAGAAAGCCATCACTAAGCAAATGCCACAAAGTATCCCGCTTACAATACACCAAACAGCACAGAGACAAGCCTCAAACCTTCTGGCACAAAGTTATTTGGAGTAATGAGACCAAAATTGAGCTTTTTGGCCACAACCATAAACGCTTCATTTAGGGAGGAGAAAACAAGGCCTATGATGAAAGGTACACCATTCCTACTGTGAAACACGGAGGTGGATCGCTGGTGTTTTGGGGATGTGTGAGCTACAAAGGCATAGGAAATTTGGTCAAAATTGTTGGCAAGATGAATGCAGTATGTTATCAAAAAATACTGGGGGAACATTTGCATTCATCAGCCAGGAAGCTGTGCATGGGACATACTTGGACATTCCAACATGATAATTATCCAAAACACAAGGCCACAATGTTAAAGGGGGCAATACACAAATTAAGAACTGGGGTATGTAAACTTTTGATCAGGGTCATTTCGGTAGTTTCTGTTGTCATTATGGTTTAAAAAGAGTAAACACAGTTGACTGATAATAAATGGCTTCAGCCAAACACTAACCATGAGTGAAGGAAAAATTTGTGTTATCATTCATATTCTCTGAAAAATGGCCAAGAAATCATTATTTCTGCCAGGATATGTAAAACTGTGTATATTACACAGGGACAATGTGGTCTTGAGACCAAGATGTTCTTTTTCTATCCAAGGTGGTCTCTTCCTTCCACCTCAGTGAGGATACTGTCCCTGTTTTCTTGTATCCTGTCCCAAAGTACATCAAAGTAATTTCCTTACACTGTCTGGATGTTGTCAGGGCTGTCAGTCTACCTAGCAGCCATGTCCTTTAGTCGACAACCTTGATTCCCCCTTTGTCTTCCCTTCAAGTTCTCGATTACCAGGTGTAGGAGACAACTCATTTCCAGGGCTTACACACTTAAGGAAAGGATCCCCCTTTCCCTATCAGAGATTATTCTGCCAGGTCTGTTAATATTTCTTGGGCTTTTCAGCATCAAGCCTTTGCTTCCTAAATTTGCAGGGCCGCCATTGATCCTCTGTGCACACATTCTCCAGGTTCAATAAGTGGATGTTCAGGCCCTGACCAATGTGAGCTTCAGCTGCAAGGTGCTTAAAAGTTAATTATAGTCAAAGCTTTTTTGGGCCATACGTCTCTTGTGGGTCACAAGGGTGCACTTACTTTTTCAATCCCCTGTCCTAGAGTCAGCTGACAGCGGGCTATTGCCAGGATCCACCCAGCTGCCTAATTGACAGCAAAGAGTAGTCACTGCTTGCTTCTCTGAGCAGACTGAGAACTGAGCGATTAGTGGTCACTGGATCACTCAGTTCTTAGGCTTAAAGCTGACATGAGACTGCTGCAGCATCACACCAATACTGCAGCATAGAGGTGACAGGTGACTATGTGTTTGTTTTTTTGTTTTCTTTTACAAACCCCAGACTTCTTTAAACTCTAATTTGACTGCTCTGGTTTTGTCTCTTGTTTTCCTGTGGGCCTGTTCTGTTTATATTCGTGCCCACTCCTCAGTTTATTGCTTGGGGACATCCGATGGTTTTTGAATACAAGTCCTGAGATTTGTACTGTGTTGTTAAGCTAAAGGTAATTTTAACTTACCTGTCGACTGCTTCCTGCATATAACCCATGGTCTATGATTACAAGTTCTGTGTCCTGCATTGTACTCCAAGGTTTTTAAGAAATTTTACAGGTAAGTCCAAAGTTCCCAAAGAAGAGAGGGCACACTGACCTAGTGCATAATAATAATAATAATACGTTTTATTTATAATGCACTTTACATAAAAAGATCTCAAAGTGCTACAGACGGACTTCCCCACACAAGAACAAGGCCGTTCATTTTGAACATGACTCGGGTACGACAGGACTAGAAAAGGAAGTCAATCTCGCCGCTTTTATCGGCGAGATTGACACCTTGCGAGCCCTGTCGCGGGGCATACCAGGCCCTTAGGTCTGGTATGGATTTTAAGGGGAACTCCCCACTCCGAAAAAACAGCATGGGGTCCCCCCAAAATCCATACCAGACCCCTATCCAAGCACGCAGCCCAGCTGGTCAGGAAAGGGGGTGGGAACGAGCGAGCGCCCCCCCCCCTCCTGAACCATACCAGGCCGCATGCCCTCAACATGGGGGGCTGCATTGTACTCCAAGGTTTTTAAGAAATTTTACAGGTAAGTCCAAAGTTCCCAAAGAAGAGAGGGCACAGTGACCTAGTGCATAATAATAATAATAATACGTTTTATTTATAATGCACTTTACATAAAAAGATCTCAAAGTGCTACAGGTTAAAATGAGCAGTTTATACAAAGAAACAAACATCTAAAAAGAACAAAAAAGCTTTGCTAAAAAGAAATGTCTTGGGGCATGGCCGGGATGGTGGACTGATCAGACGTGTTCCTCAGCTCTCCTGGAGTGTGATCCGGAAAACTTATCTTCACCTAGCGACTGTGCCTGCTAAAGGGACCCTGTAGTCTCTGGATGCCTTCTAAAACCTTTGGCAGCCAGAAGAGGGGTAAGAGACTGAAATTACCCCCGAATATCCCGGTGGAGATTAGTCCGGTCTCCTGCTCCTTAGGATCTCCTGTGCGCCATAGCAATATGGCGTCGCAAAGAGACCACGAGGCAAACCCTGTTTCGGCAACCCTGGGACTGCCGGAGATCATGGCGGCTATCAACTCCTGCCAAACTGCGATCACTTCCTGCCAGACTGCTTTGGCATCAAAAATTGAGGAGGTCCAACTCGATGTGGGCCTGATTCGGCAGGACCTGGACAAAATTCGCTCCAGGGTATCGGAGGCTGAGCGCCGAGTGGGAACGGTGGAGGACACGGTGTCAGATCATGCTGCTTCTACTCGCACACTCCAGATGAAAGTCAGGACTCTTGAATACCAGGCAGAAGATGACGAAAATCGAAGCCGAAGAAACAATTTAAGGATTGTGGGTCTTCCGGAGGGGGTTGAGGGCCTTTCCCCATCCCAGTTTACAGAAGATCTGCTGCGCTCCTTGTTACCGACAGCTCAGCTTTCCCCATACTTTGCGGTGGAGGGGGCCCCTCCTTGTACCTTCATTCTCAGGCTGTTAAATTTTTGGGACTGGGACGAGCTGCTCAGGGCCTCTCGCTCTGCTGGCGAATTACCTTTCCAGAATGTCAAGCTCCTGCTGTTTCCTGATTACACCATGGAGACACAGCGACAGCGCCGCTCCTTTCATGCTGTAAAAGCCGCCCTGAGGAGGAAAGGATTTAAATACAGTATCCTGTTCCCTGCTAAGCTGCGGGTAGTGCACGGGGAGACGGTTCGCTTCTTTACCAACCCCAAGGATGCATCTGTCTGGCTGGAAGCTCTGCCCCGTAAGAAGAATGCACTGACTACACTGTGTTGTCTGACTGTCTGGTGTGATCGTTCTCTCCACATCAATGGAACCGGGTAAGCATGACTGTGCCCTTGCCCTATGCCCTGATATCCTTCCAAGCCTCCGTGCACAATTGATGTAACCGAGGGTCATGCAGGATGTGTTGGACTATGCTCTAAGGTCCCCCACCTCGGCTACTGCCCGGTTCCCAGAATGTGCTAATTGTCATTGATCCCCCACTGCCGCTTACAGATGTATAACCCACCTATGGGCCTTCTTATATCCCAGGTTACCTCTGGGTTTACTTGCCCTGTGTTACTCTTATTTTGCACTACTTGATTTCTGTAACAGACTCTGATGAATGTGCCCCTGCTCAGCCAGGGGAAAGACAGAACTCCTTCTTCGTTCCATGTCACTCCAACAGCTCTAGGACGGGACCAATTACACACACACCTAGACCCCACAGCTCACTTGAGGCGCTGTGATGTCCCTGTCCAGTTGCACTACCCTAACTCAGGTTACTAGTTTTTGAACTATGGGTTTTTGGGACTCAAGTGCTCCTTACTGTTCCTGAGGTGTACGGATGGGGGGGGGGTTGGCCGTTGCTAAACATGTTTGGCTACTCACGTTATTTTTTCTGTTTTCAAGTTACTGTTGGTCTTTATATGCAAATGTTCGTATCTCTGTGATGCACAGGTGCACCCCTGGAAGTCTGTGTGTTCCCAGTGCGTCAGGAGGTATGAGCTGCTCCCCCCTGGGGTATTGGCTTCAGACACCATTATCATGAAATCTCCTGAGCTTAATAATATACCCTCGCTTTGGCTAAGTGCTTAGTGGTATCGTGGAATGTACAAGGGTTTAACTGCTGTCAAACGATCACTGGTGCTTGGCTACCTATGTAAGCTCCACCCACAGGTGTGTATCCCTCAGGAGACACATCTTATGGGTTCCTGCATTCTTAGTTTGAAGCGGGCCTGGGTTGGTGCTCACTATCATGCACCCTATTCTAGCTATGCCAGGGGTATTGGTATTCTGGTGCACAAATCCCTATCTTTTCAACTTTTGGATGTTAAACTCGACCCGGGGGGCAGATGCATACTTCTCCATGCTCTGATTTCAGAAAGCCCCTTCATGATAGTAGGAGTCTATCTGCCACCCCCTGCCGATATAGATGTGCTTCATGTGCTGATGCAATAGGTTACGGTGTACAATGTTGACAATGTTCTATTTATGGGTGACTTTAATATGGCTCCATCTAGAGAACTTGACAGAATGCATGCTTCCGTTCCTCAACAGCATGGACTCTCCCGCTGGGCTTCCGCCTTCCACATGACAGATGTCTGGCAGCATTTCCACCCCTCTGATAGGGAATACACATGCCTGTCTACCACATACCGGACCATGTCCTGCATTGACCTGGCCTTTGCAAATGAACGGACTTGCCCACACAAGAACAAGTCCGTTCATTTTGAACGTGACTCGGGTACGACAGGACTAGAAAAGGAATTCAATCTCGCCGCTTTTATCGGCGAGATTGACACCTTGCGAGCCCTGTCGCGGGGCATACCAGGCCCTTAGGTCTGGTATGGATTTTAAGGGGAACCCCCCACGCCGAAAAAACAGCGTGGGGTCCCCCCAAAATCCATACCAGACCCCTATCCAAGCACGCAGCCCGGCCGGTCAGAAAAGGGGGTGGGAATGAGCGAGCGCCCCCCCCCCTCCTGAACCGTACCAGGCCACATGCCCTCAACATGGGGGGCTGCATTGTACTCCAAGGTTTTTAGGAAATTTTACAGGTAAGTCCAAAGTTCCCAAAGAAGAGAGGGCACACTGACCTAGTGCATAATAATAATAATAATAATACGTTTTATTTATAATGCACTTTACATAAAAAGATCTCAAAGTGCTACAGGTTAAAATGAGCAGTTTATACAAAGAAACAAACATCTAAAAAGAACAAAAAAGCTTTGCTAAAAAGAAATGTCTTGGGGCGTTGCCGGGATGGCGGACTGATCAGACGTGTTCCTGAGCTCTCCTGGAGTGTGATCCGGAAAACTTATTTTCACCTAGCGACTGTGCCTGCTAAAGGGACCCTGTGGTCTCTGGATGCCTTCTAAAACCTTTGGCAGCCAGAAGAGGGGTAAGAGACTGAAATTAATCCCGAATATCCCGGTGGAGATTAGTCCGGTCTCCTGCTCCTTAGGATCTCCTGTGCGCCATAGCAATATGGCGTCGCAAAGAGACCACGAGGCAAACCCTGTTTCAGCAACCCTGGGACTGCCGGAGATCATGGCGGCTATCAATCAACTCCTGTCAAACTGCGATCACCTCCTGTCAGACTACTTTGGCATCTAAAATTGAGGAGGTCCAACTCGATGTGGGCCTGATTCGGCAGGACCTGGACAAAATTCACTCCAGGGTATCGGAGGCTGAGCGCCGAGTGGGAACGGTGGAGGACACGGTGTCAGATCATGCTGCTTCTATCCGCACACTCCAGACAAAAGTCAGGGCTCTTGAATACCAGGCAGAAGATGCCGAAAATCGAAGCCAAAGAAACAATTTAAGGATTGTGGGTCTTCCGGAGGGGGTTGAGGGCCGTTCCCCATCCCAGTTTACAGAAGATCTGCTGCGCTCCTTGTTACCGACAGCTCAGCTTTCCCCATACTTTGCGGTGGAGAGGGCCCACCGAGTCCCACCTAGGCCCGGGCCTGAGGGGGCCCCTCCTTGTACCTTCATTCTCAGGCTGTTAAATTTTTGGGACCGTGACGAGCTGCTCAGGGCCTCTCGCGTGCTGGCGAATTACCTTTCAAGAATGTCAAGCTCCTGCTGTTTCCTGATTACACCATGGAGACACAGCGACAGCGCCGCTCCTTTCATGCTGTAAAAGCCGCCCTGAGGAGGAAAGGATTTAAATACAGTATCCTGTTCCCTGCTAAGCTGCGGGTAGTGGACGGGGAGACGGTTCGCTTCTTTACCAACCCCAAGGATGCATCTGTCTGGCTGGAAGCTCTGCCCCGTAAGAAGAATGCGCTGGCTACACTGTGTTGTCTGACTGTCTGGTGTGATCGTTCTCTCCACATCAATGGAACCGGGTAAGCATGACTGTGCCCTTGCCCTATGCCCTGATATCCTTCCAAGCCTCCGTGCACAATTGATGTAACCGAGGGTCATGCAGGATGTGCTGGACTATGCTCTAAGGTACCCCACCTCGGCTACTAGAATGTGCTAATTGTCATTGATCCCCCACTGCCGCTTACAGATGTATAACCCACCTATGGGCCTACTTATATCCCGGGTTACCTCTGGGTTTACTTGCCCTGTGTTACTCTTATTTTGCACTACTTGATTTCTGTAACAAACTCTGATGAATGTGCCCCTGCTCAGCCAGGTGAAAGACAGAACTCCTTCTTCGTTACATGTCACTCCAACAGCTCTAGGACGGGACCAATTACACACACACCTAGACCCCACAGCTCACTTGAGGCGCTGTGATGTCCCTGTCCAGTTGCACTACCCTAACTCAGGTTACTAGTTTTTTTGGGACTCAAGTGCTCCTTACTGTTCCTGAGGTGTACGGATGGGGGGGGTTGGCCGTTGCTAACCATGTTTGGCTACTCACGTTATTTTTTCTGTTTTCCAAGTTACTGTTGGTCTTTATATGCAAATGTTCGTATCTCTGTGATGCACAGGTGCACCCCTGGAAGACTGTGTGTTCCCAGTGCGTCAGGAGGTATGAGCTGCTCCCCCCTGGGGTATTGGCTTCAGACACCATTATCATGAAATCTCCTGAGCTTAATAATATACCCTCGCTATGGCTAAGTGCTTAGTGGTATCGTGGAATGTACAAGGGCTTAACTCTGCTGTCAAACGATCACTGGTGCTTGGCTACCTATGTAAGCTCCACCCACAGGTGTGTATCCTTCAGGAGACACATCTTATGGGTTCCCGCATTCTTAGTTTGAAGCGGGCTTGGGTTGGTGCTCACTATCATGCACCCTATTCTAGCTATGCCAGGGGTATTAGTATTCTGGTGCACAAATCCCTATCTTTTCAGCTTTTGGATGTTAAACTCGACCCGGGGGGCAGATGTATACTTCTCCATGCTCTGATTTCAGAGAGCCCCTTCATGATAGTAGGAGTCTATCTGCCACCCCCTGCCGATATAGACGTGCTTCATGTGCTGATGCAACAGGTTACGATGTACAATGTTGACAATGTTCTATTTATGGGTGACTTTAATATGGCTCCATCTAGAGAACTTGACTGAATGCATGCTTCCGTTCCTCAACAGCATGGACTCTCCCGCTGGGCTTTCGCCTTCCACATGACAGATGTCTGGCAGCATTTCTACCCCCTGATAGGGAATACACATGCCTGTCTACCACGTACCGGACCATGTCCTGCATTGACCTGGCCTTTGCCATGTCCTGCTCTGATTCGGACGGTGGTCTCTGCTGAGATCCTCTCACAAGGTATTTCGGATCATGCTCCGGTATCTGTTACCATCCGGCTCTCTCATGTGGAGGGCGAGAGGGTATGGCGTCTGTCCAAATATTGGATTATAGACCCTGAGATTCAGGAGGAGCTACCGGAGGCACTGTGTATCTTTTGGATAAATAATGCGGACTCTGCTGGGCCTCTGGTGGTGTGGGACACCTTTAAATCCTGGCTCAGGAGTGAATACATGGCTCAAATAGCTGGTAAAAAAAGGCAATCTGCGCAGACTCTGAGGCACCTAGAGGAGCAGGTGGGGTTGAGGGAAGCTGAGTATGTGCGGTCTCCTGATCAGGCTCACTATGTGCCCTGGCAGGACTCTTTGAGGGAATTGTCCCTCCTTAGAGTTGAACTTACCGAAAAATCCATGCTTGACAGCGCCCAGAGGATTTTTGCATTCGGGGATAAGAACGGTAGGCTGCTGGCCTGGCTAGCCAGGGGGTAGCATACTGTGACTCACATTGATAGGCTGAAGGATCTGGATGGCCGTCTGTTGATATCAATGCAAGATTCCTTGAGTTCTACCAGACTCTATACTCCTCTAGGGCTTACTTTGATAACTCTGAGCTGCTCCAATATTTGAACCAGGTTTTGCTCCCCTCCTAGATAGGGACATCTCTCTGAAGGAAGTACAAGAGGCCTTAGGATCTATGCAGTCCATCTGGGCCAGATGGAATCCCCATTGAATTCTACTCTGTATACCAAGAATTTTTAGCACCTAGGATTACCTCATTATTGCAGCAATTTTCCACATTAGGCTCCCTGCCAGATTCGTTGTCCGACACGATTGTGGTTTTGGTGCCCAAACCTGGCAAAGACCCCGAGGAATGCGCCTCTTACCGGCCTATTTCTCTAATTAATGCTGATGCTAAATTATTAGCTAAAATACTGGCCATTAGGCTCGGTAAAGTGATAGAGGATCTTGTTCACGTGGATCAGACCGGGTTTATGCCGGGGAAGGGCACTGATATCAATATCCATTGTCTACTCCTGAATCTAGCCACCTCCTATGATAACGGGGGAACAAGAGTCATAGCCTCTCTGGACGCGGAGAAGGCTTTTGACTCCGTTGAATGGGAATACTTGTGGGCAGTGCTGCGGAGGTTTGGGGTGGGACCTAAATTTCTCCACTGGCTCAGTCTATTATACAAGGCTACTAGGGCAAGGATCCGGGTGAATGATACCCTTTCGGATTTTTTTCTCCTTCAGAGGGGGACCTGACAGGGCTCTCCACTGTCTCCCAGTTTATTTGCACTGGCCCTGGAGCCCCTGGTGGTCTTAGTCAGGGAATCTAGTCTTATTATGGGACTCCTGGCCCTCTGGAGGAGAAAATATCACTATAAGTGGATGAGACCCTGCTATATCTACATGATGCTGACTCTTTGTTGCAGGCTGCCCTAGAGGCCTTCGATGAGTTTGGATGGTTTTCAGGGATCCATATTAACTGGTCTAAGTCTGTCCTATTCCCTCTAGACGCGAAGGCTAGAAATTCTGCATCCCAGACCGTGATACGGTGGGTGGAGGAGTTCACGTATCCAGGCATAAGGATTTCAAGAGATTCCCAGTCCTTCCAAAGCCTTAACCTTCAGCCCATAGTAACATGCCTGAAAGACCATTGCTCTCGTTGGGCTAATCTGCCCCTTAATCTTCTAGGGCAAATTAATATTTTAAAAATGATAAGATAAGTTCAACTATATCTTTAGGAATTGCCCTACGTGGATATCCCAGGCCTTTTTCAGGGATTTAGACGGCTGTATTGGCGCTTTTCTGTGGCGGGGATCTTTCCCTCGTATAGCAAGATCGACTTTTCAGCTCCCTGTGGTGGTCTGGCTTTACCTAACCTGCTGGTGTACTACTGGGCAGCCATGTTGGTCACGATTAGGTGGTGGTTTGAGCAGTCCAGGGCTAATGCAGCGGTCTGTTTAGAGGCAGCTGTTGTGGGATCTCTCACAGAACTAAGCAACCTGGCGTATCGAGGGGCCTTGTGATACCCCTCTCTGCCAAGTCCTACTAAAGCTACTCTACAGGTATGGGGGGCGGCTAGAAGAAGGTTTTTATCTCCCAGCCGATGGTCCCCCTTTTGTTCGTTATGGGGGAATTCGGCTCTCCCACACTTTAAGACCATCCCTGACCCACAGTTATGGGCCTGTTATGGCATTTAACTGTTGAAGGATGTTGTCCCGGCCGGGGCCCTTATCGCCTTTAGGACATTACGAGTAGGCATGGCCTCCCTGCATGGATGATGTTTTGCTACCATCAGTTGCGACATGCCTTCCGTGCACAGTTCCCGACCTCGCCCGCCCTTAGGGCAGATGTAGTCGAGGAGCTACTAGCTCAAGAATCCCTAGATAAACCCCTTTCTGCGCTGTACCTGACATTACTTCGAACAGACTCACCAAAAATGGATGCATTATGGGATAAGTGGAAGGCAGACATACCCACTCTGGATAGGGAAACCTGGGAGGAGTGGTTTGAAAACAATTCCCAGCTGGTGATATCCTCTAGGGATAAATTAATTCAAGCCAACTTCCTGCACAGGATATACTTTACGCCTCAGAGACTGTATAGAATATACCCACAGAGGTCCCAGAATTGCCTGCGCTGTCAATCTCCTGACAGTACTTATATTCATATGTTTTGGGCCTGTCCTAGACTCTCCCGTTATTGGTCCGCCATAGTGGAGTTCATTAATGTCCGCCTCCAATTAGAGATACCCTTGACAGCTGAGCTGGCCTTACTGGGCATACAGGAGGATGAACAGAGACCTCGGTACACTAAACTGCTGCTCTCACTACTACTCTTCTATGCAAAAAAAGAGATTCTACTAAGGTGGACATCTCACCGGTCTCCTACGTTGAGGGCATGGGAGAACTCGATTAATGCCATCTTGCCTATGTATAAATTAACCTATATGAGTAGAGGTTGTCCCCAGAAGTATACACGGGTTTGGCAGCCATGGTCTGACCCCATTTGAAATGCCCACTCATAGACACCCTGTTTCTGCTTTGCTTGTACATAATGGGTTGTGGTGTGGATGTGGCCTGCCCTGCCCCCCCCTTTTCTATAACTGATGGCCTCTTCCCCTTGCTATTGGGAAATATATGTATGGGTCAATTTATTGTGAATTCATCTTATCTATCGATTACTGCATATATGTTGTCTTCTATCTGTGTATTCACTGTACTGTTTTCGAGAATTGTAATGTGTTACACTTTATTCTTTCTCAAATAAAGACCAACCTTGTTAAAAAAAAAAAAGAAATGTCTTAAGACCTTTTTTAAAACAGTCAGTGGATTGAGGAGCCCTCAAGGTGTCAGGTGGGGCATTACACAGGCGCGGGGCAGCTGCACAAAAAGCCCTGTCTCCCATTGTCCTAAGTCTAGTTCTAGGTATTTGAAGAAGGTTTGAGCGAATGGAGTGGAAGGAGCGTGATGTGTTTTGTGGTTTAAGAAGTTCTTTGAGGTAAGAAGGGGCATAATGGATAAGCTCTCAAATCCCTCTATCAGGTAGTGAGGACCCCTGCATAGTTTGCTCTGTATTTGCTCCCCTAAGGGTCAGATTAGCTTTGAATCCCTGTCCTAATCTGGTGTTTCCATATTTTCAGGGGTACAGTCCTCTAGTTTTTTGTGTCAAGTGAGGAATTTCATGCAGCCATTTCTGGTTTGAGTGATTGGCTCTCAGCGGTTCTCGCTGGTTTGGAATGCCTAGGATGCAAGCATGGGCCTTCTCATTCCCCTCCTCCACTTTTGTCGAGCAATAAAATGTTAGAGGAACATCCTTAGGGTGAGGGGGAAGCCAATGAGAATCAAGATCTGGGGCTGTCTCAGACACAAAATACCTCAGCGGGTTTACTGGTGGATGTGGTGCAAGCTAACTTTCAGATTCCTCTTCTAAAGTCATGGCATTTGGGTTCTAGTGGCCATCTAAACATCCAAAATTATTTTCTGAGCACCTTCATTTGCAGAAAGTGATGTAAGCTTACCCAGGGAAAGTATTTTCTTCTCCAAAGAGTAATGCCCCTTACACACGGTCGGATTTTCCGATGGAAAATGTCCGATCGGAGCGTGTTGTCGGAAATTCCAACCGTGTGTGGGCTCCATCGGACTTTTTCCATCGGATTTTCCGACACACAAAGTTTGAGAGCAGGATATAAAATTTTCCGACAACAAAATCTGATCGCGTCAATTCCAACCGTGTGTGGCCTGTTCCAATGCACAAAGTGCCAAGCATGCTCAGAAGAAATTCCGACACGGAACAGCTCTGTCTGGTAAACTTTGCGTTCGCAATGGATACAGCACTTTCGCCACGGTGCAATGTAAAAAATGGTTTAATACAGCGCACTCTCTTCTTCTTTATAATGTGAGAAGAATTAAGTAGTTTTGCTGCTCATATTCACACACACTTCTCACAAACTTCTTTATTTACTATCTATCGGGATTCCCTCAATATTATTATTATTTTTTGTGTCAAGTTACCACAACACCATTGATATGTTGTTCTATTTAATCTGTAGGAGATTGTTTGGTGTTGTTGTCCCTTGTTAATTTCACATTGTATTTTAGAAATGTACCTGAATCCTCACCAACAAACTGTCCTTTTTGGATGAAAAAACACATAGGAGAGTATAAATTTCCAAAAAAAAACATTTATTAAGGGCTCACAACTAAACAAAGAGGGAGGCAATGCTGGAGAAACAGCAGAAATGGGTCAAGCCTTGGACCCCCAGGGCACACATCAACTATTTTCAAGCAAAATTGGTGGCCTGAGGAGTCCTTATCTAAGGGAGTGCAGTCTGGTCCAGAAGTCCCAGAGATCCTGAAAGCAGCAGATGAGATCTGTGTCCCCAGGCTGTGGTCATACGAGAGACTGCAGCTTCTGTCAGACCAGACTGAACCCAGGGCCATCACTCTCTTGTCTTCCTTCCATGCTTCCTTCCACCCGGTGGCTCTGGTGGTGGAGTTGTGGCAGCAGGAGGAGGAGGATGGTCCAACTCAATCACGTCGGTTTTGGGTGTTAGTTCCCCACTCACCCCCTTAGTTAGGACTTTATAAAGCAGGTCCTCACATAGCTTGCGTTGACCCTCCTGCATGCCCTGCAGTTTTGTGGCAGCCATGCAGGCAAAGGCCTCTTCAGGAGTGGGTAAGGCTCAGAGGGACGCAGAAGCCTCCTGAATTAGCCTGAGCGCTGAATCCTGCATGTGAGTCGTCTTCCTCGCTCTTTTGTATGGAAGGCGGAGGGGAGGAACCTGCGATTCAGTCAGGCTGCGACTGGTCCCAGGCTTCTCTTGGCTGACACTTAGCCCCGCCTCCTCCTGGCTGCAACTAATCCCCGCCTCCTCCTGACTGCCACATTCCACAACCTCCTCCTGGCTGAGGTCTTCCTGTGTTTGAAAAAGGGACATAGTTTGAGTTTTTTATTCATCAATCACACACAATTTTCACCTCCTGACTGTTGCAAATTTAATGTTATCAAATATAACAGACTATCCTTCTGAGCCCAGGATTTTTCATTCTTGTCCCAATTTTGGGTGCCCACTACTGTCTATTGATATGTAAAACACTTTTTTCAATCAGCAATTAGTGATCAATAATAACATCTAGTAAACATAATTTATTTATTGACCCAAAATCTGTAGAAGAATGCTATACCTGACTCAAGATGGGCTCCTCCATTTCTTCCTGGCTGGAAGGCCCAGGTTGGACATCGGAAGCCTCATCTGGGGTGGAAGGAAGAGGAAGGAAGAGTAGAGAGGGATTCCCTGACTTCAGTGTGGTCTGACAGAAATCGCAGTCTCTCATAGTACCACAGCCTGGGGACATAAACGTCATCTGCTGCAGCTCCAGACCTCTGGGAATCCGTGACCTTTTTGCGCTCCCTAAGATAAGTGCTCCCCAGGCCACCAATTTTGTTTTTTAAATAGGGGATGGTTGCTGTGGGGACCACCGGCTTCACCAACTCCAGCAGTTTCTCCAGCGCTGCCTGCCTCTTTTGTTTATTATTGTAATGGGGGTGTCTCACCTGCCACAGACAGGGCAGCTCCCTGTACTTGTCTATGAACAGGGGGAGGAAGTTGTGGTCATTGAAGCCATCCATTTTCTCTGCAAGACACAACACAAGACAAACCCTAATGTCAGGACAAACTCCCCTAATCTTGTTACAATATAGGCTTCCATTTCGAAGCAGTATAGGCCCAAGTTTAGATCTTACCTTCGTTATCACGATCGGCGCCTCTGATGCTCCTTCCTCCGCTCACAGATCGTAAGTAATACGCACGCGTGTTACGCTTTATACACACTGCGCATGCGTGTAACAGTGGCGTCTCCAGCTTTCATATTTAGGGGGGGCACATGGGGGGACAGGGAAAAAAGTAGGGGGGCAACTATAAAATGTGTATATATATATATATATATATATATATATATATATATATATATATATATAGATATATAAATATATACTGGGGCCCTTTACTACGACCCCACAACGGCCCTTTCACATGTTCTGCAGTGAGCTCCCTTCCTACTGTATTGGGGCCCCCCAGGGTGGCAGAAAACTAGATATATATGTCACCAGCATACCAAGAAAATATAAGGATCCAAAGCAGTGGGAGAACTTTCAGGGTTGCAAAGGTTGTCTTGCCTTCGGGCCCTGGTGTTCTGCCACTGTGGGGTTCCCCAGCCTCCTCTTGCTGTCCTGCCCCTGCTATTGACTGCTCTGGTCTGGCATCTCTTGGAATTTACAGGCTGGTTCTCCTGTCCTAAGGATGGGAGAAATCAGTCTGTTTTTTCAGTAACTGAGAGTCCTGGTGGAGTCCTTCCTGCAACTCGCTCTTCTCCCTGCCAATGAGGATGCAGGGGAAGGAGCAGATCGGGCGGCCGTGGTTGTGTGAGCACTCGCATTATGCAGTGTCAGGGAGGGGGGAGGAATCAGGAGCTGACTGGGGACTCTCTCCCTCTTAGACATTGATTTTTTTGTAAAAAAAAAAAATTTTCTTTAATTTTTTTTATGGGGGGGGGGGGGGCCACATGGTGGGGCACAGCATAATGTTGGGGGGGTCAAGGCCCCCTCTGACCCCCCCTAGGGACGCCATTGTGTAACTCCGCCCGCCCCTGACATTCTTTCTAGTCTATTCCCTGCCCCTTTTCATTCAGCGCAGTGGGGGAAGAGCAGATGGCGGATACACAGCAGGTGTGTGCTAATTACAGCAACGAGGAGGAGGGGGAGGAAAGCCCGGAGCCTGAAATGTCTGGATCCAGAAGAAGAAGATTTAAGGCATCAAATATGTCCTTTGGGGAGATGTTGGAGATGGTGGACATCCTGAAGAGGGCCGACTATGACGGGAAGTATGGACCTTACCCCAACCCCAATGTCAGAAAGGCCAAGATCATGGCGAAAGTGGTCAAGAGTCTGCACCGGAATTTCGGGGTACGACGATCGAAAGATCAGCTCAGGAAGCGGTGGTCGGACCTGAAATTACTAGAACATGAGCAGTACAGAAAGATCCGGAGAGTGCTGCAAAAAAGTAAGTAGCTGTCCTGTGTTCCTATTCTTTATGTTTCTTACGTTCGTGCTGCTCCATGTGCTTTTCGTACAAGTGTACATTTTTAAATGGCAACTTTCATGTTCATGGGCACATTATTCGTTTGTATCAAACATTTTTCTTTCGGCCTATAAAACACCATTGTTTAGGCCATATGCATTTGGCCACAATTTTTACGCCCTACTTGTCTGAAACTAATTTGGTTGTGTAGATGGCTTTGTTACTAGAATGAAATGCAAACTAGATTCTGTGTAAGGAGAGGACACTCAGCAGCTGTTTTCACATCTGGACACTGGAGCACTAGTGTGGGACACCAGAACACCATTTTTATTAGGGGGGCCACACAGGTGCTCCAGTGTATACTATAGGGGGGTCTCCATCTGTGAAGCTTGTACAAAACAGGTAAAGTATTGAAGGTTGACAAAGGACACTGAAAATGCTCCATTTTGGAACTCGGCCAAAATAGACAATTGTACCCCACTTCCAAGCAATGTTTCAGATTTATAGTTCTGCCATCAAATATCTGTGTGCTAAGTATACCATTTTTGTTGTACATATGGGAGAAAAGACTCGGAGGACACCCCTCATCCGAGGAGACCACAGACCCCCCACCTCTGGAAGAAGGGGAAATCCACCCAACACAAGAAGGGCAGGATGATGAAGAAGATGTGGTGGAAATTGTCACCACAACAGGTGAGTGTCTGCGACCACAGACTCAGGTAAGAGATGGATGCCGGCATATTTTTCATACATTTTTTTTTTTTGTTTCTCTCTTTTTAGGTGATCGTGATGTTGTGGATCCAGATCCTTTCACATCAGAAAGTGCCCAGATCCTGATCGGAGAGATCATGGGATGTAATTTACAATTGGAAAACCTCCATAAAAACATCAATGATGTTATTACAAAGAATAAAAACATCATTGATGTTTTTGGGCGAGTTTAAAACCCCTCCAAATCCCTTTGTTTTTTGGTGTGCTACAATGTTCTAAATGTTTTAGCGATTTTTCAAAAAGCCAAATTTGGAGGATGCACACAGTGTGCCCACATGTGCTATCTGCCATCACGGGAGATCAGGGGAGCAACCCCTTCATCAATAATAAAGTAGCTGAGAGGAAGGGGTTGATCCCCCAAAACACGTCCCTTTATCCCCCGTGATGGCAGGTCGCACATGTTGACATTGGTAAATTTGTGTGCATTTTCCAAATTTGGCTTTTCCTGGGGTGACTTCACCCCATCTGAACGCAATATCAAACACAGTTCCTAAATACTCATGTCTGATAATGCCTTCAAGTTCTACCAAATGTGAACTTTGTAAGTTCAAGATTTGTGTCTTTCTTGTTGGTTTTACACATGCCTGTTTTAGCTTGAATGGACATTTCTCTTTTTTCTAATGCTACCCCAAAAATTTATATACAACAAACATGTTGGTTTGTTTTAAAAACCTTTTCTAAATGCACATGTGATTGTGCAGGTATTAAAAAGATTGTTCATCAAGAATGTGTGGATTATTGTCTCAACGCTACAACACTTTTGTGGGGCTCTAATTGCTGCTTTCTGTGAAAATGGGGGTTATTTCCTAAGGGCTAATCCTCTTTGCACTACAAGTGCAGTTTCAGTGCAGTTTCAGGTGCACTTGTAGTGCAAAGTGTCTTTGCCTTTAGTAAATAACACACAACAGTGCTTTGTATAAGGTTACACAATCACGCCCTTTTCGGGACTCACCACATTTCTGTCAGAGTCATCTAAAACAAACACAAGCAGTAAGTGTCAACAAAGATTTTATTTTTTTTTTTGTTTTTTTATTTGATAAAGGATTCACAAATTTGCTGACATATTGATGGCCCCCCTACCCGCAAAGAACTCCAGGTATCGTAACTGAACATCAGGGGCACTCAGGGAGGGCAAGCCAGGACGGCCACTTTCAAGCGCCGTCAGTGTTGTTTCATGTATCATTCTGGCCTCAGGCCCAACTGAGCCAGCATAGTTGGCCAAATGTTGGCGTAAAAAGTTATGGAGAATACAGCACGCCAGGATTAGATGATTAAGTTTATACTCCGCCATATGGATGGGTGTCAGAAATAGGCGGAACCGGCTGGCCAGGATTCCAAATGTGTTCTCCACCACTCTTCTGGCTCTGGCCAGCCGGTAATTAAAAACCCTCTGTTCCGGGGTGAGGGTCCTCATAGGGAATGGCCGCATAAGATGGTCCCCCAGCGCAAATGCTTCATCCGCTACAAAGACAAATGGGAGTCCTTCCACATTGTCCTCTGGAGGTGGCAAGTCCAAGCTGCCATTCTGGAGACGCCTGTAGAACTCCGTCTGGGTGATGATTCCACCATCGGACATCCGGCCATTCTTCCCCATGTCCACATACAAGAAGTCGTAATTAGCCGACACCACCGCCAACATCACAATACTATTGAACCCCTTATAGTTGAAATAGTACGACCCCGAGTTGGGTGGTGGGACGATGTGGACGTGTTTCCCATCAATTGCCCCTCCGCAGGAAAGTCCCACCGCTGGGCAAAGTGGGAGGCCACAGTCTGCCATTCCTGTAGCGTTGAAGGAAACTGTTGAGGAAAACGAAAAAAAATTTGTATTTTTGCACATAAACATGGCAAGCAGATTAGACACAAACATTCTTGGCCAATCTCCAGATAGCATTTATTAAGGGGAATTTAACAACACCAAAGTATAAGGTACACCTATCATATTCCCCCTCCCCCCCTCTCATGGGCCATTTCTAACATTATGGGGGGGGGGAATCTTGGACAGGTAACCCTCTCCACTTCATTGAGAGATGAATGCCTAAATACAGGGTATTACTTGGAACAGCCCCTCCTTAGTTACACTATTGGCAGCCCACTGGACAGGTAAGAAGTGTCATAATACAAAGATATAAATACACACTGTACACATTTGAGGACATTTGGACATTCTGCTATTACCTGTCAAGATAATAATAGGATACAAAAACTTTAAACAGTACCATTTGAAAGTATACAGGCGCGCCCTTGCACTACATGCTTTGGGGAATTCATCCATAAATCAGACCACAAAATAGATGGGTATAGTGTGTATGGGTTTGGCAAAGTCAGCAGATAGATGATTGAGGATAGATAGAGAATTGGGATCAGCTGACTTAGCAGTTGGGGGGAGGGAGGGTTACTAAAAATGATTTGGGGACACCACAAAAAATAGCCTCTGGCACTCTGCCTGAATGTAAAGCACAAATCACATTTAAAAACATTTTAGGGGGTGTTTGGGGTAAAGCACTACTATGGAGCTGATAAAATACATTGTTAAGTGACTACATGAAGTGAATATAGGGCAGGAGAGCATGCTGAGGAGGTTATTGAAGGCAAATATGTATGAAGGACAAAAAAATAATTACAGAAAAATCCAGCATGCATGAGGACAAAGGGGACATTCACAGCATATTACAATCATGGTAATTAGGGAATGAGGAAAGAAATACAATATATTATCAAACATTCAATACAATAAAATGTGATATTAAAGGATAAAAATCTTACCTTCATATACTCCTTCTGCAGGACCTGGATGATGGCAGAACAGGTCTCTGGGATAATGATACCCAGAGCCTGGGGGGAGATGCCTGTCGAGAACTTCAAGTCCTGCAGGCTTCTCCCTGTCGCCAAGTACCGCAGGGTAGCGACGAGCCTCTGCTCCGCAGTGATGGCTTGCCTCATGCAGGTATCCTGCCTGCTGATATAGGGGGTGAGCAAAGCCAGCAGACGGTGAAATACGGGGTCCGTCATCCGGAGAAAGTTCCTGAAATCATCAGGATTATTCTCACGGATCTCACGGAGCAAAGGCATATGAGAGAACTGGTCACGCTGAAGCAACCAATTCTTGGTCCATGAACTCCTCCCCACCCTGTTCATGGACTGGACTTGTGTCAAGGTCAGGACCCGAACACCAAGCCACCGCACAGCACAAACTCTACGAGGAGTACGTATACGCAACATGGCTAGAAAACGGTCGGCTGCTCAGAACGAAGTAACAGAATACACTGAAGAACAGCAAGGCCTGTGAAGAGCGACCTGAAAAACAGTAACGAACGAACAAGAACACAATGACTATAAGTCACGCGGAACTTGCTTGCACGCACTGAAGAGCAGATACAAACCCACAAGCACAAACTGAACCGCAGAAAACGATCTGAAAGCCACGAGTCTGAAAAAGCGCGACTCGTCTCTCACCAAACTTTTACTAACACGAGATTAGCAAAAGGAGCCCAAAGGGTGCCGCGCTTTGTTCTGAACTGGCCTTTTCTAGTCTCGTCGTATGTGGTTGACGTCACCGCGTTGTTGGCGATTGGAAATTCCGACAACTTTGTGCGACCGTGTGTACGCAAAACAAGTTTGAGCCAACATCCGTCGGAAAAAATCCTAGGATTTTGTTGTCGGAATGTCCGAACAAAGTCCGACCGTGTGTACGGGGCATTAAGCTTTAGTCAAGTCAAGCTCTATTGTCATTCCACTACACGTAAGAACATACAGTAGAACAAAATATCGTATCTCACAGGGCCACGGTGCTACATACAAATTAAACATAATTATTAGACATGTGCATTAGTTTTCGTCCGAATGCATTTTCTTCCGAATATCAGGTATTTTTGTTATCGTTTTAACAAACGATAACAAGAGTGCAGAATCAGAAAAACGAAAGATCCGACATAAACAAATGCTTTATTTTCGTTTTCGTTGTTACAACAGTTCGATATAGATAGGAGATTCGACATGATGATGACAATAACAATCTGTGTCCATCAAACCTGTGGTCGAATGTGCCTAACCTTAACTCTATTAGTCCAAGATTATTCTACATAGAGAGAAAAGATTCGACATAGAGAGAAAAGATTCGACGTAGGGGAGAAAAGATTCGACGTAGGGGAGAAAAGATTTGACGTAGGGGAGAAAAGATTTGACGTAGGGGAGAAAAGATAAATAAAAATAATGATGATGATATTGGCTGATTGTAACCAAAGAGGAGGAGCAGTAAAATAGCTAGAACTAAGTACACACGTACTTTGGCTTATGGTGTTTGTTGAAAGTTCTAAGAAGATTCGACGGAGCAGGTAAACTATACGGCGTTGTACAGTTTAGCTGCTCCGTCGAATCTTCTTTGAACATTCGACAGACAACATAAGCCTTCAATGACAGATTCGACCTTAATTTGGATTTTCGGACGAATGCAATTTTTAACGAAAAACGAAATAAATAAAAACGAATTTCGGGAGTAACTAAATAAATGTATTTTTCGGATGAAAACTAAATTACGAAACGAAATATTTCAGTGTGCCCATGTCTAATAATTATAACTAGATGTACAAAGAAAAAAAACATAGTGAGGAATACACATCTCGGAACTACGTAACTGCACATATACTATATGTTTCCAAAAGTCTTTGTAGAAGCAAGTGTTTATAAAAGTGTCTAGTGCATATTCAAGAGTAAAAAGGAGGGGACGTGAGACATTCCTGATCACAATATATAGGAATAGAAGAGGTTTCAAAGAGGATTGGAGTTGAAGGCTCTCACAGCCTGGGGGAAAAAACTGTTGAACAGTCTAACAGTCCTGGTTTTGATACTCCGGTACCTTCTACCTGATGGCAAGAGCTGAAAGAGACTGTGGGAGGGATGAGTAGGATCCCTCATGATACTGGTAGCTTTTCTGGAGCATCCTGTATGGAAAATGTCCAGGATGGAGGAGAGAGAGACACCAATAATCTTTTCAGCCGTCAGCTGCAGTGTCTTGCGGTCAGCGGAGGTGCAGTTCCCATACCAGACAATGATTCAGCTGGTCAGCACGCTTTCAATGGTTCCCTTATAAAATGTAGTAAGGATGGGTGGGGGGAGACTGGCTTTTTTAAGGCGGCGGAGAAAATATAGGCGCTGTTGTGCCTTCTTGGTTAGTGACGTGATGTTGGTTGTCCAGGTAAGATCCTCTGAGATGTGCACTCCCAGGAATTTAATACTGCTTACTCTCTCCACAGTCAAGCTGTCGATGGTCAGTGGTGAGTGATTAACAGAATTTCTCCGGAAATCCATCACAACCTCCTTTGTTTTGCTTACATTAAGGAACAGGTTGTTTGTACTACACCATTTAACCAGTTGTTCCACTTGCTCTCTTTAGAGTGTTTCATCATTGTTGCTGATGAGACCCACCACAGTTGTGTCATCCGCAAACTTGATGATATGGTTGGAGCTGAACTTGGCAGTACAGTCCTGGGTCAGCAGTGTGAAGAGCAGCGGGCTGAGCACATATCCCTGTGGGGCAGCCATGCCCAGTGTGGTAGTGCTCGACGTGCTGCAGCCAACACGGACTGACTGAGGTCTTCCGATTAAAAAGTCCAGGGTCCAATTACAGAGGGGCAGGTTGAGGCCCAGCGAGTTCAATTTAGTGATAAGTTGCTGAGGAATTGTTGTATTAAATGCTGAGCTAAAGTCAATGAACAGCATTCTAACATAACAGTCTTTCTGTTCTAAGTGGGTAAGGGCCAAGTGAAGAGTAGAAGATACTGCATCGTCCATGGAATGGTTTGGTCGGTATGCAAACTGATATGGATCCAGCGTGTTTGAAAGACTGGACTTAATGTGATGCATGACCTCTCAAAGCACTTCATAATAATTGGAGTTAGTGCTATAGGATGATAGTCATTCAAACAGGACACGGGTGTCTTCTTTGGCACTGGACTTATGATAGTGGACACGTTAAGGTTAAGACACGTAGGGACAACCGCCTGGCTCAGCGAAATGTTAAAGATATCTGTAAGGACATCTGTCAGCTGTACAGCACAGTCTCTCAGCACACATCCAGGTATGTCATCAGGGCCAGTAGCCTTCCGTCGGTTGATCCTGAACTGGAGAAAAGCAGAACGCCCGGTCATTTCGGGATATGAGTAGTTTTTGTGAAGGCGTTTGGTTCTGCCTCTCAAACCGTGCATAAAAGTGGTTGAGTGTATCGGGAAGAGAAGTATCATTATCATTAGCCTGTGGCAGGGGCTTGTAGTTAGTGATGGTCTAGATGGCTTGCCACAGGGCCCATGTGTCTTTGCTGTCACTAAAGTGTTTATTCATTTTTTTTAGCATAATGTTGTTTTGCCTTCTTGATGCCATGAGACAAATTGGCTCTTGCTGTTTTGAGAGCTGTTTTATCTCCTGATCTAAATACCTCATCTCTGGTCTTTAGCAGCCCACGAACCTCTGCTGTCATCCATGGCTTCTGGTTGGCACGTGTGGTAATAATCTTGGTGACTGTCACATCATCTATGCACTTTTTGATGTAAGCAGTCACTGTTTCAGTGTACTCTTGTAAGTCTGTATGATTGTTGTAAGTGGCTGCCTCTTTAAACATGTTCCAATCTGTGTGCTGAAAGCAGTCCTGCAGTACTGGGGTAGCATTGTCTGGCCGTACTGTGATTTCTTTTTGAACCGGTTTTGCAAGTGTAAGCAACGGTTTGTATGCTGGAATTAGCATAACAGAGATGTGGTCCAGCCTTGTATGCATTTTTCTCTGTTGTATAAACAAAGTCCAGTATGTTGTTTCCCTTTGTTGTAAAATTCACATGTTGGTAGAACTTCTGTAAAACTGTCTTTAGGTTTGCATGGTTGAAGTCACCAGCAATAATGAAAAAGCCGTCAGGGTTGTTTGTTTGATGTTCGCTGATAGAGCTGTAAAGTCTGCGAAGCTTGTCCTTGACGTTTACACACGGGGGGAATGTAAACCGTGACAATAACAATGGCTGTGAACTCCCTCGGCAGATAGCATGGTCGACACTTCCATAGTTGCCAACATTGTAAAAAAAAAATGTGGGACACTTTTGTGGCTGTAGGCGGAGCTGTCCAATAATTAGGGGGCGGGGCATTCATCAGCAGGCATGGCCTAGCAAAAATAGACAAGTGTGGCGCGCAAAGCATGGGCGTGGTTTACGCGAAATTGTGGACGTGGCTTAAATGGGCGTGGCTCTAGAGGGTGTGGTTAGAGTCTGAAATGAATGAGGGATGGAGAGGGGGAGGGAGGGGGAGAGAGGGGGAGAGAGAGGGAAATGACGGGACAGCAGCCCCAGATCCTACACAATAGAAATATGTGTATTCTAGAAAGTTTAACAATCAGCAGATAAAGATACTCCAAACACCTGGTGTTAGCACTTCAATCATCCCGGCACCATGGTTGTTATGGTGTCAGGATGATTGAAGCGCATTATTTCTATTATTATATTGTAATATAAAATGAAATCATTCAACTCACCATAATGCAGAATCAGTGGGATCCCTGAGCGTGTCACTAGCCACGTCGCCTGCCACCAGCCGTCCGTCCTTGCTTCAGATGTCCGAGCAGAGTCCATCCTTGCATCAGATGTCCCCAGCGGAGCCCCCCTCACACCAGGAGTCCCCGGCGGAGCCCCCCTCACACCAGGAGTCCCCGGCGGAGCCCCCCCTCACACCAGGAGTCCCCGGCGGAGCCCCCCCTCACACCAGGAGTCCCCGGCGGAGCCCCCCCTCACACCAGGAGTCCCCGGCGGAGCCCCCCCTCACACCAGGAGTCCCCGGCGGAGCCCCCCCTCACACCAGGAGTCCCCGGCGGAGCCCCCCCTCACACCAGGAGTCCCCGGCGGAGCCCCCCCTCACATCAGGTGTCCCCGGCGGAGCTCCCCTTCACATCAGGTGTCCCCGGCGGACCCCCCCTCACAATCAGGAGTCCCCGGCGGAGCCCCCCTCACATCAGGTGTCCCCGGCGGAGCTCCCCCTCACATTAGGAGTCCCCAGTGCCCCCCCTCACATCAGGTGTCCCCAGTGCCCCCCCCTCACATCAGGTGTCCCCAGTGCCCCCCCTCACATCAGGTGTCCCCAGTGCCCCCCCACTCACATCAGGAGTCCCCAGTGCCCCCCCCACTCACATCAGGTGTCCCCAGTGCCCCCCCCACTCACATCAGGTGTCCCCAGTGCCCCCCCACTCACATCAGGTGTCCCCAGTGCCCCCCCCTCACATCAGGTGTCCCCAGTGCCCCCCTCACATCAGGTGTCCCCAGTGCCCCCCCCTCACATCAGGTGTCCCCAGTGCCCCCCCCTCACATCAGGTGTCCCCAGTGCCCCCCCACTCACATCAGGTGTCCCCAGTGCCCCCCCACTCACATCAGGTGTCCCCAGTGCCCCCCCACTCACATCAGGTGTCCCCAGTGCCCCCCCCACTCACATCAGGTGTCCCACAGCGGTGCACGCGCTCCCCCCCACCTAGAACCACCGCCCCTTTCCATATCAGACTGGCAGCGGGGCGGGGGGGTAGGCGGGCCGAGGCGGAGCGGGGCAGGGGGTGGGCGGCGACGCAGAAGCTTCGTCTAGCCCCCCCCAGCCGTCTTCCTGAACTTCCACAAAATGGCGGCCGGCGGAGACAATGTCTCCGCCGGCCGCCGACCTCTAGCGGCGGCGGTTTCAAAAACGGGAACCGGATTTTTCGGGATACCACAAATCCGGGAATGAAGTCCAAGTCCCGGGAATGTCCCGGGAAATCCGGGACAGTTGGCAGCTATGCACTTCACAAACATAAACTCTACCAGCGATGAGCAATGTTTTGTTACCATCACAGCATTGTTACAACATTCTTTGTTGATATACACACACAGACCACCTCCGCAAGTCTAAAGGCCTGTACACACAATCGGACTTTTTGGCAACAAACATGCAAATTAGCTGTTTTGGAGCAACATCAAACCGTGTGTACGCTCCATCGGACAAACTTTTTCTGTTTCCATCGGACTTTTGTTGGCTGTGCGAACACACAAACTTTCCTGCAACAAAAGTTCAATGGAGCAAAGTCCAATCGTTTGTACACAAAACCATCTGAGTTTTGTACAAACTACAGTACGCAGCTGCGAGAATGTTTCCAGCGCGATCCCATCGCGCTGGTTCTAGGCGACAGGGTACTGTACATCTCGTATTGGCTGCAATAGGAAAAACACATTTTCCTACTGCGGCGGGCGCAAGAGTGAATTCCCCTCTGGGGGAATACCAGGCCCTTCGGTCTGGTATGGATGTTAAGGGGAACCCCCTACGCCGAAAAAACGGAGTGGGGGCCCCCCCAAAATCCATACCAGACCCTTATCCGAGCACGCAGCCCGGCCGGTCAGGAAAGGGGGTGGGGACGAGCGAGCGCCCCCCCCTCCTGAACCATACCAGGCCGCATGCCCTCAACATGGGGGGTGGGTGCTTTGGGGGAGGGGGGCACCCTGCGAGCCCCCACACACCAAAGCACCTTGTCCCCATGTTGATGAGGACAAGGGCCTCTTCCCGACAACCCTGGCCGTTGGTTGTCGGGGTCTGTGGGCGAGGGGCTTATCGGAATCCGGGAGCCCCCTTTAATAAGGGGGACTCCAGATCCTGGCCCCCCACCCTATGTGAATGAGTATGGGGTACATCGTACCCCTACCCATTCACCTAGGGAAAAAAGTGTCAATAAAAAAATACACTACACAGGTTTTTAAAGTAATTTATTAGGCAGCTCGGGGGTCTTCTTCCGGCTTCGGGGGTCTCTCCGGCCTCTTCTCCACTCTCTCCGGCCTCTTCTCCTGGTGTCCTGTTTTTCTCCACTCTCTCTAGCCTCTTCTCGCGGTGTCCGGTTCTTCTGCCGGCTCCTCTGCTATCTTCTGCCGCTCTTTTGCTAGCGGTGGCACGGTCTTCTACGTTGTCTTCTTCCCTCTTCTTTTCTTCCAATGTTGACACGACGCTCTCTCCCGCTGTAATGGTGTGTGAGCACTCCGCAATGACTTATATAGGGGGTGACCCCGCCCCTGATGACGTCACAGTCCCAGGGCAGGCTGGGACTGTGATGTCATAAGGGGGTGTGGTCATGTCATCCGATGACCACGCGGTCATCGGATGATATGATCTATCTCTATCTACTCGGTAGCAGGTTAGCTGAATGGTGGAATCCGGGATGTTGTTATTTAGCCATGTTTCAGTGAAGATAAACACACAAAAAAAACTCTTGTCTCATGCTGTGTGGACCGACTGAGTTGAATTGAGTCCAGTTTATTTTCCAGTGAGCGAACATTAGAGAGCATATATGTTGGAAGAATCGGCCTTGTGAGTTTAGCCCTTAGCCTAGCTCATATACCTCCACGCGTACTGCGATTCTGTCTCCTCTCACACTGCTTGCGTCGCTGCCTTGTGCAGGAAGTTTCAGTAGGCGACACTGCGGTCTCAGGGTCAGGTTTCAGTAAACAGAGGTCTCGTAGCTTCTTGATAGTCGCCGATTAAAGTTGATGTTTGTCAATACGGCCGATATCCAAAAGACTTTGGCAATCGTAGTTATGTTTTAAAGTAGTTTCCAGATGACTTTGTGATAAGGTAAGACTATTTGACTTTAGGCATTTTGCTCAGCAGCACCCCATGGAGAACAGTTCTACAAGAAATGGGTTTCTCCATCTCTTGATCTGGCTATTTCCTACTTGACAGTCCCAATGGATGAGGTCCCAGTCTTTAACCACCTGCCTACTGGGCACTTCCACCCCCTTCAGCTTTCAGTGCTGACGCACTTTGACAATATAATATTTTTGAGACAGATAGGACTTTCTTTTGGTGATATTTAATCGCCAAAATAAAAGGGGAGTGGGAATAGGACCCAAGGTGTCCTTACCTTCAGTGAAGGAAAAGGAACAAACTGCGGTTTAACCTGATATAACTTTATTAGAACAATTAGTAGAAAAACATTTTAATCATCGAAAGGAAAGCATAAACAATAGGAGATTGCATAAGGTAAAAACTGACAACGTTGTCACTTAAAAACGCATGCCCATGAGCTCAGCCATATCCCAGTCATCCACACGTGTCAATCATCTCAAGTCATTAAGTGTGACTTAATATATAATGCTTACATATGTTTAGGCGAGGTGAGTTCCAGGAAACCTTGGTAGCACAAGTCGGTACCCGTATTGTGCTTAACCATGGACCTCCAGACTCCCTATATGCCTATAGAGCTGCTGCATTAAGTCTTTACAATGTTAAAGAAAGCATTGGTTATCTCAGACAAATAAATGCAATTCTGGCTAGAAAGTATTCCTGATAGTTAGTGAACAGGACAGGTTTGATTTCTGGATGTAGCACTGTCAATCATAGAGATAATATAAAAAAAAATTAAAATGCAGCACGCTGTGATGCAAGCATGCGACTTGAGTCAAGGAGAAACAATAGATCCACAACAAGCCTGTTAGTCATTCAGCACCATGTTTCCATGAAACATTAAAGTTAGCACCGCATATAGATTGGATAAGAAAATATAGTCAGCTGAGTCAAAATACTGAATAGTATATACTGAAAGTTCTGTCTGGAGTGGTGCCCGCCTGGTTCCTTGTAAAGTGAGTAGCTGTCCCCCCCCCCTCCCCCTGGATGGGTTTGGGGTGAACGGGAGCCCCTCCCTGGGATGGTCAGACCTGTGAGATCCCCTCAAACCCCCCTTTGGTTTGGTGGTCCCTGTGGGTCATCTTGGTAACCCCCCTTACCCCCCCCCCACTCTGGGGTAGCATGGTGGGTTGGTAAGTGGCAGGGGATGGTGCGCTGAACTGTACCGGTGGGGGTGGGGGACACACCGCCAGCGGATGGGCTTCACGGCTGGGGGGGTGCTGGCTGCTGAAGGTGGTCCTGTGCTTGATCCCCCTCTCGACTGTGGCTGATGTCAGGGCTCCAGGGATCCCTCCTAGGTTGCTGGGAGCCTCGTGGATGCCGCGTGCGGTGGCCATTTTGCCATAGTCGACAACCATTTTTTTGGGGCCTATGTATTTATAATGGCCAGCAGCAATCTTTGTGTAGTCCTGGGGCCATGTTTGGTTGGTTCGGAGTGCTGGTAGAGCAACGCCCATGACAGTGGAGCCTTCTGGGCGGCGATTTTGGCTGTGGGAGCACCTCCTTTTACCCGGGTGTTGACTCCTGGGTTTTTTCTTTCCCTTTGACGCCACACATAGAGCTGAGCTATCTCTGGTGCAGACTGGTGGTGGGGTGGTGAGTCTGGTGGGATCCCTCCCGCTCTCTGCTGCAGGTTGTGGGGTGTTCTGCTTGCTGGTGATTCGGGGGTGCTACGGGCGTGGTGGGGGTGTCCCATAGTGGTCCTAGACACTTTTTGTGGTGGCTCCATCTTTTTACTTATGGAGTCGCAGGAGCATTTTTCCTCACCTGACCCCCTCTTGGCGTCTGCAGGTCCCAACCACTCATTGATGCACTGACCGCGCTCCTGGAGTCCTTTGTTTCCCGGGTAGAGGTGGCCTTTGGGCGGTGGGCTTCACAAAAAGCATCCACTGCCTCATCTGTCTCGTCAGATCCTGAAGCTGACTCGGCCACCCATGGACGTGGCCCACCCAGAGGAGTTTGCAGCCACGCTCCCTGATTTATCTGACAGTGAGGATGATTCCTCTACACCTGTGGCTGCGCACGAGAAGGCGCTAGTTGAGGCACTGATCACATCTGTGTGGGAAACTTTAAAAATGGAGGATGCAGGTTGTGCACATGTGCGCGGAATCCAAGATGGCCGCTTGAGCCTGGAGCTGGGCACTTGGCCGGCCATGGAACGCTCTGCAAGGGGACCCAGAGGCACACATCCTGGGCACGTTAGGTTGCTACAGTTCCTGGAAAGTCCCCTGCTCATTGTATGGCCGGCGGCAGTGGCTGACGGGCCCAATCTTGCCCGCCACTGACTGAGGTCTGCGACTGCGACAGCTAAGATGGCGGCCGCTCCAGCACAAACACAGCCTCACGGAGTCTGCTCTTCTAGGTCTGCTGACCCTGATGAGATGCACAGGACTCCCTGGGATCCTCTATCTCCAGGCTGTTTCCCAGCTCAGGTCGGTATTTCCCCTGCATCAACAGAGTCTCCCACAGAGCAGACTCTGGATTAACTGCTGCACTATTATAAAACCAAGGAGTTGGTGATGCAAAAAGCTAGAGAGGCCCCTACTCGGTCTCTCCTTGTCATGATATTCAAGTGTTTAGGGATATCTCTCCGTTTAAAGCTCAAAAACGCAGAACTTTCAAACAGTTGCTGGCGGTACTTCAACGTAAAGCCATTAAATACAGATGGGCATTCCCCTTTTGTTTATCTTTCACTTACGCCAACAAACCTTACTCCTTCTCTTCATTTGCAGATGGAGAAGCCCTTTTTCTATGGCTCGGTCTTATTCGCCAGGAAGGATCTACTTTGGAATCTTCTGCGCCATGGAGAATCGGTTTGTCCTCTCTCACTATTGTGTCATTAAGCACCCTCTCGTCGTACAGGATCGTCCAGACCCCCTTGAAATTTGTGACTCTGATGTAAGAGTTCTTATCTCTGATTATACCTTCTCAGATGCTGGGAACTTTGCCATCCTTTAGGGTTACCACTTTGAATTTACATGGGACTTTCTACTATTTCGTTTTTTTGCCTTTGTTAGTTAGCTACTTCAGTTTTACATGATCTATCCTTATGCATGTCACATTTTGTTTGGTCTCCAAACAGGTGTCCTGGTCTGGTCCTGGTACAGTGTGATAATCGCACTTGGCTGTGGTTCCTCTGCCCCACCTGGTTGATTCCTTGGCCAGGTGGGGTAGAGGGTGATGGGGATCGGACGGAGACTGGGGCATTTGTGTTCTTACTACATTTAAGATGTTACCTAACTAGTTATGTGTTTTTGTCCTATGCTGTATACGCTAAGTGAGCAAAGGCCTGACCAATTTTCACGTCACACAGGTTCGGGGCACGAAACATCTTTGCCCTAGCCTGAGGACTTCTTTTGGTCCCCTGGCTGTGGTATTTGTGTATGTATGTCTCCTTTTATTTGTTGTTTTTCCTCTTTTTCTTTTTGGAGAAAGGTTTCTTTATCCCTTTTCACTGCTGAGGAGCCTGAGCGGCGGGGCCAAATGACGGATCGTACTCTGGGTAGCGGTGAGTGGCGACATATGCTGTATTATTTTCTTAGCACACCATGAGTACTCCTAGACCTTTAGTGACCTCTTGTAGGGTAATCTCTCACAACACCCAGGGCCTAAATTCCCCCGCCAAACGTCGGAAAGCGTTTCAGTATTACTAATCTTGCAGGGCAAATGTCTTGCTACTTCAAGAAACACATTTTCCCTGCTCTTAAAGGCCGTCCTTTCTGCACAAACATCATTAGTGTCAGTGGCAGGAACTATTCCTCACTGTTGGTGTCAGTGGGAGGAATAGTGTTCCATTATTGGTGTCAGTGTGAGGAATAGTGTCCCTTCATTGGTGTCAGTGGGAGGAATAGTGTCCCATCATTGGTGTCAATGGGAGGAAAAGTGTCCCATCATTGGTGTCAGTTGGTGGAATAGTGCCCCATCATTGGTGTCAGTGGGTGGAATAATGCTCCAACATTGGTGTCAGTGGGGGAAATGATGCCCCATCATTGGAGTCAGTGGGAGGAATTGTTCCCCATCATTGTTGTCAGTGGGAGGAATAGTGGCCCATCATTGTTGTCAGTGAGAGGAAAAGTGCCCCATCATCGGTGTCAGTGGGAGGAAAAGTGCCCCATCAAAGGTGTCGGTGGGAAGAATAGTTCCCCATCATTGGCGTCAGTGGGAGGAATAGTGCCCTATCATTGGCGTCAGTGGGAGGACTTGTGCTTCATCATTGGCGTCAGTGGGAGAAATGGTGCCACATCATTGGTGGCAGTGGCAGGAATTATTCCCCACTCTTGGCGTCAGTAGGAGAAAAAGTGCCTCATATCATTGAGAGGAAGAGTGCCCCAAGGGCCGGATAAAGGCTAGCAAAGGACCACAGTTTGGAGACAACTGCTCTAGGGTATAATACCTGGTGACAGCAGCTGCTTAGGAATTGTTCCACAGCGCAGAAATGTTTTCTTTCTTGGTTGAGCTGAGCGCAAGAGTTCCTTTTATATTATTCCATTATGATAACCACCTGGCGCTCCAGTTTTGGCATACAGTTTTGTTTTTTTTTATTATTATTATTTATATCCCCATTTAATTTGTTTGATACCCTTGTGTATATATATATATATATATATATATATATATATATATATAAAATATTTTAGATGTGTTTTTACACAGGATTATGTGTAGTTACAGTTTGAGGAGATTCACATCATGTCTCCACATGTCCTTTTTGAAGAGCCGTTAAGAACATATTTTTATATTTTCAACTTTAGTTGTGGTTTGGGGACTTGAGTTTACTCCTCATGGTTTTTCGATTGATTGATTTATTAGTACAATTACTGAATACAGTTTTTGGGCTATGGAACACCAGGCTATTTCCTAACCAGATGCTGTCACCTAGAGTATAGGATAATAGGATATATACAAATGGGAGGTGTCTGTGGTGTAGTGCTACAATACCCTTACTCCTTTGTGTGTAATGAAAAGGAAAAAATAAAAATGACTATCTGAACTATAATAAACCTTCCCCCACTAAAGGATACTTGTGATCTATACCATATGTGAGTGCCCTAGATAACTGCTAGAAACTCCCCTCAGGGATTAAATGCAAAAACACATGATTTAATACAACTAAATTTTGGTGTACTACAAAACACCTCCACTTAAAAATATTTAGTTAAGCACTTGTGAAAGTACGGGCTCTTTCCATAAAATGTAAAATTGGTGTCATCCGTGTTCCTCCTCCAGGTCTATCATTATTTCCTTGATATGATTAACCTGGCTATTTTTGTTTTTTTATTTTTTAATTTTTCTGTTTCATCTTGTATTTTTTATTCTATTAGTATATATATTTTTTTATTATTGAATCTATTTTCCCTATAACCTGCGTTTTCTGTTTGATTTCTATTGAATTTGTATCCAATCCAGTTATACATACCTTTTGCTTTTTGATGTATGTGTATAAACCCAAATCTCTGGCTTTTCCTCTTCTCCAGGGAGACCCGAATATCTGGGCTTTTACCCAGCAAGTGGTTAAGGAAATAGAACAGACTAATTGGAAAACTGCTAGAACCTCAAATCTCTTGAAGGCTCAGCTTGAGGCCCTAACCTCATTGAAGCAGAATTGTCTAATGCCGCGTACACACGATCGGATATTCTGACAACAAAATCCATGGATTTTTTCCGACGGATGTTGGCTCAAACTTGTCTTGCATACACACGGTCACACAAAGTTGGTCGAAAATTGCAAACGTCAAGAACGCGGTGTCGTACAACACGTACAACGGCACTATAAAAGGGAGGTTTCAAATGAAGTGCGCCACCCTTTGGACTCCTTCTGCTAATACTCCTGAGGAGTATGTCCGCCATATAAGCTTCCCTTGCCCGGTACCAGCATGAGCCAGAATCCCTTAGCCCACCCAGTCACTTGTCGAGACATCAGTGTAGGGTGAATAAAAGCATGAGACTTTTAGTGAAGAACAGACACAAGTATATATCTTTGGAGACAATCCCCCTTCCTTGTTGGCATAGAGACCAGGGGGGGGGGGGGGTAAATTGTACATCCAATCACATGAGGCACAGGTACATTTAAACATTTCAACAAATCTTATAAACAAAAACTGGGCATGCAGCCAACTTTGTCAGTGGGAAGGACACTTGAGGAAACTCTTATGTCCACTGTCAGTGTTCTAAACATAGTGTAGACACCCTGGCTGGTTCAGGGGTAAAATTAAATGCTGAGTCCAGTGTAGTTGTACTGAGTCTGGTTAGATCAGACCCAACTGGGGTTCTCTGTCACTCTGGGCCCCTAATAGACACAGGGTGTCTTACACATAAGAGGGTCCTGGGAAGCTGAAAAAAGAGTTTCCTGACCTCTCTAAGGTAAGCTGGGTTCCACGGGCCCCCTGCCCAAAGTGACTCCCATCACATATCTCCCCGTTTGGCAGGAGACTAATACAGAATGAGACCCCATATGGGTTGACTTTGAAGCTAGTCCGTAGTTCCAGTCCCCCAATGCCCGTACCCACACAGTACCCCAAACAAATTGTCCCGAACAGAGCATTACTAACTCAGCCAACCTCTGCCTCTCTTGTAGTACATACCCGCCACTGGGGAGAAGTGTGGACTGGCCCTTCTCTCTGGAGTCCTTTCAGCCACTGGAGAGAAGACAGGGTGGCTGGGCTCACTTTGTCATACTGTTGGGGATTTGGGCTGACTTCCCAGCATCCCAGGGGTATACAGGTAGAGACTGTAGTCCCATCCACTTTTACTAGATGAAAATCCCCCAGTGTTTTCAGAGCAAGGCTGATATCCTCCTATACTGATGCCAGACCTTTTTCTTTTCTTTTTTTTATTCCATAAATTTTATTCAAGAGAAATACAAAAAAGAAAAATGAGTACAAATGAAAGAAGAATACATAGTAACATTTGCACGAGTATAACATTAAACCATAAGCATAGTAAGGAAATCTTTAAGCTTCAGGGTTAATGCAGTCCTATTATGAATTCAGAATGGACAGGGAGAGAAGAAAAAGTTTATCCGTAAACCGATTATAATGTCCATTACTAGGTATATATAAGATCTAGTAACCTGAAATAGTCTGGAACCATCTAACGAGAATGGAAGGTGCCTGAAGAAAAAATGGATCAATTGGAGTTATGATGATTAGAGGGTATATACAGCAATAAGCGGCGGACCGTAGCAGTACCACTCCCACCCCTAGCACCCCTAACGGGATCAAACTGTGTGAGGGGGGAGGGTAATAGTTACTTAAAGAGAGATATTGTGGGTGGTGATCCAGCCTGTGGAGTGATGTTCCCTCGAATTCTTATATGGTGTGTCGAATGTCAATGTCTATAAATATTTAGGAGTTTAAATTGGGGGAGAGGGTGGCTAAAGATGTTGTCAGTGTCATTTTTAAATTAGAAGGGGGATCTAAGGTTGGGTGTGAAAGGTGTGTAGTAAATAAATTTCCTGTGGGGTAAGAACAAGATATAGGAGTATCGAAAGTATTCATGATATGTCGTTGAGGGGAAGGAAACTAAAGCGAGTGTGTGTGGACTTGGCGGATAAGGTGGACGTGTTGGATATGGTGGATATGGCGGACACTCCAACCACAGTCCAGGGTAGGCATGTTGTTGGATGGGTCAGTTAGTACTGAGTGGGAGTCAAGGTTGTGGGTCGGGTAATAGTGTTTGGAACTCCGAGGAGCCTCGAAAGTGTATCCAACAAGCCCATGTATTGCGATATTTTGTTGGGTTGTCTGTAGCTTGGTGTATTAAATTCTCCATCTCCGCTATTTTTTCAACTCGTTTCAGGCAATCAGATAAGTGGGGTGGAGTAGTGGTTCTCCAACGCAATGGGATACATTGTTTGGCTGCGTTGATGAGGTGAAGCATTAGAGACTTCCTGTAAGAAGATTGAGGTAGAGACGTGTGGTGTAGCAAATACTGAGCAGGAGTGAAGTCTAGTGTGTAAGTAGTGATGTGAGTTATCAGGTTGTGTATTTTTTCCCAGAATGGTTTAATGTGAGCACAATCCCATCAGATATGGAGAAGAGAGCCTACTGCGGAGTTACATCTCCAGCATAGTGGTGATATAGTCGGATGAAATAAATGGATTCGGTCGGGGGTGCGGTACCATCTCGAGTACAGTTTATAATTGTTTTCCTGTGCTGAAATGTTAATGGAGCCTTTATGTATATGTGCATGTATATTTTCCCATTCCTCTTTAGGAAGGTCCAGGTTAAGCTCCATCTCCCATTTCCGATTGACCGTGTTAGATTTGTGGTCTGTTTCACCGAAAAGTAAGGAGTATATAGTTGAAATTAAGTGACTTTGAGGACTGGTACTGGAGCAGAGTGCTTCAAAAGGATTTTGATCTCTACACCATTGAGAAATGGGGTTCGTGCTATTCAGAAAGTGTCTTATTTGTAAGAATGTGAAGAAAGGGATGTTATTATCTGGGAGTCGAGAGGGCAGGTCAGAGAATGAGATGATAGAATCGTTGTGAAAGAAGTGACGTGCTCTCAATGTATGTTCTGTGTTGGCTAAATGTATATTGTTTTCCCGGAGGCCAGGGGGAAGTCGAGGTTGCCAGTCAAAAGAGTTATTGGTCCAGGTGAGGGGGTCATTTTGAGGGAGTGACATGTGTTTCTGAAGCTGGTTAGTGTGGGTCCCGTCAGCGGGTGTGTAGAGTGTTCCTTAGGGGTGGCCTTAGCGCTATGCCATGGTACATGGGAGAGAGGGACTTGGGCACAGGTCCTCAATTTTGATCCAGTCTTTAGAGCGTGTATGGAGGTGCCAGTCAATTAATCTGGAGATGTGGCAAGCATCATGCTATCTGCAAATATCCGGTAAGCCTAGTCCACCTTTAAATTTGGGGAGAATCATTCTATTCCAGCTAATTCTTGGGGATTTGTGGGCCCAGATAAAGTTTCTGCAAAGTTGTTTGTATGTTTTAAAAAACGTTGGTGGGAGTTTGATTGGAATGGTTTGTAGGATATATAATATACGGGGTAGAACGTTCATTTTTAGGATGGCAACTTGCCCAAACCAAGAGAACTGACCCGATGACCATTTGGCTAGATCAGTTTTAATATTTTGGAGTATGAGGGAGTAATTTCTATCATAGAGTTCTGTCAGTCTGGAGGGTATTTGAATGCCCAGGTATGTAAGGGCGTGAGGTTCCCAACAAAAGGGGAAATTAGTTTGACATTGAGATACCATCGTCTGTGGGAGGGAGATGTTAAGGGCTTTGGATTTTGGGAAGTTTATTTTCAAATTGGATAATTTGTGAAAGAGGGTAAAGTCTTGTAGTAGGTTAGGTATAGTGATTAAAGGATAAGAAAGGAAAAGAAGAATGTTGTCGGCATATGCCTCTAGTTTGTATTGTTTGTGTCTGATATCAATACCTGTTATGTTTGGGTTAGTCCTAAGTTTGTGTAAAAGAGGTTCCAGTGAAAGTACAAATATGAGGGGGGAAAGTGGGCATCCTTGTCGAGTGCCATTTGAAACGGAGAAGGCGTCTGACAGGCGTCCGTTGACCCGTATTCTGGCCATGGGGGAGGTATATAATGCCATGATCATTTGGATGAAGGGTGCTGGAAATCCCATAGCCTGTAGCACAGCCTTCATATAGTCCCAAGCCACCCTGTCGAACGCCTTCTCCGCGTCAAGGGATAGAAAAAAGCCTTGTGTGGTGGAAGCTGAAAGCCAATGATGAATGTTGATGGCTTTTATAGTGTTATCCCTTGCCTCCCTACCAGGAAAAAAGCCGACATGGTCTAGTGATACTAGTTTGGGGAGGAAAGGGAGTATACGATTGGCAAGAATTTTGGCATACATTTTTATATCTTCATTCAGGAGGGATATCGGCCTGTAGTTAGAAACTAACGTTTCATCTTTGCCTGGTTTAGGTATGAGTGTAATGCGGGCTTCTAGAAGATCATTATTTACTTGTGAGGGAGAAGAGAGAGCGTTAAATGTCGCAGCGAGATGAGGTGTAAGTATGTCGTGGAAGGTCTTGTAATAACTCATAGTCAGACCGTCGGCCTGGGCTTCTGCCAAGTTTAAGTTGTTTTAGCACCGCCGTAATTTTGTCTGTACTAATGTAATAGAGGATGGGCAGTAATGCGTTAAGAAATCTTGATTGGTAGCTTGCCTGTCCAGAATAGTCCCCGTCTCAGTGGAGGAGGGTATGTTATAAAGTTCGAAAAAGTATTCGACAAATTGGGCGGCTATAGCTTCCGCTGAGACTAAAGAATTACCTGCCGGGTCTCTGATCGAGTGTATGGTATTTGACGCTTTCCTAGATTATAGTGCTCTAGCTAATAATTTTCTGGATTTGTTTCCGAACTCATAGAACAATTTTTGCGTTGAGACATATTTGCGTTTAACGGATTTACCGAGTTCAGTAAGAAGTTCCTCCCTAGCTTTTATCAATTTAACAAGGGATTTGGTGGCCAGAGAGTTTATGTGCCCGTTCTAAAGAATGGATTTTTACGAATAGCCCAGCAATGCGATCCCGTTTGAGTTTGTTCCTATTTGCAGTCAGAGATATGATTTCTCCACGAATAACGCATTTATGCGCTGCTCATATGCTGGATTGTTCTGAATCCGCAGTAACGTTTTCCGCGAAATATTGTAGGAGGCGTGTATTAAGTTTTTGAGTGATGTCAATGTCAGTTAAGATAAGATAATAAGGCCAGTAAACATCAAACGTCAGTAAACAGTATATCAAATGAAAAGGATTCATAGCTGGTTCCATATAAGAACTTGTAATTAACAGGTAAGTTCCAGCATAGACCTCAGTAAAATCCAGAGAAGAGAAAAAAGGAAGAACACAGTGGAGAAAGGAAAGCAGGGATAGGGTGGGAAGGGAGGGGGAGGGGTGGGGAGGCTCAGCCATCAGCTCAGGGCGGGTCCTCTCGTCTACGCCATTCTTCCCAGACTTTGTCATGTGCTTCCAATCTGTCTTGGCTGTCATTTTTTCCATCAGCTCTATGTCTTTTATTCTGGTGTATAAATCTGTTTGGGTGGGCGGGTCCCGTCATTTCCAATGAAGGGCAACAAGACACCTCGCGGCCGTCAGGACATGTCTAAGCAGTTTTTTGGAGTGCTTGGGAATCTGCAGGGTAGAAACTCCAAGGAGAAATGATTTCGGAGTTCTGGGGACCTGTACACCTAGAAGGCGAGTCAGTAAGAGCTGTGTCTCCGTCCAGAAAGGCACTATCTTAGGGCAGGTCCAATAAATGTGATACAGGGTCCCCCTGGCTCCCTGGCAACGCCAGCATTTTTCTGAACTGGAAGGGTAAATGGCATGGAGAACATTTGGTGTCAGGTACCAAAAAAAAATTATTTTGTAGGCGTTCTCCTTGTAGAGCGTGCACAAGGAGCTCTTTGCTGCCTGAGACCAGATCGTCCGTCACGTCGTCCCTGGGATTTCCTCTCCCAATGCCTTTTCCCAGCGAAGCATATATGTATGCTTACCCTGGGTGGTAGGAGTTCAACACCCGGTATATATCTGAGATTAAGCCTCGGTGTGCAGAACCCTCCAACATCAAGGTCTCAAAGGGCGTTGGGGCTGAAAATTGGAGGTTCGGGGCAAAAGATTGGGCGTAATGCCTTATTTGCAAATACCCATAAAACACCTGGCGAGGTAAATCAAAGTTTTTTTTGGAGTTCGGCGAATGAGAGCAGTCTACATGTACAAGGGTGCACTAGATGGCCAAAGTGGAATAAATTCCATGACGCCCATGGAGAAGACATCTAAAGCGTAAGGCCTGCAGGCATTCTGAGGTTATAAAGGAAGGACGTTAAGAGTGATCTTTCTGAGCCCAAGCCATGTACTCGAGATAGCCTGCGCCAGAGTGATCTAAGGTGAAGCATGGGACCTAAAAGCCTGGCCGAGTCCACCTCCATGTTTGCATTCCAGAGCAGGCTATTTGGATGTGCCATCCATATTTTTTCGATTTCTGTCCATCTGTTGTAGGATCATTGGGGAAACCAAGAGGCCAGGGCACGCAATTGGGCAGCTTGGTAATATTTATTTAAGTCAGGAAATGCCAACCCACCCTCGGAGCCCGACGTCATCAGGACTGACAAAGAAATTCAATGTCTCCTAAAATTCCAAACAAAGCGCACTAAATCTGCTTGAAGTTTTCTCAAGTCTGCATGTGGAATTGGGATGGGCAGCGTTTGGAAGAGATAGAGGAGTTTGGGGAGGATTGCCATTTTAATAGAGGCCACCCTCCCCAAGAGGGAGATATGGTGAATCTTCCATTTCTGTAACAGATCCCTTATGGACCTGAACAGGGGAGGAAAGTTAGCTCGGTACAGGGTAGTGTAGGAGGGTGTGATCTGGACTCCCAAATATTTCAGGGCTGTCGTCTTCCAGTGGTATGGGAAGCATTGCTGCAGGTGTTGGGCTCCGATTTAGCCTTTTTTATTTTATAGCCAGAAAAGGATCTATAGCGGTCTAATTCGGCGTGTAAGTTGGGCAGTGAGGTCCTAGGCTGGGTCAGGGTGAGTATGATGTAATCAGCGAACAGTGCTAGTTTAAATTCCCTTCCCCGCACTGGGACCCCATGTATGTCCGGGTTTCTGTGAATGGAAGCCGCCAGGGGCTCAACACACAACGCAAACAGCAGTGGTGAGATTGGACACCCCTGGCGCATCCCATTCACAATCGGAAAGGCAGAGGACAGGGCAAAGGAGGTTTTAACCTGGGATGTGGGGTTTGTGCTGAATGGCTTGTAGGAAGGGGCCTCGGAACCCCATGCATTTCAACGTGGCGAACAGGAAGGGCCAGCCAAGGCAGTCAAAAGCCTTTTCGGCGTCCAGCCCAAGAACTAGGGTCTCCAACCCAATCCTATTCGCCACGTCTATTAGGTCAATGATGCGTCTTGTATTGTCCCCTGCCTGACGGAGGGGGACAAAGCCCACCTGATCCTTATGTATCATAGAGGGCAGTATCAGGTTCAATCGCATCGAAAGGAGCTTAGTAAAAATTTTCAGGTCAGAGTTTAGAAGTGCGATCGGCCTGTAACTAGCACATAGGGAGGTGTCTTTGTCAGGTTTGGGGATTAACGTGAGGAAAGACCTTTGCATGTCTCAGGGGATAAGAGTTTGCTGAAGAAAAGCGTTAAACAGCTTGCACATATGTGATAGGAGAATCAGGAGGAATGATTTGTAATATTCATAGGGAAGGCCATCTGGGCCGGGGGATTTATGGGATGGCAGGATTTTAATTTTGGCCGTTAGTTCTTCTACGGTAATAGGGGCATTGAAGGAAAGATGATCCGATGCCTAAAGCTTGGGGATACCACTATCCTCCAGGTAATGTTGCAAGCGGTCAGTCAGGTCAGGGGGGAGAGGATCATGTGGGATCTCGGGGTCACTATATAGGGCTGTGTAGAATTCCTCAAAGGCTTGAACTATATCTTGAGGGTGTGATAGGAGGGTGCCCCCTCTGTCCTTTATTTGATGGGGGGTGGTCGTGTGGAAGCATACTGACAGTTTGCGCGCCAGTAAAGAGTGGGCTTTGTTACCTTTGTCGTAGTAGGTTTGCTTTAATCTAAGGAGTGCCTTCTCTACTTGGCCCATTGCCAGGTCTCGGAGAGTGGTTCGTAAGCAGACAATTTTTTTTATGAGAGATATGGACGGTGAGGTTTGCAATTGGAGCTCTAGGGCCCTGAGATCCTTTTCGGCTTGGAGTTTAGAAGCTTTCGCATCTTTCTTCATGGCCGAGGAGATCGCTATACAGCACCCCCTGAGGACCGCCTTGTGGGCCTCCCAAAGAGTTGAGGGGGAAATATCAGGAGTGTCATTCTCAAGGAAATAATGTTGTAATACAGACTCTAATTACGATTTAGAGGGGATGTGTTGGAGGAGGAAGTTGTTGCCAGTTACATGGTTTGCGGGTAAGGGCACCCATCTCCAAGGTCATAACCAGGGGGCGTGATCAGACCAGGAAATGGGTAGGAACCGTGCATCTCTAGTGGCATGAAGGGTAGTATTGTTGACGAAGAAGTAATCGATACGGGAGTGCATGTGGTGGGGGGCAGAAAAGAATGTGTATTGTCTATCTCCCGGGTGTAGGACCTGCCATGTATCGAATAAGGCATAACGTCTGGTGATTTGGCAAAATAATTTTGAGTCCCTGGCAGCTCGGGTTTGTGGGTCTGTGGGATTTAGGACGTGGCGATCCATAATGACAGAATGAGATAAGTTAAAGTCCCCGCCAATTATCAGATATTCATTGGGGGTCCTAAATAGGGATGAGCTTCACGTTCGGTCGTTCGCCGAATTGAGAACGTTATGGGCCGTTTGCTCCAAATTCATGTGGCGCATCACGGCCCATAATTCACTGCAGCATCGCAGTGCATTGCTGGCTGATGATTGGCCAAGCATGCACTATGACCCGCATGCTTGGCCAATCAAAGCGCCGTCGGTAGAGATCTGTAATTGGCCAAAGCCAGGGTGGCTTTGGCCAATTATGGCTCAGGGGGTTTAGAACACGCCCCACACTATATAAGGCTGCCTGCACGGCGGCCCTGTGTACTGTGTTCCAGCGTGCTGAGAGATAGAGAGAGAGACAGTGTCATTTCATTTGAGTTAGCTAGATTAGGCAGGACAGTCAGTGAGTTAGCTGCACTTATAGTGTATTGTGTATATATATATATATATATATATATATATATATATATATATATATATGCATCCCAGGTGTTGTATATATATATATATATATATATATATATATATATATATATATATATATATATATATATACACACTGTATTCAGTTTAGCTAGATCCGTTCCTGTTATCTTCCTACTGATAGGCAGGCTTGTCTTGTTACAGTATTTACAGCTACCTGAAGAAAATTGCTGGTGTTCTTTTGATCCTATTAGTACCACAGTCAGGCAGCTAGACTATTTACAGTTGTGTAGTGCATCCTCCTCACAGTGTTCAGTTAAAGCTACAAGTTAATTTAGTGTGACCTCTGCACAGTGTTCAGCTAAAACTACAAGTTAGTGTAGTGCACAGTGTTCAGCTAAAGCTACAAGTTAGGGTAGTGTGTCCTCCTCACAGTGTTCAGCTAAAGCTACAAGTTAGTTTAGTGTGACCTCTGCACAGTGTTCAGCTAAAGCTACAAGTTAGGGTAGTGCGTCCTCCTCACAGTGTTCAGCTAAAACTACAAGTTAGTGTAGTGCGACCTCTGCACAGTGTTCAGCTAAAGCTACAAGTTAGTGTAGTGCATCCTCCTCACCGTGTTCAGCTAAAACTACAAGTTAGTGTAGTGAGACCTCTGCAAAGTGTTCAGCTAAAGCTACAAGTTAGTGTAGTGCGTCCTGCTCACAGTATTCAGCTAAAACTACAAGTTAGTGTAGTGCGACCTCTGCACAGTGTTCAGCTAAAGCTACAAGTTACTGTAGTGGGACCTCTGCACAGTGTTCAGCTAAAGCTACAAGTTAGTGTAGTGCATCCTCCTCACAGTGTTCAGCTAAAACTACAAGTTAGTGTAGTGAGACCTCTGCACAGTGTTCAGCTAAAGCTACAAGTTAGTGTAGTGCGTCCTCCTCACAGTGTTCAGCTAAAGCTACAAGTTAGTTTAGTGTGACCTCTGCACAGTGTTCAGCTAAAGCTACAAGTTAGGGTAGTGCGTCCTCCTCACAGTGTTCAGCTAAAGCTACAAGTTGGTGTAGTGTGTCCTCCTCATAGTGTTCAGCGAAAACTACAAGTTAGTGTAGTGCGACCTCTGAACAGTGTTCAGCTAAAGCTACAAGTTGGTGTAGTGTGTCCTCCTCACAGTGTTCAGCTAAAACTACAAGTTAGTGTAGTGCGACCTCTGCACAGTGTTCAGCTAAAGCTACAAGTTAGGGTAGTGTGTCCTCCTCACAGTGTTCAGCTAAAGCTACAAGTTAGTGTAGTGTGTCCTCCTCACAGTGTTCAGCGAAAACTACAAGTTAGTGTAGTGCGACCTCTGCGCGGTGTTTTAAGCTAAAGCTACAAGTTAGTGTAGTGCGTCCTCCTCTAAAGCTACAAGTTAGGGTAGTGCGTCCTCCTCACAGTGTTCAGCTAAAGCTACAAGTTGGTGTAGTGTGTCCTCCTCACAGTGTTCAGCGAAAACTACAAGTTAGTGTAGTGCAACCTCTGCACAGTGTTCAGGTAAATCTACAAGTTAGTGTAGTGCATCCTCCTCACAGTGTTCAGCTAAAACTACAAGTTAGTGTAGTGAGACCTCTGCACAGTTTTCAGATAAAGTACAAGTTAGTGTAGTGCGTCCTGCTCACAGTGTTCAGCTAAAACTACAAGTTAGTGTAGTGCGACCTCTGCACAGTGTTCAGCTAAAGCTACAAGTTAGTGTAGTGAGACCTTTGCACAGTGTTCAGCTAAAGCTACAAGTTAGTGTAGTGCGTCCTGCTCACAGTGTTCAGCTAAAACTACAAGTTAGTGTAGTGCGACCTCTGCACAGTGTTCAGGTAAAGCTACAAGTCAGTGTAGTGAGACCTCTGCACAGTGTTCAGCTAAAGCTACAAGTTAGTGTAGTGCATCCTGCTCACAGTGTTCAGCTAAAACTACAAGTTAGTGTAGTGCGACCTCTGCACAGTGTTCAGCTAAAGCTACAAGTTAGTGTAGTGCGTCCTCCTCTAAAGCTACAAGTTAGGGTAGTGCGTCCTCACAGTGTTCAGCTAAAGCTACAAGTTGGTGTAGTGTGTCCTCCTCACAGTGTTCAGCGAAAACTACAAGTTAGTGTAGTGCGACCTCTGCACAGTGTTCAGATAAAGCTACAAGTTAGTGTAGTGCGTCCTCCTCACAGTGTTCAGCTAAAACTACAAGTTAGTGTAGTGCGTCCTGCTCACAGTGTTCAGCTAAAACTACAAGTTAGTGTAGTGCGACCTCTGCACAGTGTTCAGCTAAAGCTACAAGTTAGTGTAGTGAGACCTCTGCACAGTGTTCAGCTAAAGCTACAAGTTAGTGTAGTGCATCCTCCTCACAGTGTTCAGCTAAAACTACAAGTTCTTTGGTGTGGGCCTTTTTTGAGACGAGTGCATCAGATCGCACCGCTGCTATTTGCAACATATGTCTCAAGCGTATCTCGCGTGGCCAAAACATCTCCCGCTTGGGCACCACATGCTTGACCAGACATATGTTGACCTGCCATGTAGTTCATTGGCAAGCGTATCTAAAAGACCCACACCAAAGAACAAAGAGGACCTCTCCTTGCTCCTCATCAGCTGAGATCTCCAACCCCACTATACCTTCAGTCCTCTCTGAGACCTGCACTGAGCGGATTGAAGGTGTAGAATTAGGTGTGTCACAACTAAGTACTTGTGGGCAATCTGCTTTCGGTACACCGATTTCAGATTGTACCAGGCAAATTTCCCTGCCCCAGCTGCTGCACCGCCGAAAGAAGTTCGCTCCCAGCCATCCACATGCCCAGCGGTTGAATGTTAGCTTGGCAAAATTGCTAGCACTTCAACTGCTACCTTTTCAGTTGGCAGACTCTGCCCCCTTCCGTGAGTTTGTGGAATGTGCGGTTCCTCGGTGGCAGGTACCCAAACGCCACTTTTTCTCACGGAAGGCGATTCCGGCTCTCTACCGGCATGTGGAAGGCAATGTCTTGGCCTCGCTGGACAGGGCGGTCAGCGGTAAGGTGCATATTACCACTGACTCATGGTCCAGCAGGCATGGACAGAGACGTTACCTAAGTTTCACCGCACATTGGGTGACTCTGCTGGCAGCTGGGAAGGATGCAGGACAAGGTGCAGTAGTGTTGGAGGTTGTTCCGCCACCACGCCTCCAAAATGCCACTACTAATGATTGTGACACACCTCTCTCCTCCACCCCCTCCTCTTCTTCTTCCTCCATGGCCTCTTCCTGTGCTTTGTCCTCGGAACCAGCGGTGCTCCGTAGCCGTTCAAGGGGCTACGCAAGTATGCAGGCCAAAAGATGCCATGTGGTGCTTGAGCTGGTGTGCTTGGGGGACAGGAGCCACACTGAGGCAGAGTTCTGTCAGCTCTGCAGGGGCAGGTTCAGAGGTGGTTGACGCCACGCCAACTTAAGGCAGGAATGGTGGTTTGCGACAATTGCACCAACCTCCTCTCTGCCCTCCGACAGGGACAAATGACCCATGTGCCCTGTTTGGCTCACGTCCTTAACTTGGTGGTGCAGTGGTTCTTGGGCAGGTACCCGGGCTTACAGGATGTCCTGAGGCAGGCCAGGAAAATCTGTGTGCATTTCGGCTTGTCATATAATGCCAGTATGCAAAATATATAAAAAGTAATATGACATACATTAATTGATCTGCTGTCTATACCACTGGTGGGATAAATAAGCTGCGGTTGCAAAATGTGAGATACCCACAATACAAAATATTATAATAATAGAAACCGCGCTAAATAAAATTAAAAGGAAGCAAGTGTACATCAAATTAATGAGTCCATCAAAAACATCAGAACAGTGTCAATTGTCATCCGGCAGGAGATCACCATAGGACACAAATCTTCATCCCCAGCAAAAAAGTGACATCGATCTCTGGTCAGGAGATCAAATACGCCTTTTGGCTTATAACCCAGCCACAGTCTCAAAGTGGGATGGATGTAACGCCAGATCAGGTCCTCCTATTTGTCTTAAATGACCCCCAAGCAGCTTATCCAATGGCCAGTCATATAAAAGAGAAAAGGGGCTCCCATAGTGTAAAACCATATAAGATTTTTATTCATAAAAAAGTAATGCACTTACATGTATTCAAAAAAGTTCAGGCAACAATGGATATGCGAGCCGGCCGGCTCTCTCTGTGTAAAACGCCCGTAGCTTCTGGGACTGCGTATAAGTGTTGTGGTGGCGTCAGCACGCCGCTCTCCCTACGTCGTTTCGTCAAACCTGAACGCCCCTGGACGACGTCAGGTTTGACGAAACGACGTAGGGAGAGCGGCGTGCTGACGCCACCACAACACTTATACGCAGTCCCGGAAGCTATGGGCGTTTTACACAGAGAGAGCCGGCCGGCTCGCATATCCATTGTTGCCTGAACTTTTTTGAATACATGTAAGTGCATTACTTTTTTATGAATAAAAATCTTATATGGTTTTACACTATGGGAGCCCCTTTTCTCTTTTATGTGACTGGCCATTGGATAAGCTGCTTGGGGGTCATTTAAGACAAATAGGAGGACCTGATCTGGCATTACATCCATCCCACTTTGAGACTGTGGCTGGGTTATAAGCCAAAAGGCGTATTTGATCTCCTGACCAGAGATCAAGGGAGCTGGTAAGAGGCAGTTGTTTTGAAGGTGAAGGACTGTCCTATCTCCAACACTATTTTCTATGGTGATTTTGAGTGTGATGTCACTTTTTTGCTGGGGATGAAGATTTGTGTCCTATGGTGATCTCCTGCCGGATGACAATTGACACTGTTCTGATGTTTTTGATGGACTCATTAATTTGATGTACACTTACTTCCTTTTAATTTAATTTTATTTAGCGCGGTTTCTATATAATGCCAGTGCTTGGCTGGCAGACCTCCAAAAAGGAGTTTAACCTGCGCAAGAACCGCCTAATCTGTGACATGCCCACCAGGTGGAACTCAACGTTGGCCATGCTGCATCGGCTGCACACGCAGCAGAGGGCCATCAATGAGTACCTGTGCGACTATGGCACCAGGACAGGGTCAGGGGAGCTTGGTATTTTTCCCCACGCCAGTGGGCCATGATCAGGGATGCATGCACTGTCCTGTCACCATTTGAGGAGGCCACGAGGACACTGTCCCCCTTGTCCACCTGTTGGAGCACACGCTGCTTGGAATAATGGACAGGGCACTTGAGGCAGAACAGAGGCAGGAAGAGGAGGACTTCCTTAGCTCTCAAGGCCCCCTTTATCCAGACAGTGTTTCTGCATGCCCGCCAATCACACAGGAAGAGGACGAGGAGGAGGAGGATTGTGTCAGTATGGAGGTGGAGCCTGGAACTCAGCATCAGCAGCAGTCTTTAAGGGATCAGTCCCAAGAAACACATGGACTTGTACGTGGCTGGGAGGAGGTGGATGCGGACCATGTCGTCCTTAGTGACCCAGAGGACTCTGGACCGAATGCCTCAGCAAACCTACACTGCATGGCCTCCCTGATCCTGCAAAGCCTGCTTAAGGATCCTTGTATTCGTGGTATCAAGGAGAAGAACCAATACTGGCTGGCAACCCTCCTTGATCCACGTTACAAGGGTAAGGTTGCGGACCTTATCTTGCCATCGCAGAGGGAGCAGAGGATGAAACATCTTCGGGAGGCCTTGCAGAAAGGTCTGTGCAACGCATCCCAGAGACTGGGAGGTTACAAACTCCTGTTTCTGGACAACGTGTTGCTGAGGCTTCGGTCAGTCAAAGAAGGAGCGGTGGAGAAGGTGGCCGTCTGACCGATGCGTTCAGACAATTTTTTGGTCCGCAGCCCCAAGGTATTATCGGTTCCAGCAACCATCGCCAGCGTCTGTTTTACATGGTGCAGGAATACCTAGGGGCAAGATCTGACTTGGACACCTTTCCCACCGAAAATCCTCTGGGTTACTGGGTGTTGAGGATGGATCACTGGCCAGAGCTTGCACAGTATGCAATTGAGCTACTGGCCTGTCCTGCATCCAGCGTTCTTTCGGAACGCACATTCAGTGCTGCTGGAGGCTTTGTAACCAATCACAGGGTGCGTCTGTCCACCGACTCGGTCGATCGACTGACCTTCATAAAAATGAATCAGTCTTGGATCACCACCAGCTACCAAGCACCTGATGCTGATGTAACCGAAAATTTTTTTTTGAAATCTCAGATCCCTTCAAAGACTGCCTATGCTGATGCTGAGTGACTATCCTGAGTAATTATCCTCTTCCTCCTCAATAATCACGCTGATAGCTTGTAAGAACATTTTTGGTTCTGGGCACCACCACCAGTGCCTAAGGCCCAATTTTTCAGCCCCTGTTTAACAGGGGCGTGTAATTACAATTTTTGATGCAATACTTTGCAGCAGGGCTCATTCCTGCGTTACAACTAGAGTATCTGTGAGGGGTTGCAGTGTTGTGGCACCACCACCAGTGCCTAAGACCCAATTTTTCAGCCCCTGTTTAACAGGGGCGTGTAATTACAATTTTTGATGCAATACTTTGCAGCAGGGCTCGTTCCTGTGTTCCAACTAGAATATCTGTGAGGGGTTTCAGTGTTGTGGCACCAGCACCAGCACCAGTGCCTAAGGCCCAATTTTTCAGCCCCTGTTTAACAGTTCTTGTTCTTGGACTTTTATTTTCAATCTACACCTCTTCCCTGGGTCAGCTGATAGCTTCTCACGGCTTTCAATATCATTTCTATGCTGATGACACACAAATCTATCTCTCCACCCCTCAACTCACTCCATCAGTCTCCTCACGCATCACTAACTTACTAACCGACATATCTGTATGGATGTCACACCACTTCCTCAAACTCAACTTGTCCAAAACCGAGCTTATAATATTTCCTCCCCCACGTTCCTCTTCCCCCGACTTCTCTGTCAAGAGCAATGGCAACACCATCCACCCGTCCCCACATGTCAGGGTACTAGGTGTTATCCTGGATTCTGAACTCTCCTTTCAGCCCCACATCCAATCACTTTCCAAAGCTTGCCGCCTCAACCTCCGCAACATCTCTAAACTACGTCCCTTTCTAACCAATGAAACCACAAAGCTCCTGATTCACTCCCTGGTTATCTCTCGCCTTGACTACTGCAACTCACTCCTCTTTGGCTTACCTTTAAACAGACTATCCCCCCTTCAGTCCATCATGAATGCTGCTGCCAGACTCATCCACCTTACAAACCGCTCAGTGTCTGCTACCCCTCTCTGCCAATCCCTCCATTGGCTACCACTCGCCCAACGAATTAATTTCAAAATACTAACAATAAGTTACAAAGCCATCCACAACTCTGCCCCCAGCTACATCACTAACCTAGTCTCAAAATACCAACCTAATCGCCATCTCCGTTCCTCCCAAGACCTCCTGCTCTCTAGCTCCCTCATCACCTCCTCCCATATCCGCCTCCAGGACTTCTCCCGAGCCTCGCTCATCCTCTGGAATTCCCTACCCCAATCTGTCAGACTGTCTCCAACTTTATCCACTTTTAGGCGATCCCTGAAAACTTTCCTCTTCAGAGAAGCCTATCCTGCCTCCATCTAACAACTGCACTATTTTCTCCATTAGCTCATCCCCCACAGCTATTACCCTTTTGTATCACTTGACCCTCCCTCCTAGATTGTAAGCTCTAACGAGCAGGGCCCTCTGATTCCTCCTGTATTGAATTGTACTTGTACTGTCTGCCCTAATGTTGTAAAGCGCTGCGTAAACTGTCGGCGCTATATAAATCCTGTATAATAATAATAATTACAATTTTTGATGCAATACTTTGCAGCAGGGCTCATTTCTGCGTTCCAACTAGAGTATCTGTGAGGGGTTACAGTGTTGTGGCACCAGCACCAGTGTCTAAGGCCCAATTTTTCAGCCCCTGTTTAATAGGGGTGTGTAATTACAATTCTTGTTCTAATATTTCACAGCAGGGCCCGTTTCTGCGCCCACCAAGAGCGAGTGAGGACTTACAGTGTTGTGGCACTAGCACCACCACCAAAGGCCCAATTTTTCTGCCCCTGTTCAACAGGGGCATGTAAATACAATTCTTGATCTAATATTTCACAGCAGGGCCCTGTGAGGGATTACAGTGTTGTGGCCACAACAACACCTAAGGCGCAAACTGAGTACATAGGGCAGCCCCCTACTTTCAAACATCCAACTTACAAACGACTCCTACTTGCAAACTGAAGGAGACAACATGAAGTGAGATGAAATCTACCCCTAGGAAGGGAAATTCTCTCCTGTAAGAGTTAATATGGGAAAAATGTTTCTCCTTTCCACTGATGCTTTATCACCAATCCTTGTTTCACAAAAAAACCCAAATTTTCAAAAAACATTTGTCATTGGGACAAAAAATGAGGTGAAATCTTCTGAAGAGGAGCACAGACAGCAAAACAAATGTCACAGGGGTGATAACCCTTCCCTATGTTTTCCAAAAAGCTTAAAATAGATTTTTTTGGCTGGAGCTAAACACGTAAAAAATGTACCAGTTCAAAATTACAAACAGATTCTACTTAACAACAAACCTACAGTCCCTGTCTTGTTTGCACCGCCTGTATACCGCTGTTCAGAGTATATAGGGCCTGGTGGCCCCACGCCTTTCCTTTTTTTAATTTAGGTGCGGGGTTCCCCTTAATATCCATACAAGACCCAAAGGGCCTGGTAATGGACTGGGGGTACTCATGCCGTTTGTCTCACTGATTTTCATCCATATTGCCAGGACCCGACATTACATTAAAGCCGCAAGCAGTTTTCAATGACTTTTTTCCTTTAAAAATTACATTTTGTGCAGGGACTGTTCTAAGCACGGGAAACACGTGCCACTTTACAGGCATACTATAGACACCCCCCAGGTACGATATTTAAAGGAATATTGGACCCAGGTCCCCAAACCCTTTTTAGGACAATACCATGCAAATTAGCCTTAAAATCGAGCACTTTTGATTTTGAACGTTCGAGTCCCATAGACGTCAATGGGATTCTAACGTTCGTGCGAATTTTCGGTCCGTTCGCAGGTTCTGGTGCGAACCGAACCGGGGGGTGTTCGGCTCATCCCTAGTCCTAAACAATCGTGCAAGTACTTTAGTTAGGAAATGTATTTGTCGGGTGTTAGGAGCATATAAGGTACAAAAAGTAACAGCCTGCGTTTGCCACTGTCCTCGCAAAATAATGTAGTGTCCCCGTGGATCTACAAAAGACTCAGAGAATGTGAAGGAGGAGCCACGCTTAAAAAGGATGGCCACTCCTGCTCGTTTGCGGGGGTTAAATGCCTGATAAACCTGAGGGTATTGTCTGGAAGCAAAAGTGAAGGAGTCTCCTTTGTTAAAATGTGTTTCCTGGAGTAGGACAACGTCCGCCCCAGAATGCCTGAGCTCCCACAGCGCAAGATGTCTTTTTCTATTTGAGTTCAGTCTGTGGACATTAAGTGACATAATCTTAGCCATGATCGTGAGTGTGTGTGTGAGCTCGAGATTACTTAGCTGATCCAGCCACGAGGATGCCTCGGCATCCAGGAAAGGAGGGGACCCATTATCAAGATACGCCCGAGTATTCATCCAGAGCCCTTGGTAAGCCAGGACGGGGATAGGGGAGAAGGGGAAGGAGATGGAAGGAGAGAGAAAAGACACATTAGTTAGAAGCATAGCAAACAAAAATAAACAGTGCAAAAAACCCCAAGCATTTTTTACCGCCCAGGACCTAATAAGTTCCAATAAGTCCTCCCGGTCAGGGCCCAAAAGGAGGACCCAGGCCGGGGGGACATAGAGAACCGTAAAAATCGGTAAACAGGTATCACAACAGAGTAATAGGGGAACTTTAATAGGGTTGTCCTATAGGGGGACTACTGACCGGAACAGTTACCACTTAAAAGTCTCCAGTGGGGGGGGGGGGGGTGCCTAGTAAACGAAACAAGGTAACAAGCAGAGGGGTCTAAGGGGTATGCAAATAAGATGAGTGGGTCAGGAGAGACAAAAATAACTGTCAACCGTGCTTAGGTTTAGTAGGCCCACGGGGAGAGTCCCGTTCCCTGGGGCGTTTAGACGGGGGAATCTTCTGCCAAACCGAGGGAGGTGGCGTTGGTGTATCCACTAAATCTCATTCTTGGAGACGGGGGACAGGGATCTCCAAGGTGTTGCAGAAATTGTCCTCAGGGAAGTCCTCAGGGAAGCGCAACACTGCAGATTTTCCCTGCCAGCAGGCTGTCAGGCTGAAAGGGAAACCCCAGCGATAGACTATGTTGTTTTCTTGCAGCAAGAGGAGTAGAGGTTGGAGGAGTCTACGTTTCTGTAAAGTAATCCAAGAAAGGTCTGGATATAGTTATATCTGTGTATTTTGAAAGACCATCTTCTTGATGGTGCGGGCCTTTCGCATGATGTCTTCCTTTAAGGGAAAAGAGTGGACCCTGCATATGACATCGCGGGGCCTGGAAATAGGCCCTTTAGGACGCAGGGCACGATTCGCACGGTCCATCTCTATGGGTTTATTCGGGGGGCCCCCCAAGACGTTGTTAAATAGAGTTTGCAGGGCAAGTCTCTGAGGTGTTTTTTGATGGCCCTAAGGGCTCTGTATGGCACGGAGGACGCCCCTGTGGATGAGTCTTGTGAAGGGGATAGAGCCACATTGAAATCTCCACCAAGGATGAGTATGCCTGAGTGGAATTCAGTTAGCAGCTGTAGTGTTTCAAGGAAGAACAGAACCTGTTTTGTATTGGGGGCCTATAAGTTTGCTAATGTTATGGGTTTGTTGTGTAGGGTCCCCTTAAGTAAAAGATATCTACCTTTAGTGTCTCTTTTGACCTCCGATACTTGCAAGGGGCAGTTTTTTGCTACTGGAATCGAAACGCCTTTTGTTTTAGATTCATCATTGGAAGCATGATAGACCGTAGGGAAGTGGTGGTTATGGAGTTTCGGAATGTTGTCTGAGCGGAAATGTGTTTCTTGGATAAATACTATCTGGGTTTTATTGTGCCTTAAGGTGTGTAGCAGCTTCGATCTTTTTTCGGGTATGTTAAGCCCACGCATATTTAATGAACAGAGTTTCACCCGTGGGTTGGGTGATGACCTGATGTGACCCTGTATGTCAATGGTTGGAGTGTCCGCCATCACAGGAGGGGGGGGGGTGCTCATTGTGAGTTGTCAAAATGAGATTAATTGATAATCGAGGTTGATTAAAGTGAGCAGTAAGTTATCCGGTTGTGTAATATAGCAAAATGGGGGGGGGGGGGGGTGGGAGAAGGAGGAGGGGGGGTACCTGATTAACCCCCTCTACAATTACAGGGGTAAATGTGTACAGTGCGTTGTCTGTAGAATCTAGCCTGAGCCCAGGCCAAGCTGTTCTACTGCACTGTGTGGGGGTTGGAAAGTACCTAGCGCAAAAGATAGGTCAAGAAGCGAGCACGCCCGCCATTACCAGTTTTAGAGAGGATAGAGATTATCAAAAATAGAAATAAAAAGAGGTGCAACAGTTACAAGGGGTGTATTATGTGTTGTGTAACGGGGAAGAAGGCGAGAGAGAATATAGGATATGCAGGGAAGCTACGGAGGTACGTGTCATGGGTGTAAGTGTGCGAGGGGTCGATCACATTGTGACATGGCAACTACAGTATATAGAAATGAAAACTATGTCATGTTGCATGGGCGTGAGCACCAGGATGTGGGGGTCCTGAAGAAGTATTAAGCAGATGATCACCCTGTATAACCGGCATCCATAAATACATAACCATGTTGAGAGAACAACAAAACAGAATATGAAAAAAGAAAACTTAAACTGTGTTATAAACATAGCTGCGGCTAGAAGAGCTTCAATCACACGGTTCCGGCTGCAGCTCTGAGTCTTGGAGGAAGCTGTGGGTAACGATATGCTTAATCCTGGTAGCTGGCTGCCTACCTTGCCATTGCCACCCCTGCTATGGGTTAAAATGTCATTCGTCTAAATGAGTAATCATAAAGCTGCAAGTATACTGCTGGCGTAATTAATTAACATACAAATAGGTGGAGGTGGGTCTAGATGAGTAAACCTCCCGTAACAAGATCTGTGAGTTCCATATCTTACCGAGTGCCGAGATGGTAAAGAGAGTCTTCGTCACTCAGTAATAGAAGGAGCTCAAACCCGTTAGTAGCCCACAGCACTAGAATAGGGTGGGGGTATCTAGCCCACTTGGGCATCTCACTGTCATGAGCTCTTTATTTTCACCTGACTATGTGTGTATCCCACATTCACGGGGGGAGATGCCTTGCATGGTGTCCCTGTGGAGATGTATATCTGCAGCGGGCCGTAAACAATTCTGGGAAAACAAATTACATTTCACGAAGGACATGCAGGGTGTGTAAGCAAGTGTCACTCCTCCCGAGCCTTCCTAGTAGGGGGCCTGAGTATTGGGGATTATAATATCCAGGTTCGTGTGGTGATAAGGGTAGTTAGGTTTGCTAGCAGAGGAGGAGGGGAGTTGCAAATGCCAGGGAAGAAAATAGTTGGACAGTGCTTCTCTATAAGCTAAATAACGGTTGGGGAAATCCTCAATGTTAAGAGAGGGTTGTGTGCGTAGGGGGCCTAGAGCGAGAGGATGTGTAATATATTGAGACATGTATGCTTATGTAGTATGAAAACTACAGCTACCTATTGGTGCTTAAAGCAGACTAGTCACCCCATGTATCATAAAATATCACTACCCATTCATAAGCATGACTGATATACATTACCCATTCCAAAACAAAACCGTATGCTAGAGTCACTGAGTGCATACAGAGTTAATTGTGAGGGTAGTATAGTTTGGAAGAAGGAAATGTCATCCATTACCGGTGCAGAGCTGTTTGAGCATAAGGAGAGGGAGGCGGGTGGGGATGATGGGTAGCGACAAAGTGAGAGTAGTGAAAGCCCTTGTGAGTGTCTGGTGATGCGGATCGGGTATCGTTGGGTACCGGAGAGACAGTAGAGGAGTCAGCCGTGGCAGGTTGTGGAAGAAGGGGGAGAGTGTGCAGCATGTATAGGCTACCCAACAATGTCCCCGTGCAGCTGTCCAGGGTTGTTGTAGCACACTCAGGACTCGTTGACCCACACCAGTTAGTGCTAAAGAAACAATTGAGGAGACCCAAATTTACTGGTAACGAAACTAAGAACAGAAGTCAAAGAACTGTTCCGGAACATGACTAGGAACGATCAGAAAAAAGAATCCGTGAAATGGCCTTCTTCAATAATCCCGCCGGGCTCTCCGTGGCCACTGGGAGTCAGAAGGGCTGGAACTGTGTTGCACACCATGGTGTGGGTTGTATCTTCTATTGCCTGATGGGGATCTTCGTCTGTGGATCCGTGCATCCTGTGCTTCCATCGGCTCTTCCTGAGGTGGGGGCTTCCTCGCATGTGAATGGCGGAATTACGCGTACCAGTTTGGTACATCCACTAGGGGGATATCCAGAGTGTCACAAAATGAATGCAGGTCTTCTGGAACTTTTAACAGAGCTGTGCGACCTTGGTGTGTAGCCGAAAGGCAGAAGGGGAACTTCCACCTGTACTGAATTCCTCTGGAGCGTAGGACATCCAGTATCGGTTTAAGATCTCTGCGGTGTTGCAGTGTGATACCGGATAAGTCCTGAAAGATCTGGATGGGTGTCCCCTCATGACGCAACTGCTGTCTGCCTCTAGCTTGCCGGAGGATCTCTTCCTTGAGTCTGTAATCCACAATGGAGCAAATTATATCCCTTGGGGGGGTCTGTGTCCCTGCCTTTGGGACGCAGGGCCCTATGTATTCTTTCCATGGAGATCTGTGTTTGAGGCGGCCTGTTCAATAGATCGTTGAACAGGCCTGTCACAGCCGGGGAGAGATGTTGAGCGGTTATGGCCTCAGGCATTCCTCTGATCATGATGTTATGTCGGCGACCCCTGTTATCCAGGTCCTCGACACGTCGCTGAAGTTCTCTCAGCTATATGATGTGTGTGTCGATCCGTCTAGTGGCTTTGCATAGAACACGATCATGTTGCGCTGCCACTTGTTCCACTTCAAGCACCCTGTCATTCAGCGTATGGATATCAATGCGTAGTTCAGCAATGGCCGCTGACAGGGTGTCCTTGATGTCGACGGCTATTGTCCTCAGATCATGGATGTTCAGGTAAGGTTGAGCAGGGACGGCAATATCACTCATGAGTGTCGGAGTGGATGATTGAGGTAAAGGAGAGGTACCTGACTGTGGTGGTTTCCGAGGTCTGAGGCGCCATGTTGCTCCTTTGTGACCGGAACATCTCCGGGATATTTTGGCTGATTCCTCCAGTATGCTCCCTAGGGGAGCGGGATCTGGAGGCCCAGGAATGTCTGGAAGCTGTCCCCATTTTCAGGAGGGGGTTGCTTCTGGTGAATTCCTCCGGTATTTTAGATAAAAGACTGGCAATGGCAGGAGCTCTCCAATTACACGGCCATCTTCCTGCTTGGCCAAACCACGCCCTCAGACCTTTTTCTAGGGTTCTGTCAGTGGAAACCGAAGTCCCATCCACCAACACAGGAAATCCATCTTCTGTTAGTTGAGGGCAGAGGCCAACAGCACTCTTCCCTGTTGGTGCTTCAGCTGGGGACCCCACATCATCCACTCTGGCTAACTATTGGGAAGGGAGGCTGACTTCCTCCACTCTGACTGAGGATCTGCCGCAGTGGAGGGAAGACTGTTTCCTCTGCTCTGGCTGGCTGTTTGGGAGGGAGGAAGACAACCTTCTCTCCCTTCTTCTCCTCGATCCTGATCTGCTGCTGGGGAATGACCATCACCTTCTCACCCCAGGCCTCTGGAACTGTCGCAGGTGTGGGGCAGAGGTCTTGGATCCTCTGTCCGGTTGTCAGCGCTTTAGCTGGAGAAGTTTCTTGTAACTCCACAGATACTGCTGGCAGGAAATCCCATGTCCTTGTTAGTTTTGTGGGAGGAAGGCCGACTGCCTCTACTCTCAGGAAGGCCGAAGGTACTGTTGGTGCTGGGCAGAGCTCAGTGATGGTTGGCCCTGATGCCAGCTCTTCTGCTGGAGGCTCATCAGGTTGTTCTACCTCAGCAGAAAAGTCTATTAAATCCCCAGTCTCTGGAACTGGTGTCTGGGGATAGAGGTTCACCATCTAGAATGAAGCAGATGTTACTGGTGCTGGGCACAGGCTAGCAGAGCTCTGCCCTGTTGTTAGCACTTCAGTTGAAATTTCAATGTTAAATGTTACATCCTTTAAAGAAAAGTCAAATAAATCCATACTTTCTGTGATCTGTGGCTGGGGAGTTAGGATGGCTTCCTCTTCTCCCCAGCCTTTGAGCCGCAAATGGGAAGATGAGCCGGCTGATCCATCTCCTGTACCCTTATCCGGCTGCTGGACGAAAATATTCCTCCATCCATGCTATTGTACAAGGAGGATTTAGATTTTGTGGGAATTTCAGAGACTTGGTTCAACAGCTCTCCTAATTAGCTGGCAACCATTCAAGGGTATTCCCTATATCGCAAAGATAGGGAGGGTAAAAAAGGGGAGGGGTATGCCTATATGTCAAAAATGATGTACAAGTGAATGTGAGGGATGACATCACTAATGGAGCAAGGGAGGAGGTGGAATCCTCATGAGTAGAGCTACAAAGGGAGGAAACCAAAGGGAAAGTAATACTAGGAGTATGCTCTAGGCCCCCTAACCAGAGGGAGGAGGGGGAGTTGGACCTCCTATCACAGTTGGAATGGAGGCAAGGATGGGAAGTGTCTTTATAATGGGGGATTTTAATTATCCAGATATAGACTGGGCGGAAGGAACCGCGCATTTGTCTAAAGCTCGCCATTCCCTAAATGTCTTGCAGGACAATTTCATGGGTCAGATGGTAAATGCACCAACAAGAAACAAAGCGTTACTAGACCTACTGATTACCAACAATATACACCTGATCACAGATGTGTAAAATACGGGGCAATTAGTTTCAGTATAAAACACACAAATAGGAAACATAAGGGGAAAACAAAGACACTGGATTTCAAAAGAGCCAACTTCTATAAACTACACTCCTTGCTAGAAGATATTGAATGGGATAAAATCTTAGGAACAAAGAACATGGAGGAAAAATGGTGTGCTTTAAGAGCATATTAAATAAGGGTATTAGCCAGTGCATCCCAATGGGAAATAAATTGAAGGGCTAATAAAAGTCCTTGGTGGCTTAACTCCAACGTAAAAATGCATATAAAAGCAAAGGGGAAGGCCTTCAAAAAATACAAAGCTGAGGGGTGATGAAGAGAATCTGGTTACAAAGGATAGAGAGATGGCGAAGGTATTGAATGTATTCTTCTCCTCAGTCTTCACGAGGGAAACAGGGGGGCTTCTGTAACCAAAACTGCAAGGTTTATCCTCATGACACGTCACAGGAAGCACCCTCATGGCTAACAGAGGATAGAATTAGGAATAGATTTGGAAACTTAACATTAATAAGTCACCGGGACCAGATGGCTTGCACCCGAGGGTCCTTAAGGAACTCAGTCAAGTAATTGCCAGACCATTGTTCCTAATTTTTACTAGTCTACTGACTGGAATGATATCAGTTTATTGGAGAAAAGCCAATGTAGCACCAATATTTAAAAAGGACCAAGATATATCCCTGGGAACTACAGACCAGTTAGCCCAACGTCAATAGTTTGCAGCTCTTGGAGGGGATGATAAGGGACTATATACAAGATTTTAGTAATGAAAATGGTATCATTAGCAGTAATCGGCATGGATTCATGAGGAATCATTCTTGCCAAACCAATTTATTAACCTTCTATGAGAAGGTGACCAACCATCTACACCCTGTTCCAAATTATTATGCCAATGATATTTTTCTAATTTACCTAAATAATTGATGTAAACAACAGTCAGCATAATTCTCATGTTATCAACTATTAAGAGTACAATTCAAATTTTATTGAACAAACCTCCTAATGATAACAGTTTTTTTTTTCAAAATAAAAAACTTACAATGCACTGTTCCAAATTATTAAGCATAGTAAGTTTCAAAGCACTTTATAGGTTGTAAAGAACTGAAAATTGTCATTTGTTGTGTTTGCAGCATATTTACTGAAAATCAAAAACTATTTAAATCAAACTTTGAACAACATTTTAACTTTGTAAACATTTTAACAGGTCATGTTACATTTTAACATAGGACCCCTTATTTGATAGCAGCTTCACAAGTCTTGCATCCATTGAACTTGTGAGTTTTTGGACAGCTTCTACTTGAATTTGTTTGCAAGATGTCAGAATAGCCTCCCAGAGCTGCTGTTTGGATGTAAACTGCCTCCCACCCTCATAGAATCTTTGCTTGAGGATGTTTCAAAGGTTCTCAATAGGATTGAGGTCAGGGGAGGATGGAGGCCACACCATGACTTTCTCTCTCTTTTATCCCCATAGCAGCCATTGATGCAGAGGTATTCTTTGCAGCATTAGATGGTGCATTGTCATGCATGAAGATGATTTTATTACGGAAAGCATAGTTCTTCCTTCTGTACCAGGGAAGGAAGTGGTCAGTCAGGAACTCCACATACTTTGCAGAGGTCATCTTTACACCTTCGGGGACCCTAAAGCTCCGACCAGTTCTCTTCCCATGATTCCGGCTCAAAACATGACTCCTTCACCGCCTTGCTGACGTCGCAGCCTTGTTGGAACAGGGTGGCCGTCCACCAACCATCCACTACTCCATTCATCTGGACCATCCAGGGTTGCACGGCACTCATCAGTGGACAGGACTGTTTGAAAATTAGTCTTCATGTATTTTTCTGCCCAATGCAGCCATTTCTGCTTGTGAGCATTGATTAGTGGTGGCCGAATGGAAGGTTTATGCACAGTTGCAAGACTCTACAACTTGATGTCCGTGGGACTCCAGAGACACCAGCAGCGTTAAATAGGAGGCCCCTCCCCTCTCCACTGAACACACGGAGAAAGCCAGGAACTAGCTGGGGAGAGTCACAGACGCGGCTTGAAGGAGGGCTGTGCTGCCGGGGACACAGATGTGAGGAGGACCCTGCTGCTCTGCTGGGGACACAGATGTAGGGAGGGGCTCCGCTGGGGACACAGATGTAAGGAGGGGCTCCTCTGGGGACATAGATGTAAGGAGGGGCTCCACTGGGGACACTGATGTAAGGTTGGACTCCACTGGGGACACTGATGTAAGGACAGATTCCGCTGGGGACACCTGATGGCATCTGGTGGCAGGCGACATGGCAAGTGACACGCTCAGGGCTCCCACTGAGTCTGTATTATGGTGGGTTGAATAATTTAATTTCATATTTAATAATAGAAATAATGTGATTCAATCATCCTGACACCATAACAACCATGGTGCCGGGATGATTGAAGTGCTAACACCAGGTATTTGGAGTATCTTTATCTGATGATTGTTAAACTTTCTAGAATACACATATTTCTATCGTTGTGTAGGATCTGGGTCTGCTGTCCCTCCCTCCCTCTCTCCCTCTCCCTCCATCCCTCGTTCATCTCAGATGCTAACCACACCACCTTAGAGCCATGCGCACTATTTCGCTAAAACCACACCCATTTTCACCAAGTGGGAGGGGTCAAAAAGAAGGGGGGGGGTCTGGCGCCCCCATCCTAAAACTTCACCAGCAGCCACTGCTATACAGGGTTAATGTTCCTGTATGGTATGTGATGAGGCTGAGGTTTTGGTGGAGGAAAAGAGCTCTGCAGCTGGCTGGAGCATGGAAACAAGAGTCCACCCCCCCACCCCCCCACTGCAAGATTGGACTTTATTTTCCTGGAGATGGGCTGTATTATATATAAGTATACACATCCTTTGCTGTTGATCCTCAACCTTATGAATATGTTAGGAATATACTGGTACTTTTCAGATGCTACATAAATATATTCTACAGACACATATATTAAAAAGAATGATTTTGTGAAATTCATCTGTGTGTAGTACCTGAAAAGTCCCATTATATTCCTAAAATATTTAGGTGTTTTACTACGGAGGCAGAACAATGGTGACTCACAGGAGAAGAATGCAATCTGTCATCTGTTATCCTGCCTTGAGGAGAGCTCAGGTGTGTTGTCCTGCTTGCTCTGTCCTTTCCGAGGAGGGGGAGGGAGGCTCGGGTGCTGACAGGAGCACAAGTCTGCTCCTCTCCTATCCATGGACCCGAGGGGTGTCTTATCTGAGCAGTGGCGATGTCCACGCTCCTGGGGTGACGCTCTCCTCCTCCCTCGGTCAGCCCTGTGCAGTCACAGGCTTTTTTTTTTTTATTATGAACTCTGTTAAGATTGCCCGGGCCCCCCCTGCTGGCCGGGCCTGGTACAACATCAGTGACCCAGCAGACATGCATTAGAAAGGGGATTAACTCCAGAGATAAAACAATAATTCTCCCATTTTACAAGACTCTGGTCTGGCCACACCTGGAGTATGCTGTCCAGTTCTAAGCACCAGTGCTCAGGAAAGATGTGCTAGAACTGGAGAGAGTCCAGAGAAGGGCAACAAAGCTAATAAAGGGACTGGAGGACCTTAGTTATGAGGAAAGATTACGAGCATTGAACTTAATCTCTCTGGAGATGAGACGCTTGAGAGGGGATACGATTTCGATGTACAAATACCGTACTGGTGACCCCACAATAGGGATAAAACTTTTCCGCGAAAGGGAAATGAAAAAGACACGCGGCTGTGCACTAAAATTAAAATAGAAGCGGTTTAACCTTAACTACTGTATTGTAGGAGGTGGATGGAAGGCGCGTGATCAGACGCTTACATCAAAACATGTATGGTTTAATCATGTATAGGGAATACAAACATATAAATATTGAATCATACAAATACTACATTGCATAAAAACAGGTAACAAAATAGGCACTAAAAAATTAATCAAAATTGGGGTATGCCCATGTTGAGGCAAGTATTTAAAAAGGGCTGACGCGTTTCGAGGGTAACCTGTTCATCAGAGCCAGGAGAACAGGAGCACAGACTGTATGGGCCGGTAGGCCAACATGTGTACATGGAAAGGAGTGGCTAGTAGGAGGGGATGTCCTGTGGTGGATAGTTGATTATTCCAAGTTCCATACTAGTCCATGTCCAGGTTTTCTAGGTGGGATATAGATCAGGACAGTATATACCATACACTACAGACCTGAGACGTAAAATACATTTACAATGGAAATAGCATTAGAAAAGGTCAGAGGTATAGACCTTAAAATCATAAAAAATATAAAAAATATATATATAAAAAGAAAATTAATAATGGAAAGAATACTAGTAAAAAAGTTACCATATCACTATAGTGAATTAGTGATGGGTAGTGGACAATTGAAACACAGAACATGAGAATCTAATTCAATTATAGAAATAAATAAATTATATATATATATATATTGATATTGTAATGGTGAGAGTTCCTGTCACTATGAAAATGGGGTTAAAGTGGACACAGGTTATGCACATTTGCTTGGTGCAAGGCTACAGAGCATAAATGTGGACTGGAGAAAACTGCTTTCGCAGCTTTCTCCAGGTTTTGGTATTCGGTCATGGGGCTCTGTAGTTTGGAGATTCCATAGTGTCTTGAGTGGGACGGGATCTCCAACCCTGTGTCCAGATTTTGAGATCCACCAGCATATTGACTGGTCAGGTGTGTGTTGGGCTATTTGTAGACACCTGACCATAGTTCTGGGCTCCACCCTCCTGAGGAGTCCAGGCAAGCAAGGGAGAAGTGTGCATGTCTGCACAGGTCTGTCAGAGTAGACAGAGGGTCCAAGCCTGTGGGCTGGAAAAGGAAGCTGAAAAAGAGTGCTGAGTGTACTGGGTGTACAGGAACTCTGTTATAGAGCCGAGAGGGCTGAAGCATAAGTCTGAGCAGCAGTGCTGCTAAAGAGAGCCAGGTGGCTTGGTATTTTTGATTGAACTTACATTGTTGCTGTGGAAAGCTGAAACCCCTGTGTGGGCAACTCTTCTGTTATCGGACATTTTCTTTCTTTAATAAAAGTGGGCCTACAAGCCCTTAAAACTGCATATCTGGTGTGGACTCAGCTCACTGGTAAGCTCTACCTTTAAGCTAAACCAACCCCCGATGTTACAAGTGGTGGAGAATGCGGGCACAAGATGGTGGAATCCGGGTCCTTGCTCCACAGTGAGTTCAAGTCAGGAACTAGTGGCTGTGTGTGGAAGTGCAGCCAGGCAAAAGGCATTGCGTGTTGCAGGTGGTGTACCTGTGAATGAAAAGTCAAACTTATTTTTTTTCTGCTATGAACTGTGTTTGTGTGCATGAGACAGCACAATCTGTGTGTGCACTGGGCAGGTGAGAAAATCTTGCATGAAGTGAAAAGCAACTTGCTTTAAAGTAACAGTGCTTCATTTTTTTTTTTGCTGGAAAGCGCAAAAGTGTGGTGGAGTGACTGCAAAGATGAAGCAAGAGTTTGAGCCTGCCGGAGAATATTGCAGACTGTTTTTTGCTACACTTAAAGGGGAAGTGCATGCTGTTGCCCCTGGCAACGCTGGTGCAAGCAGGCCAGCTATTAAGGTGCAAAGTCCCAAGCTTACAAGAGGATGCAATTGGGGAAGCCCTGTCAAGGCTCTGAAGCAAGAGCGCTGTTTTTGGTGCAGAGAGTGGGGGCATATTATCTCCAAGTGCCCTTTGTCTCAGTCTCCAATATAAGGTGACATGGCCAGACAGAGGTCTGCAACAATGTTTAGGAAGCCTGATTTAAGTCCCAGGAGTGTCCAAAAGGCTTATCAGAAGTTCGACAAGTATGTGGTTGCCCGTAGCAACGGCAGTGATGTCAAGTCTGTGGACTACGCGAGAAACGTATTGCCGACAGAGGATCGTGGCCAGTTTAAAGCAACAATGCTTCAAGGAGCGCAAAGTCGCTGCGTTTGGGAGAGTCAGCAAAGTACAGCTGGAAGAGTGCCATCTCCCTTAGCAACAAGGGATCGGGTGTTAACCAGAAGGAGGAGATACAGTGGAGATGTGGAGCGGCATCCCACTAAAGATATGTGTAAAAATGTACCATGCCTGGAATGTGGTCAACTGGGGCATGGAATTTTTTCTTGTCCCAGGTTATGGAACATGCCTGGAGATGTGGTTACTGGGCAGAAGTCTTTGTCTGCAAGCCCAGATTTTTGTGCAAACTTATTTTCAGTCACCTCTGGCAACAGTGAGGAAGTACCTGTTGTGCCTGCAGGGGGTGCTAAGGAGTCAGAAGTGGCTGCTGCAGTTTCATCCCATGGCCACCAGGGAGAGTTGGTCAGTAAAAGTGCGATAAAGGATAGACAACATACTCAAATGAAGCCAGAGTTACCTGCTACAGATTATGGTAAGACTGTTGCAGTTTGTGGGACTGATCCCAGTGAAGTGGGAGTATATCCGGCTGGGAGATCAGCAGAAGTTGTAAAAATGGACTTGCTGCAGTGTGCTACCCCGAGTAGTGGGGAGACACAGGTTGAAGCTCAACCTGCAGCAAGGTTAAGAACTCAAAAAGACTGGACTCTGTATGTGCCTGGTGTAATCCACCAGAGTGCTGGAAGTGGTAACCTAGGGGTGACCAATACAGTTTGTGTGCCAGGTTCCCTAGTGACAGGCGCTACAGAGATGCCCAGGGAAACCTCCCAGGAGCCCGCAGTGGTGAGGCACATGGTTTCCCAGGACAACTGTGGAGCCGCCCTAGTGGGCAAAAGAATGCCTTTGGAGAGGAAGGGTGGTGTGCTGAGCGTTACAAGGGGTGCTGTGTGTTCTGACCAAAAACGGCCTGTTAAAGCTTATAACACTGCTATGTCTATGAATGCTGATGGTAAAGGTATGGCTGATGATACATGTACTTATTGTGATGTATTCAAAAGTAATGAGGAAAGAGGAATGTCTCCCTTGGCAACCAGGCGCAGAGCCACAGGCTTGTCCATGGAAGTCTCAGGGGCTCTCCATGCGTTTGAGCCAGAGATTTTCCAGGACAGCACTGAATTTGCTCGGGTGGAACAGACTGGGTCTACACCATGCAGTAAGAGTTTGTGTGAGCAATCCGTTTACCATCTGTGTAACCCAGTTGGTAAGGGGTTATGTCAGCTGGCCAAAGCTGAAGGTACGCAGCTGAGTGTGCTAGCACCTCAGGAGCAAGGTGGTGATGGTGTATTGCAGCCTGCCTTGTTTGATGAAGCATTAGCCAAGAGTAAAAGCATGTTGTCAAAATGTGATTTATATAGAAATGACAAAGGTACTGTTTGTGCTGCAGAATCCCAGGTGCCTCCTAGAGCAGATGAGGTACTGCTGAGCCCTCATAATGGAAGCACAATGGATTGGGACAGTTGGGCCAAACAATTACTAGCCATGTTAGACAAGGCTATATTAAGTGACAGGGGTGTGAGTACAACAACTGCTATGCCAGACAGGGAGATTGCAGAGCGACCGATGGTTGAGGGTGCAATGGTCCCTGCAAGGGTTGTTTCCCTCCAGTCGGAAGGACCAGATCAGGACGCATGCATGGCAGATGTGGTGTTCACAGCCCAGCAGCTAAATGTCAAGTGTCAAGGTGACAATGTAATGAATGTTGACTTGCAGAGGCTTATTGGTGAGTTAGAGGGCATGAGTGGGAGACATGCGTCTGACAGTGGTTCAGAGGAGTGTCAGGCTGTGATGGGTACTTCCAGTGAGGTGGAGGCTCCCTTAAATGTTGTGGCCCCTCAAGCTGCAGTGAATGAGCCCCTCCATGATTCTAATAAGGGAAAGGTCCCCAAAAATGTTTTGCAGATTGATGTGGAGTGTGTAGAAATTACAGATATGCTAGTGGAACTGATGAAAGCACATTCCTTGTATACCTGGGTGCCTCCACTACAGTCAGATGTGGTAGTGCTGCATGGTACCAAAGGGTGGAGCCAGGTAATGCAAGCTGTGCTGGGCAACATTAATCACCAGTGGAACTGGGTGGTACGGTGCTTATTAATAGTCTGGCAAGTGATCTCACAGTTCCCTGTGAGGGTGCTTCCGGATACAGTTCAGTACGGAAGGCGCTCTGGGGGGCTGCTGGAGACATCGGAGGTCTCTCCGCCTTTTGTGGTGATGGACATCTCTGCTAGTGCGGTCCAAGGTGTGGCTGAGCAGGGTTTAGTAAATGGCGCGGATGCTGCCTCACCCGCTAGACCTCCTAAGAAGGAGGGGCCAGATATGGACACGGCAAAAGCAGAGATTCTGTCTGTCACCTGCAGAGAGGTACAAGTTGGGGTACCCAGAGACGCTCTCAAATATAGTATGGAGAGGAACAAAAATTGTGACGTGGAAAAGTGTGAGCTGGCAAAGATTGGTATTGCTAGAAATGGGTCATGCGTTGTTCAATGTCAGTTGTTAGGACAACTGCCCACAGAGATTTGGACAACAGGTGAAGTGAAGCCTTGTGAAGGTCTCATAGGGGATTGCTGCTCACCTGTGTGTTGTCCCTCCTTGAGCCTGGCCCTAACAAACCCCGAGCAAGAAAGAAATGACGGTATTGGTAATTGGAGAAATGGTGACTTATTGCTGAATGTTAATGTAAATAGTGGCTTGGATATGAAAAGTAATTTTTCCGAGCAACTTCGTTTATATGGGGCTCTTCTAAACCACGTGTGTGGTACCTATACACACACTACATCTTCCCAAAAATAAAGGAGGCCTGGGATACCCTAATTTTACTAACTACTACAGAGCAGCACATTTGGCCAGTCTGTCCAAATACCATGCAAAACAGGAAATCCCATTATGGGTATTTATAGAGGCTTCAGAAAATGACCCTCTATTAATATCAAATTTATTATGGCTTGATCCTAAAGACCGCTTTAAAATTCATAATCCCATAACTAAACACTTCTTATCTCTCTGGGATAAACTAAAAACCAAATATCAGTTACAATCTCCACACAATCCTCTCCTTTCTTTTATCAGAAATCCGGCCTTTTATCCGGCATGGATCTACCCAAATTCTTTTAAAGCTTGGACAACATCAGGCATTCAGACACTAAATGACTTCATAGCATCTAAATCATTCCTTTCATTCCCATCGCTTAGAGAAAAATATGATCTACCAAACTCTGAGATATTTAGATATCTCCAAATCAAAAATTTCTATACACCATTCCTAAAGGGGGATACATCATTATCCCAATTATCCATTTTTGAATCAATCTGTACAAAAGATCCATTTGCTAAAGGTACAATTTCATCACTTTATAATCAATTATATGGAGTAGCAAATCTTAATAGACCCTCTTACTTTCAGAGGTGGGAGGAGGACCTGGGACGAACTTTAGAAGACACGGACTGGTCTAACATATGGCTCACATCTAAGTCATCTTCACCCAACATCTTAGCACTGGAGACAAATTATAAAGTCCTAACTCGCTGGTACCTTGTACCCGCTAGAGTGGCAAAATATTCACCTAATACCTCAACTCTTTGTTTTCGAGGATGCCCAGAAATAGGCACATATTTACACATATGGTGGACGTGCCCAGTAATCCAAACCTTCTGGAAGGAAGTCTTCGTGATTGCATCTAAAATATTAAAAAAAATAATACAACCAGATCCATATTTAACTTTACTTAATCTAAAACCGGAATGGTTAACACTCTCTCAATTCAAACTTATGATCCAACTAATAACGGATGCAAAACAAACAGTGGCCAAGGCATGGAAATCTCCTACATTGGTACTAGCAGAAACAATTCACAGAATGAATAATACAATGTCCCATGCTAAGATGGTAGCCATCGATCAAAATCAAATTCCAAAATTTGAAAAACTTTGGCATCCTTGGATAAAACAACAGTTCCTGTCAAACTTCAATGACTCTGTCCTGTTGCCATGGTAACAGATTAAATGACTTACAGAGACACCCATTCTAAGGCTTCAAAGAGAACTAAAGAGAATAATAAACTGACGAGCGGGACAACCTTGTGGACCATACCTCTACCTTTCAACCCTTTTTCTTCTTTCTCTTTCCTTTTCTCCATCTTACGATTAAAGCTCATTATCAGAATTTATTTGACCTATATACACTCTACTTGTAAACAATATGTATAGTAGGTATAAATCATTTAAATACCTACAAAAGTAACTAAGGAAATTATATATATCTTTAATTTAGGTTTACGTGAACCCAATGTTTAATATTTGAAATTTCATGATATTTACCTATATAAACCCTACTGTAAAACAATGAGCTTACTTTATAGATCCTTGTAAACTTACTTTATGTATTTTTATAACATTGTATACTCAATAAACTTCTTTTGACAAGGAAAAGTAATTTTTCCTTGGAAAATGAGCATGATAAACAGATAATGAGCTCTGGGGAGTTGGTAGTCAAAGGTAACGGCAAAAGAGTTGGTAAGCCCAGGGACCCAAAAAGAAGAGGGAGAAGGCTGAAGATGGGAAAATGTAGGACCCTGTTAAGATCCAGGGTGGGACATACCTGGAAGCGCACCCGAAAAAAAGGTTGGGCCTACGTGGCTGACAGCCAGCACAGAGGTGTCCCAACCATGAAGGGTGCTGGTGTTCCTCCCTCCGGATCGAAACAAAGGGGGGGATATGTAATGGTGAGAGTCCCTGTCACTATGAAAATGGGGTTAAAGTGGACACAGGTTATGCACATTTGCTTGGTGCAAGGCTACAGAGCATAAATGTGGACTGGAGAAAACTGCTTTCGCAGCTTTCTCCAGGTTTTGGTATTCGGTCATGGGGCTCTGTAGTTTGGAGATTCCATAGTGTCTTGGGTGGGACGGGATCTCCAACCCTGTGTCCAGATTTTGAGATCCACCAGCATATTGACTGGTCAGGTGTGTGTTGGGCTATTTGTAGACACCTGACCATAGTTCTGGGCTCCACCCTCCCGAGGAGTCCAGGCAAGCAAGGGAGAAGTGTGCATGTCTGCACAGGTCTGAGGGTCCAAGCCTGTGGGCTGGAAAAGGAAGCTGAAAAAGAGTGCTGAGTGTACTGGGTGTACAGGAACTCTGTTATAGAGCCGAGAGGGCTGAAGCATAAGTCTGAGCAGCAGTGCTGCTAAAGAGAGCCAGGTGGCTTGGTATTTTTGATTGGACTTACATTGTTGCTGTGGAAAGCTGAAACCCCTGTGTGGGCAACTCTTCTGTTATCGGACATTTTCTTTCTTTAATAAAAGTGGGCCTACAAGCCCTTAAAACTGCATATCTGGCGTGGACTCAGCTCACTGGTAAGCTCTACCTTTAAGCTAAACCAACCCCCGATGTTACAACATATACATACATATAAATATAAACATAAAAGGGACATAAAAGATGCACTGTGAAATGTTGAGAGGTGTTGTCTCACCACATGGTGTAGCCAGTTTTGCTTATGTACAAAGGACATGCGCATGCGTGTGAAGACAATTTTGCCAGTACGTGAATCGCCGTGTAAACATACAGGTATGGATGTATGCCGATGCTCACAAAGAGCATAAAATAGGGGCACAGAGATGACCGTGCGGTTGTGCAAGAGACAAAGATGTATTCATATACATAGAAATCCATGAAAACATGTAAATATCCATATATAAATATATAAGAGGACATATAGAAATAGAGCCCACCTTAATAAACACAAATCATGTGCCTATGTTGAGGATGTGTTATAGTAGTAGGGTGGGAATGAACAGTTTGTGCAGCATGATGGCAGACAGTAACTGAAGTGGATGCGTTGCGGGAATAAAAAGTGGAAGTGGTAGACAGGTAGACCAAAGGGGGGGATCGCACCTACCTACGAATGTAATCGGAATGTATATTAACTGTATTTTCCTTTGTGATGGTATTGGCTGTCAGATATGCCTGTGGTGAAAACAGGGGATGAGCAGGGGGGAAACAGCAGAATGTAACCAGAGAAGGTGGGGGGGGAGGGGGGAAAGCACTGGTGGGTTAAAAGGATAGGGGAGGTACAGAGTTGGTGGAGAGACCTTGTGGCTGACCTGTCTCCAGTGGATATGTAGGAGTGGCTGTAGTCCCGAAAACCCCCGGGGTGTGGAGCCGTGTAATCCTGGAAACCGGAGGGGGGAAGAGGCGCTCCTGATGTAGCTGCAGCTGTGGACGGTCGAACAAGATGCGTCTCTCTGTCCGGGATAGGCAGGTGTTATGATGAGAGCGTGTTGGAGGGTTTAAAAATCTCTGGGGGGCGGGTCCGGGGGCGGGCTGGGAATGCGTGTAGCCAACGAGAGGGGGGGTGGGTGCGGCTTGCCATTGGAACGCACGCCGGCGTGTGAGTGGGCCTGGTCGTGCGTTCCAAGAGGCATTAGACATGTCTCCTGTCAGCTAGCAGGGGAGGGCGGGCTGACATGGAACTTTTTTTTGTGTGTGCCCGAGCCGAGCTGAGCCGTCGTAATAGACGGCAGGCTCGAGTGGCTTCCATAAGTGAGCCCCTGAGAGGAGCTTGGAGAGAAGGACGGCTCAGAGGGGAGTGGAGGAGTGGTAATAGGCACAGGGGGAATGTGTATATATATATATATATATATATATTTGTTTGTTTATACACATATTTCTATAATTGAATTAGATTCTCATGTTCTGTGTTTCAATTGTCCACTACCCATCACTAATTCCCTATAGTGATATGGTAACTTTTTTACTAGTATTCTTTCCACTATTAATTTTCTTTTTATATATAGATTTTATATTTTTTATGATTTTAAGGTTTATACCTCTGACCTTTTCTAATGCTATTTCCATTGTAAATGTATTTTATGTCTCAGGTCTGTAGTGTACAGTATATACTGTCCTGATCTATATCCCACCTAGAAAACCTGGACATGGACTAGTATGGAACTTGGAATAATCAACTATCCACCACAGGACATCCCCTCCTACTAGCCACTCCTTTCCATGTACACATGTCGGCCTACCGGCCCATACAGACTGTGCTCCTGTTCTCCTGGCTCTGATGAAGAGGTTACCCTCGAAACGTGTCAGCCCTTTTTAAATACTTGCCTCAACATGGGCATACCCCAATTTTAATTAATTTTTTAGTTCCTATTTTGTTACCTGTTTTTATGCAATGTAGTATTTGTATGATTCAATATTTATATGTTTGTATTCCCTATGCATGATTAAACCATACATGTTTTGATGTAAGCGTCTGATCACGCGCCTTCCATCCACCTCGTACCATACAGTCCTTTCCAGACCACCCCGGGTCAGTTAAGGCAGCGGGACACGCTCTATCATCTCCTCCAATCCTACCACTTTCTACAATACTACCCGTTTACTGCAGCAAACGGCCTCACAAGCGCAGGAGTATTTCTCACCATATCTTGCCTACATTTTGTACATAACCTTAACTACTTCCTGACCAGCCACCGCAGTTGTACTGCGGCAGGTTCGCTCTCCTGAATGAATTGCCGTCATTGTACATCGAGCGCGTACACAGTGATCTGTGGGTGTGCGTGTGTGCACATTCACTAGCGGGGGGGCCAATCAGTGGGTCCGATGGACTCGATGTCTGCTGGCCACCCACGATCACTCCACAGAAAGGCAGAATGGGGATCTGCCAGTGTAAACAAACAGATCCCTGTTCTGTCAAGGGGAGTAGTGTGAGATTGTCTGTTCCTAGTGATTAGGAACGCTAATCCCTGTCAGTTCCCTCCCCCCCACAGTTAGAAAGCACCTCCCTAGGGAACATTTAACCCTTTGATCGCCCCGGTGTTATCCCCTTCCCTGCTAGTGTAATTTATACCGTAATCAGTGCATTTTTATAGCACTGATCGCTGTATAAATGTCACTGGTTCCAAAAAAGTGTTAAAAGTGTCTGATTTGTCTGCCGCAATGTCGCAGTCCTGCTAAAAATCACAGATCACCAACATTACTAGTAAAAAAAAATAATAAAAATGCCATAAATCTATCTCCTATTTTGTAGACACGATAACTTTTGCGCAAACCAATCAATATACGCTTATTGCAAATTTTTTTACCAAAAATATGTAGAATACATATTGGCCTAAACTGAGGAAGAAATTATTTTTTTTTTGGATATTTTATCAAAAAGTTAAAAATATAGTTTTTTTTCCAAAATTGTCGCTCTTTTTTTGTTTATAGCACAAAAAAATATAAACCACAGAGGTTATCAAATACCACCAAAAGAAAGCTCTATTTGTGGGAAAAAAAGGACATCATTTTTGTTTGGGTACAACATGGCACGACCGCGCAATTGTCCGTTAAAGCGTCGCAGTGCTGTATCGCAAAAAATGGCCTGGTCATTAAGGGGGTAGTTAAACTGCGTAGAGGGTTCTTTACTGTAAGAGCGGTAAGAAAGTGAGGCCCGGAATAATGAAAGGAAGTGGAATAGTGCAGGGCCGGGCATGACAGTGTGTCTAGTGACACATGGGGTTAAAAAGTTTCATGGAGAGGTGGGAGGAGAGATCAAGAAAGTAGGAAGGAGTGGCCATATAAAAGGGGGGCGGAGCAAGAACGGAGCAGTGTGCTTGGAAGGAGACACGAGGAGGCAGAATTTCACTGCTCCTCAGCAACAATGGCGGAAGTGGAGGCGATCCTGGCGCGCTTGAGGCAGGCTGCAGAGGTGAGAGGACCAGACTGGCTCCACAGCCAGGTCACTGAGCTACTAGGCGGGGAGACCAGCGCGGCTGTGAGGGAGGATGGGCCGTCGGCGCGTGCGCGGAGATCGCGGCCTCCGGCGCGTTACTTGCCGGGACCCGAAGACAGGCAAGGCCGGGTGGAGAGGAGCCCTAGGGGGGAAGAGGAGTCACAAGGCGACGGTAGCGGGGCCCGGGCGGGTTACATGCCGTGGTCAGGGCTCAGTGGGCGGGGCCATGGGCCGCAATGGCACCGCTTCCCGGAACGCTGGGCCAGGCTATGGAGACCAGACTTGCCCCCCCGTAGCTCTCAACGAGCGGGGGAGGGTGGACAGAAGGGGGAGATCTGAGGCTGGAGCAAGGGAGGCTTGGAGAAGCAAATCGGATGACGCTGTGGGTGGGCGGAGCTCACCTGGCAGGAGGGGGGATGCACAAGATGGCGGACGGAGCAGGACGCAGGCTGGCCCGGTTGCAGGGACGTCAGGGCAGCAGGGATCGTCATCAGCGCGCACCAATGTACAGGCTACAAGACAGAGTGGTGTTACGGCCTCCAGGGGGAATTCACCTGGGGGGCTGCCTGTGTCATCAGTCTCGGCGCACGTGGAACAGTCGGAGGATGGAATGTCGGAAGAGGAGGAGGAGCCAAGGCAGCAGGCGCCTGCGAAGGAGAGCGACACAACGGCTGTTGGGAGGAATCCTGGTCAGCCCGGTAAGTCAAGTGACAATTTATCATTTACTAATGCGTTACAGGGTTTGTTGGGGGCGGTGGCGCCGGGTGCAGGAGGGATGGTGTCACCTTTGCCGCAGTCGTCAGGACAGGCTCCGGACCAACAACTGGCGGGTACCGCATCTGCCAGTTCGGGGTCCGGGGGGCAGCTCCAGGAGCTATTGGAAGGGCTGCGGGTGTTGGTGGGTCGTTTTGGCAATGCACAAGGGCAGGTTCAGCGGACGGATACGCAAGGGGACGCCCAGAGGGTGGAAAAAGATGGCGGGGGGGTGAACTCAGGGGGGGGGCCTGAGGTTTCTCCGGCTACAGTAGTATCGACTGACAAGACGATGGAGCCGATGCTGGCGAAGGAGGCGTCAGGTGAGAAGGGGGCCGCAGAAGGGAAGGGCAGGTCTGATGTGGTTAGGCTGGCTGACGCTGCAAGATGTGAGATATATGTGTGTTTTGAAGGCCCACTGGGAGCCCATTTAAAACAGGAGGTGCGGGAAAAAATTTACAAAGGTGAGTATGTGGAGATCTTCTCCTTATTGCCTTTGGAAAAGTTCAACCTGGATAGGGTTAGGCCCGACGATTCCAAGAAGGAGGATGAAGAGAAGAGGAGATATAGATTGATACCGCGGACATTTGTAAATTGGTTACAGGCGTTCGCTATCATGGCCAGCGTCATTGGCGAAAAGAACCCGGAACACTGTTCGGGGTTGTTTTGTTATATGGATGCTATAGGGGAGGCACACAGGGTTTATGAGGGAACTGCTTGGCTACGGTATGACGAACAGTTTCGTCAACGCAGAGCGGTCCGTCCGGATCTGCGTTGGGACCATAAGGATATTAGCCTATGGATGAGACTGATGTCGTCAGTTAGGGCCCCGCCTCAGTTATTTCAGGGGGGGGCCGGGGGTACCCACTCCTCAGGACTACCGGCCGGCAAAAAATGGGGGGTGTGCTGGCAGTTTAACGAGGGATCCTGTAAATTCGGGGGATCGTGCAAATTCAAGCACGGATGTTCAGGGTGTGGGGGAGCCCACACCCTGTCTCGGTGTTTCAAAAAAGGAAAGCGTGCCGGGGAGTCTACTTACAAGAGGGATGACGCCGGTGAAGGTGGAAAGGATGCAGCCTTTCCTAAGTAAGTATCCGGACAGGAAAGCGGCGTTACTGATAACCGAGGGGTTCAGGGAGGGGTTCAAAATACCGTGTTCATTGGAGGTAGTTCCTCCAGTAGCGCGGAATTTAAAATCTGCAATGGAACATCCAGGGGTGGTGGGGGAGAAATTGGCAAAGGAAGTGGCTTTGGGACGGATGGGTGGCCCCGTCAGGTCAAAACCATTAAAAGACCTGGTGGTGTCGCCACTGGGTGTAGTGCCAAAGAAAGAGCCGAATAAATTTCGGTTAATTCACCACTTATCATTCCCAAAAGGGGGATCGGTTAATGATTTCATTGACCCTGAAGCATGCACCGTGTCATACACTTCGTTTGATGCGGCGGTGCGATAGGTCAGGCGATACAGAGAGGGGGCGCTAATGGCAAAAGCTGATATAGAGGCGGCATTTAGGCTACTGCCAGTGCACCGGATAGCTTTTGGCTGTTGGGGTGCCACTGGCAGGAACAATTTTATGTGGACAAATGTTTGCCCATGGGTTGCTCCATTTCGTGCGCTATGTTTGAAGTTTTCAGTTCTTTTCTGGAATGGGTTGTTAGGGAGGTGTTGGGGCTTGAATCTATGATACACTATCTGGATGATTTCCTGTGCATAGGCCCCCCTTCTTCAAGTGTGTGTGCGATTTTATTGTCAACGTTGCAGCACATTGCAGAACGGTTTGGTGTGCCCCTGGCAGCTGAAAAAACGGAGGGTCCCACAACAGAACTTAGTTTTTTGGGCATTGTTATTGATTCACGGGCGATGGAATGTAGGTTGCCGCAAGACAAGTTAGTGGATTTGCAGACGGAAATTCGGCGGATACACGGGAGGAAGAAAATACAATTGCGGGACCTCCAATCCTTGCTTGGTAAGTTGAACTTTGCCTGCAGGATCATACCAATGGGTAGGGTTTTTTGCCGACAGCTGTCGGCGGCTACAGCGGGGGTTAAAGCACCGGCCCATTACATTAGGCTTACAAAAGAACATCGGGAGGACCTAAAGGTATGGTATCAATTTATGATGGAATACAACGGGAAGTCGGTGTGGATGTCGGGTCCGGTAAGTAATTTTGATGTGGAGTTGGTTACAGACGCGGCGGGATCTACTGGTTATGGGGCGTTTTTTCAGGGGCAATGGAGCGCGGAACCATGGCCAAAATCTTGGGTGGAAGCTGGCTTTCTGCGTAACCTGGTACTACTGGAATTGTTTCCAGTAGTGCTGGCTATGGAATTGTGGGGAAGGTCTTGCCGGAATTTAAAGTTGAGATTGAACTGCAACAATATGGGGGTGGTGCAGGTAGTCAATCGCATGTCAGCGTCTTCCCAACCTGCCATAAGGTTACTGCGACAGTTGGTATTATGGTGTTTGCAGTTGAATATCTTCATTTACGCTGTACATATACCGGGGATTGACAACACATTGGCTGATTCGCTGTCTCGCTTTCAGTGGGACAAGTTCAGGGAATTAGCTCCGGCTGCAGAGAAGGAAGGAATTCCTTGCCCAGGTTGGATTTGGGAGCTGGCCTTGGAGTCGTCGCAGGATGGATACAACGGTCTGTGAGTGAGTCCACATGGGTGGTATATGGGAAGGTATGGAAAGAATGGTTGGGACTGGTCCGGGAAGCTGGAGCGGGTGAGGACGGCAGGGAGGTGAGATTAATGGTCCTGTATTTTGTGTCCAGAAATATGGAAGACAGGGTGGCGGTATCGTCTATTGGTAAAAAGTTGGCTGCATTGTCATTCCTGTTTAAGTTACAAGGAAAAGAGGATTGGACGAAGGATTTTTGGGTGAGGCAGGCATTAAAAGGGTACAGGAAGGGAAGCAAGAAAAAGGATAACCGACGGCCGGTCACTTTTGCAAACCTGGCAGCAATTTGTGACCAACTGGGGTCGGTGTGCAACTCAAGTTATGAGCGTTTACTGTTTACAGTGGCTTTTTCGCTGGCGTTTTTTGGGGCTTTTCGGGTGGGAGAGTTAGTTAGCCCATCCAGGAAGGACGCGGGGGGTATTTTAGTACAGGATGTGCGGTCTTACACGGATAAGGTGTGTTTACGGCTACGGAGGTCGAAAACAGATCAGTTGGGAAAAGGTATAGATGTATGGCTGCATGCCTTGCCGGGATCACCAGTGTGTCCGGTGAGGACAGTGGGTGATTTTGGGAAGATGAGACCGGTAGGTGAGGGACCATTTTTATGTCATGAGGATGGGTCGTACCTATCAAGGTTTCAATTTGTGGCTGTGTTTCGGAAATGCTTATTGGGGATTGGTTTAGACGGGAAGGCATACGCCTCACACTCCTTTCACATTGGGGCGGCTACAGAAGCTGCCAGATGCGGGTTGGATGAGGCAGCTGTAAGGAGGATTGGTAGATGGGAATCAGAGAGATTCCGTACATACATTCGCCCGCAATTAGTACTGGAATAATAAAAAAAAAAAAAAAAAAAAAAAAATATATATATATATATATATATATATATATATATATATATATATATATATATATATAGTCACTAATTTTGGTTGTTTTCATGAATGTAGTGGGGTTTTTGTTTGTGTGGTTTTGGTGATATCACCCGCCTTGTTGTCTTTTCGTTTCAGATGGAGTGTCTCCACGCCTCGTCTGGATACTGGGACACTCCTACGTGTGTTGGGGGGCAAGGAGAGGTGATGCGAGGCCGGACGGGCATCAGTTAGGCATATCACGGAGGGAGGCTTTTATCAGGTGGTTGGGGAGACCAGGAATGATGTGGGGTAGAGTGGTTTCAGAGGTGGAACGATATGCATGGCTAGATAGGCCTCCGGATGTATTGGTCATACACGCTGGAGGTAACGATTTGGGGGTGCGTATGGTCAGGGAACTATAGCAAGTGTAAAAGCTGATCTGCTGCACTTACATACTTTTTTTCCGAACACATTGTTGCTATGGTCCGATATTGTGGCACGAACTTCGTGGCGCAATGCAAGGTCGGTGGTGCGAATCAACAAGGCTCGTATACGAGTCAATAGGGTGGTGGGGAGGTTTTTGGTTCAGCAAGGGGGCATGGTTATCCGACACAGGGAGTTGGAGATAAATGTAGGCCTATATTTGCGAAGGGATGGTGTTCATCTCACAGATGTGGGAACTGATTTATGGACTATGGGGTTGCAGGAAGGCATACAACGGGCTTTGAGGGTGTGGAGGGGCCCTTAAGGATAAGGTTTCATCCTTTCGGGCTGTGGCTGGTTTGTTGCTGTTGGTCGGTGACGGTAGCGGTAAATAAAATGTGGTAAAAGGGGTGGGGGGTCATCAATAGTATGGCCCCTCCTGTGTATTCCTGAAAGGAATACCGGTATTGTTGCACTGCAGGAGGGGGTTGTCTCCGAGCGGCACAGCTGGAGGCCTTATCAGTTTGGAAATATGTTCCTGCAGTGTACTGTTTGGATATGTGGTGAAAAGGGGTAGCTCCGTCATTGACCAACAGATTGGGTTAAAACATGTTGTTTTATTCTGAAGTTATATGTTATTTATATATTTAAGTTGATTGGAGGTATTTATACAGTTGTTTAATAAAAGGCTGTTGTGGCCATTAATACTCCAGAAGAAAGGTGTGGTCTCATTATTTAAGTTGGTAAGAGGGTGGAGTATGGGTGGCTAACAGTATGGGATAAGATGGGTTCATCTGGACTACACTAGTCATGTGGAATTCTCTTCCACAAGCAGTGGTTTCAGCAGGGAGCATAGATAATTTAAAGAATTATTATATTGGATAGGCACCTAAACGTCCTTAACATACAGGGATATACAATGTAATACTGACATAAAAGCACACACACAGATTGGACTTGGTGGACTTTTTTCAACCTCACCAACTATGTAATGTGATTGACATAGTATCTGTATATGTGCATGTTACGTATGTAAACAATCTCTCTATGAAATGTTCTTATGGGAGCAACTGTATGCCTAATAAAAATTATTTTATAAAAATTCATGTGTTTTGGCACCATTACAATCCCTTCCTATATTTCCTCAAAAATTTTTTTTTGATGTTTACATAGCTTGTTGTGTTTATTGAATATGTGTAATGGTCCTCTGCGCTACTACTAGTAAATAAAAATAAAAATAGTGAAGTGGAAATGCAGCAAAACCTAATAGTGTTCACAACTACACAAATAAGTATATATTAAAGTTACAGTGATCTAGCGCATAACCTAACAATCCATCGGGTATAAAAATTATTAAATGAATACAGTAATGTGAAATAACTTGCATTAAATGTTCATCAAAACAAATGGTGACCCAATAAATTAAATATGTGCAGTGAAGTCCATAAGTGAAGATAATCCAATAGTTCAAGGTAGTGAAGATGGAGTATCAATAAACTTGATAATTTATCCAATGAGAGAAACCGCTGACACCACACCACTGTGCTCACAGAACTCTCATCTCATAGGCATAAGTCATATGCCTTAGAAAATCCAATAGAAACGGCAAATTCCACTTCCATGGTCAACAAAAAGGTATTTTGTACCAGAAAATTCCACCCCACATATCCAATGTTACGATCCACATGCAAGGTAAATAAACATTCTCCTCTCCTTCCACCCACACTGCTGTCTGGGAGTTTTCTTCCTCTGAGGACGAAATCGTGGGCACGAGAGCCAGAACAGGGACTTGTGTGCGTGTAAACACACAAATCCCTGTTCTGTGAGGAGAGGCGAGACAGATCTGTGTTCCTACTAGCTAGGAACAATGATCTGTCATCTCCTCTAGTCTGTTCCTTCCCCTTACAGTTAGAACACACACAAGGGAACACAGCTAACCCCTGGATCGCCCCCTAGTGTTAACCCTTCCCTGCCAGTGACATTTACACAGTAATCAGTGCATTTTTATAGCACCGATCGCTGTATAAATATCAATGGTCCCAAAAATGTGTCAAAAGTGTCCGATCTGTCCGCCATAATGTCGCAATCCTGATAAAAATCGCAGATTACTGCTATTACTAGTAAAAATAATAATAATAATACAAATGCCATAAGTCTTTCCCATAGTTTGTATATGCTATAACGTTTGCGCAAACCAATCAATATACGCTTATTGTGATTTTTATTACCAAAAATATGTAGAAGAATATATATTGGCCAAAAACTGAGGAAAAAATGTGCCTTTTTTTTAAAAAAAATGGGGATATTTATTATAGCAAAAAGAACAAAATATTGTTTTTTTCAAAATTGTCGCTCTTTTTTTGTTTATAGCGCAAAAAATAAAAACCAAAGAGGTGATTAAATACCACCAAAAGAAAGCTCTATTTGTGGGGAAAAAAGGACATCAATTTTGTTTGGGTACAGCGTTGCATGACCGCGCAATTGTCAGTTAAAGCGACGCAGTGCCGTATCGCAAAAAATGGCCTGGTCATTAAGCAGACAAATCTTCCGGGGCTGAAGTGGTTAATATTATTTACTTCATTTATATAGCAAAATAAACACATTGATGGTTAAATACAACCAAAACACAGCTCTATCTGTCTTAAAAATAAAAAATTAATGGAAAGCCCTCCATTTTGAGAGTCTGAAGCAGTGGCACCCCTCCGCTCTAGGTCAGTCGGTCAGGTCACCCGCACCCCCCCCCCCCTTGGTCGGCCATCCAGCCCGGGACTTACCCCATCAAGGTTGCGGACGGGCAGCACTCTTACGGGCAGCGGGTGGCGGCTCCTGTGTCCTCTCCTCCTCTTCTGCAACACGGAGGCTTCCGCTGTGCATCTCCTCACTCCTCCTCCCTGGCGTCCACCAAAAGGATCGCCTGTTCTTTCAGCCAATTGGGTGATGGGTCTCAAGACTCTGATTGGCTGGTGGGAGGATCAGTGTGGCAATAGCAAATATTCATTCGCTATTGTGACACAACTGGGTGGGCTCGAAATGCAGTGATCCATGCCCTGAGCCCACCCTTTTTTGAAGCCTATTAGAGTCACATGGTCTACTCATAAATTAGTCCTCGGAGACTGGGTCACACCAGAGGCAGTGCCACAGCTCTGGACCTGATAGGTGATATGTGGCCAAATAACACAGCACAAAAAGGTCTGGAAAAAACAGAGCCCAGTGACCGAAAATCACATTTCAGGTAGGCCCTGTAACTGCAATAGTCCATTCCAGCAGGGTCTGTGGATCCAGGTAGCATTCTGGTGCTCAGAACTCTCTATTCTCTTTATGTATACTACAAATCCTTTCCCTCTACTGATTGGTTGCCTGCCTGCTTTGCTTCACTGCTATTGGCTAATACTCAAAGATCTTTCTCTGTAACTGGCCATATCATTCTCTATTTGTATGTTGTAGGGGGTGGGTGTCCCGAGCGTTTGCGCTCAGGGCTGGACTGGGACTTCATCCAGAAAGCCCCACTTTAATTAAATTTAAATTTGTACTAAGCCCTCGTTCACATGGGATGTAATAAAGTGTGAAGGCCATGTTACAAGCATGAGGATGTACAGGTGTTCTGTGCAGGCAGTCCCATTCATGTCAATTGGGATGCAGTGGCTGCAAGGACACTGCTACCCAATCTGACATGTGGGTGCAAGTGCACAGAGCCGAACATAATCAATGTGAGTCCAGGGACATGCACCCAAATGGATGTCAAATTGAGAGTGTTGGCTGTGTCCATTCAGCAGCTGCATCCCAATTGACATGAATGAAACTGCCTGCATGGGGATGCACGGAACACCTGTACATCCCCCTTCAGGTAAACATGGCCCTCACATGGGTGTACACTTTAGTATGCCCTGTGTGAATAACAAGGCGTCACTATGTTTCCTAATTTATTTTTATAATGTTATTTTTAATATATTTAACTTTTGGTGAAACATCAGGGGTCTAAAGAGATTTTTGAGACAGAGAAAGGGTCTGAGGACAGAGAGCCCTGTTCCCCTTCTGTGCAGCCTCAGCTGCACTGCAGATAACTTAATAGATGCTCTGTACAGAAACTCCTATTCATTCACAAACTGAAGCATAGTAAACACAGTTTACTATGCCTCAGCGATAAATGGACACAGGATTGATCAGTACTGATTGCTCCTGTGTCTGCTCAGCAAGGGGCTTGTAAACATGAATACTACACAGATCATTGATCATCCCAGCAGCAGCTGGTGGGATGGGGAGGAGGAGAAACCGGCCAGCAGTGCTGCATGAAGGGGCCACCAGGGAATCCCTGAGCCGGTGGAGCAGCAAGAGGGGGTCAAAAGCAGTGGGGGGAACTATTTTTACACTTTAATCTCACCGTGGCTCCCTTGCAGCACCTGAAGCCAGTGGAAGGGAAGAGGGGGAGAAGCTGGTAGCTGCAAAAGAGCCACAGAGGTTAATGCGGTGGGGGAGGGAGATATGGAACGGCATCGGCAGCCATGATGGGAATTGCATATCATCCATTGTGTGGTGTCTGACAAGGCTCAATGGATGATACACCACTGTTGTGGATTCATGGAGAAATACATTTTATATTTACTGTTAGAAATGTGTGATTCGCTTAGCCCTCAGAGAATATGGACTGTGGCTCTGTAATAATTGAACTATTGCTCTTGAAAACCTTTCAGAGAAAAGCAGATGAGCTTATGTTTTCCAAGTTGTTACTACATCAGCTATTGAAAACTTTTACAAGCCTGCATTGTGACAGAGACTCGCTGGAACAATGGTAGCTCTTGTCACAAAACAAGGAGATATTTACATGGTTTTAGTGGATAAACAAAAGCGACACATACAGCCATAGGAAAAAGGGTTATACAGACTATTATCACATAGAATACACTTGTGTCCAACAAAACCTATCGTGCTCGAGTGAGGAACTGTTTAAATAGCTAACACCTGGGTGAACACAACTCATTGTGGACACAGCTAAACTATCTAAACATCCATTGAAACTAAGTCCATCCTTACACATGGTGTTAGAAAGATGTGAATGGTTATGTAAGTCAGAAATATTTTAAAATACCTATATGGTTATTATAAGTCATTCAAATCATGTATGATATTTTAGATCACAGATAATTATAATTTTAGTATCTGATGATCTAAGAACTTGGTTATAAAGAAAATATATATGAAAGTGTGATTTTATAAGTAGAAGTGTTTTAAGAAACAAATTAGTATTATGAAAAATATATAGTTATGATTATAACTATATAAGACTGTAGCCTATGTTTAGATAAACAAATATTCATTGGATATACAGGGGGTCCCCGGGTTACAAACAAGTTAGGGACTGTAGGTTTGTTCTTAAGTTGAATCTGTTTGTAAATCGGAACAGGTACATTTTTTAAGTGTAGCTCCAGCCAAAAAAAATATTTTTAAGCTTTTTGGATAGCATAGGGAAGGGTTAACACCTCTATAACATTTGTTTTGCTGTCTGTGCCCCTGTTAAGAAGATTTGACCTCACTTTCTGTCCCAATGACAATTGGATTTTGAAAATTTTGGGTTGTTGTGGAAACAAGCCTTGGTGATAAAGCATCAGTGGAGGTACCTTTTCCCCATAATAGCTCTTACAGGAGTGAATTTCCCTACCTAGGGGTAGATTTCCTCTCACTTCCTGTTGTCTCCCTCCGTTTGTAAGTAGGAGTCGTTTGTAAGTAGGATGTTTGTAACTAGGGGACCCCCTGTACCAGCATTATACAGGTATCTATATAGATAATAATTTTAGGTGATATTGATTAACATGTGTCTTTCTTAGATAGACCAGTTCTTATAGATATACATTTATAGATATACATATATATAACCATTTTTATGTAATAGTGATTGATCAAAATTATACTGAGTGTATTTTACATTAGACCGATTACCAGAATATTTAAATGTATATATTCTTCTCACCATTATACATATTATGAAAACGCCTAGTGGTTGAAGGTGATATTATTTGAACTCACTAAATTTCCGGGAAAGGTTAATTATTAAGTTTTTCCTAACCAATAGAAAAGAAGCCACACCTTTTGGGCAGAATTTAGTATAATTTTATGATCTCATTGTCTGAGATGGTATTTACCAGCAAGGAAGATGCCAGAGGGAATGGAGTTTAGGGGACCCACCCTGACACACACTCAGGGACACACCCTGAGGGGGACACTGGGAGATGCCCATACTCCCAGACAGACTGACACTTATGCACCATGCATGAATACATAGTTTGACATTCATGAAGATTCCTGAACCCTGATCCTTGGAACTCGGAGGTCGCAAGAAGTAAATCCTCTTTAAGAGTATCCACTTTTGAAAGCTATGGCAGCCATCTTAACTCTGGTAACCAGTAATCCAGACTAGTAGCCATCTTGGAATGGGTAATTATGTCATGTTGCTTTTATCTTGTATGTTCTCTCAAGTATTCATGTATTGAATATTATACTATTGATAATCGTTCTCCCGAATCAATAACCGCCTTGTAGGTTTTTCTCTAAAGATTACATTTTTCATTATATTTTTCGTTTTGCATAGTTGCCACTTTTATTGACAAAACAAATGTATGATCACATGTCTCCGTGAATAAGGCTCATATGCATAGACTGTGTCATATAGATTGATTTTGTATCTTAAAAATATCCTCGTTAAAAATTACTTAATAATAATTACTGTGCGGGAAACCTGTACTTAAAAAGCACAACATATTATATATGGAGGCACTGTGTGAGATTACGTCAATATTTTGTACATGATCAATCATAGTTATGGTGGTGACATACATAATATTTTGCATGAAATTATTAATTATTAATTTTTGGAAAAAAAAATTTTTGTTTGCCAAAAAAATGTCTGGTCAAAGTGAATTTTATGTTGATGGGGATTATCAAAAGTCAGCCCTTAGTGGTAATATGAGTATTCAGAGAAAATTGGTACAGGTACAGGAAATGTTGGAAATGATTTCTAAAATGGATACGGCGGATCAAGTCAGAAAAAGTTTGTCTAATGAGACTGATCTAGAAGCAGACATTAAAAACCTTAAAAACCACACCAGTCATTTAGTAAAAGACATGTGGATCGTGGAAGGTCAAATCAATGAACTCACAGGCAGTTTCTCTGAGACAAAGGGAATAAAAAGGCTTGATCACATTCTTTTGGAAGGATGCATTACCCTGATGTATCTTCATAGAGAGTTTAAACGTCAAAATACGCAACAGGAGAGTGATATCTGAAGAAATGTGAAGAAATGAGCCAAGAGCTTCTCATGGGGCCCCCAACTGGCCCCTGGGCCCTCAGGCAGTGCCCGAGGTCCTAATGGTCAGTCTGCCCCTGATGTAGAGTAATAATAAACATGTACTCTCGTTGTGGAGTGGAGTTTGGTGTTGTACCTTGTATGTGGTGCTTCATGACACTCTCCAGGTGATCCACCTTCTTGATAATCCTCAGGATATCCCCCTTGTCCTTGGGCTCTAGTTTGGTGCTATTGGAGGGGCACAGAAAGGTAGTTGGTCACCCAGCCTGCATGGCACAGGCGCAGAATGTAACGCATCTCGCTCAGGATGACACAGGTGGGCACCAGCGGTTTAGTTCTCCTGGTACTGTCCTCAGCTGCCTCCATAGACCCGGGCACCGCCACAACCCGCTCCACTCCCACTTCTACTTCTCATCGCACTGAGCGAACAGACACAGGGCACAGCGTGCTGCGCCAAGCGCACAGAAGGGAGAGATGAGGGAGGCGCAGTGTACCGAATGACCACTTGGGGGTACTGTAGGTAGGCTTCGCTGAGTGGACAAAACTTCTCACTTCTGGGACTTCCCTGGCTGTGTTCAGAGCTTCCTGCAATTCCCTGAGAGCATTACCATCCTTGTGATCATCCTAGTCTTTTCTCTGCCAGTATCCTCTAATGGGGCCCCCTGCTGCAGTACAGCGGTGCTCAAATTAATGGCTGCGCGAACCACGCAGCCATTACTTTGAAGGGCTGTCACTCAAACCGGCCCACTGAGCCATCGACCCACCAGGAAACTCCCGGTAGTCCTGATGGCCAGTACATGGCTGTTTGCACTCCTGCTCCCTCAAAGCTGCTGGTTCCAGTGTCCTGGTTTTAGCTATGATATTCTCTTGCCTGTTTGTCCACCTGCAAGGGGATTGGTGTGGTCAGTCTCTGGATGGAGACCAAACCTGATTTAAGCCAGCCAAGCCTGCAGTCTTATGCTTGTGATATTGCTTGCGTTTGTTACACATGTTTCAAGCTCCCTGTTTGTCTGCTCTGCTAGATGAGATTCCCTCGTTGACAACCTCAGAACAGATATCAACTACTCTCTGATGCCTTTTGACTATAAATTTGTCCTTAACTATTCTGAACCTTGCCTGCCTTGTGCCTGGACTGTCATTATACCACTCTGCCTGTCTGCCAACCGCAAGTACCTGTTTGCTTTGCTTAGCTTGCGCCTGCCATTTTGTGGTAGGGGGCACTATAGCATTGTGTTTAAAAAAAGGGTGTGAAAGTGAGCGCTATACCAAAAAAAAAATGAAAAATCTGCAAAGCTGCTAGCAAAAACAGGCAATATACTCAGTTTTATAAATAATCATATAAAAAGTGCAGCGCTGTAGTCATATTGAAAAAAGTGCAAAACCGTGCAAGAAATGTAAAATATTAAACAACAATGTTAATTTAATGCTAATTAAACATCCTCTTAAGTATGTGCAATTGCAATACAGAAATATCTCCAATAGTCCAACGTAATCAATGCCAAAAACTATTCAGCCACTGATGTGAATGGAGGCTTACCAAAATAAATTAAGTGTAGCAGACTTTCCTTATTATCATAGGGAATTGCTGTGTCTTTCTCCTTTGGTTCTTGCTGGTGGTAACACTCCGGCTAATAATGATGTTACTAAACTCCAAATTATACCGGAAAACAGAAAGAAACTTGTATGGTGTAATATATGTCGTTAAAACAAATCTACACCCAGGTGAAACATCTTTTTCATGCAAGTAAAAAGTGCAACCCCCCGATCATCAGCCTTCACTAGACAGTCCCCTAAGCAATGCACACTCACCAGAAAGGCTCTGTAAAACAGCATGGGTAAGATGGGGGATGTCAACCAGCTCCAATAACAGGGATCCTTCACACTCTCGCAGGGTAGAACTCCAACCATATGTCCCCAAAATATTAAAGGCAATCAGACAAAAAGTGCCTCGTGGTGTAGTATTTTAAAAAAAAAAGGGGAACATGTAGTAAAAACGGGTCTAAAACACAAAAAATAGCTAAAAATCAAACCGCTATGACCACATCAAAAACCATTGCCACTTGGATCACCCATATGGCGGTATGGCATGTTGGTTTTAGAATCACCCTTCTCGATTTGCATCAACATGCATCTTCAGTGGTCTTACACAAATGCAAGTATCAACCATATTTATATGGTCTGTTTAAGAGGTCAAAGAAAACCCACTTCCTGTTCAGCACCATTTTCATAGAGACCAGCTCCATGAAAATGACGCTGGACAGAAAGTGGGTTTTCTACCCTGCGACAGTGTGAAGGATCCCTGACATTGAAGCTGTTGGACATCCCCCATCTCACCCATGCTGTTTTAAAGAACCTTTCTGGTGAGAGTGCATTGCTTAGGGGGCTGTCTGGTGAAGGCTGATGATCAGGGTTGCGCTTTTTACTTGCATGAAAAGATGTTTCACATGGTAGTAGATTTGCTTTAACAATATTACACTATACAAGTTTATTTCTGTTTTCCAGTATAATTTGGAGTTTAGTCACATCATCATTATCCGGAATGTTACCAGCAAGAATAAAAGGAGAAAGACACTGTAATTCCCTATGATACTAATGCGAGTCTGCTGCACTTAATTGTGTAGCCATTAATTTAGGTAAGCCTCTATTCAGTGGCTGAATAGTTTTTGGCATTGATTAAGTTGGACTATTGGAGATATTTTTTGTATTGCAATTGGACACACTTAAGACGATGTTTAATTACCATTTAATTAACATTGTTGTTTAATTTTTTTAATTTTTTGCACGGTTTTTGCACTTTTTTCATTCTCACTACAGCGCTGCACATTTTATATGAATAGCATTGTGTATAAGTCCTGGGGGAAACTGAGTACCAGTAGGCCTTCTTGCCTTATGGGAAAGGAGGCTTCTATAGGTGAAGAACACAGAAGCTAGTTATAGTGTCTGACCACCTGCGTTAAATGTGACATTGGGCAGCTACCTCCTTCAGGTGTGGTTATGGGTCCTGTATGCTTAGGCCAGCACAACGTTTGGGACAGAAAGAAAGCTAGTGAGTTCCAGATTGTGACCCATGCTGTTTAATTCCTTGCAATATCCTGGAAGATATTGCAGGTAATCGGGAAGCTAGACTGATTCCATCCTCAGATTCTGACTGGTCATTATTATTGTCAATCAAATACTGCTCCGGCTGCAATAACAGTGCATATGCAAAAAAAGGGGGGGTGTAAAGGGTGTAAATATATGTGTGATGACTAGTAATTATTATTTTAATTAATAGTATTACTTTGGAAAGAGGAGTGCACCAATTTAACGCAAAACTCCTGCAATCCATCCAAATTCTCCCACAGCAACTTGGTTCATCAGGAGAGATGCATATATTGAAATCCAGAACAGATGACTCCACAGAGCACTTGCAAATAATACAACAATCGGAAGCCTTCAAAAAACCTAGTCCTCTTGTCATAACTCCACCAAAATAACTTTTCCTAATATACACCACCTCCCTATTGACCGAAATGTAGAGCAATCTGTATGGTTGGTTCTGCAAGCACCTTTGATCTTGTGTGTGACAAACCATAATTCTTGGTCTAGAACAGCTGCATGCATACATTTCATTTAAAGTTGCTTGGATATTTCTTGTATTGTTTATGGCAACTTTGCATTCTTTAATACTATTGTAAAAAGCTAAATAAGTTACCCCCTTTTTAAATTCTATTCACCATAAATAAATACCCTATGAATATTTAAAACCCCTAAATTTATTTACCATATGCTTATAATGCATTATTTACCCCTTGGACGTAGGTAAACACCTAAATTAAATGCTTTTTCCCATAAACAAAGACCCCATAGAAAGACCCTAGCAAATCTTCCTAGACAACCCGAACTCCACAACACTTTTAGATTTGCAAATAATCTGCTTTGACATGCCCCCTGATATTCCACATATTTACTTACACAACTAACCATAAGGTAAGCCATTTGTCTCTTGCATAGCGTTAACTATCCTTTTGATATGTAAAATGCAGCTTTTCTGGTCAATCATGTACTGTATGCTAACCTCACCTACCTACAGTATATATACATTAACCACTTGCCAATTGCCGCACACCTATAAATGTTGGCACAATGGCAGCGGTGGGCAAATGGGCATCCCTGTACGTCTCCTTTAATTTGCGGGGCTAGTGGACGCACACCCGCCGCCGCCGCATGCCCGCGGGTCCTGCATACTCAATGTCTGCTGGTGTCCCACGATCGTGTCACAGAGCGGCAGATGGGGGGAGATGTAAACAAGGCATTTCACTGTTCTGCCAAGCAACATGACAGAGATCTACTGCTCCCTGTCATCGGGAGCAGTGATCTCTGTCATGTTGTAGCGAGCCCTTCCTCCCCCAAAGTTAGAATCACTCCCTAGGACAAACTTAACTCCTTGATCGCCCCCTAGTGTTTAACCCCTTCCCTGCCAGTGTCATTTACACAGTAATCAGTGCATTTTTATAGCACTGATTGCTCTCAAAATAGTGTCAAAAGTGTTCGATGTGTCCGCCGCAATGTCGCAGTCATGATAAAAATCGCAGATCGCCGCCATTACTAATAAAAAAAAAAATAATAAAAATGCCATAAATCTATCCTCTATTTTGTAGACGCTATAACTTTTGTGCAAACCAATCAATACACGCTTATTGCATTTTTTTTTTTACCAAAAACATGTAGAAGAATACATATCGGCCTAAACTGAGGAAAAATTTGTTTTTATATATATATTTTTTTGGGTATTTATTATAGCAAAAAGTACAAAATATTGCTTTTAGGCAGTTTGATTCCAGGTTCTGATCCTTTAGTGGAGCAAGCAGCCAAGCACAGGGTATTTTCAGCCAGGTGCATAAAATCTCACTTAGTCCTCAAACTGTAGTCAGGCAGATAGTGTCTCTTTTTTTTAGTTATTTGTTTTGTATAACTGGGATAGGGAATTAGGGACACTATCTTAACCACTTGCTGACTGGGCCATAGCCGGCTAGTTCTGGGAGGGCGCCCCTGGGGCACGCACCCGAAAGTGTCTGTGATGGTATCGGGTAAATCGAGGTAAAGGGCCAATGACAGCGGCCCTTTACCATTTGATTGCTTCGTCCAATGATGGAGCAATCACTTGTTAACAAACTGGCGCATGTCCGGTTCAGCTCTCTCCTTTTCTCACTTGCGATTGGTACAGCATGTGAGAAGAGGGGGGAACTGATGCAGCAGTGCTGTGGGCTGGAGTGAGGTGCCCACAGTGCTGATCCATGCCCATCCGTGCCTGATCCATGCCCATCCATGCCTCACACATGCCCATCCATGCCTGATCCGTGCCTCCTCCGTGCCCATCCATGCTTCATCCATGCCTCATACATGCCCATCCATGCCTCATACATGCCCATCTGTGCTACATCCATGCCTCATACTTGCCCATCTGTTCCTCATCTGTGCCCATCCATGCCTTATCTGTGCCCATCAGGCCTCATCCTTGCTCATCCATACCTCATCCATGCTCCATCCATGCCACCTCAGTGCTCATCCATACCTCATCCATGCCTCATCCGTGCTCATCCATGCCTCATCCATGCTAATCCATACCTCATCCATGCCACATCCGTGCCCATCCATGCCTCATCTATGCCACATTAGTGCTCATCTGTGCCTCATCAATGCCACATAGTGCTCATCCTGACGGGGCTCACTGCATGTTGGGCCTCTGTATGTGGCCAGGCTGTGTAAAAGTCTCACACATGTGGTATCACCATACTCAGGAGGTGTAGCACAATGTATTTTTGGGTGCCATTTTTGCTATGTACATGCTATGTACATGCTATGTATTAGAAATATCTTTGAAATGGACAACTTTGTGTAAAAAAAAAAAAAAATGCGTTTTCATTTTTTTTCCACATTTTACATAAACTTGTGGAAAAAAAATTACATGTTCAAAAGACTCATAATGCCTCATAGGATATATGTTGTGGAGTTTGCTTTCCAAAATGGGGTAATTTTGTGGGTGTTTTCCATTGTCCTGGTGCTCCAGTGCCTTTAAAAGTGTAATAGAAGAAATTATATGTGTAATTTATGTCCCTAGAACACCTGATGGCGCTCCCTGCGTGTCGAGCCTGTATGTGGCCAGGCTGTGAAAAAGTCTCACACATGTGGTATCCCCATACTCAGGAGAAATAGCATAATGGGTTTTGGGATGTAGTTGCAAGTATGCATATGCTATGTGAGAGAAAAAAAACTGTTAATATGACAGCTTTGTGAGAAAAAAAGAAAAAAAATCTTCATTTTGCAAAGAATTGGAGGAAAAAAATTACAACTTCAAAAAACTCACCATGCCTCTTACTAATTACCTTGGAATGTCTACTTTCCAAAAAAGGGTCATTTGGGGGGTATTTGTACTTTCCTGGCTTGTTAGGGCTGGTTCACACTTGTGCAATGCAGGAACCCTGCAAATCCTCTGCGGGTTCCAGCATTGCACCCGACTCGCACGGCAGTTCACACTGCCATATGTGAACTGCGGGAGTGTCAATACAATGTTAATGACACCCCCACTTCAGCTCTCATATCGCACTGCGAACTGACAGTTCGGACATGAATCGGAACGCATGGGTGTGAACACTCATGCCTTCGATTCTGGTGCGAACCAAAAAAAAGGGTCCTGTGTGAGTTTAGTCCGAATGCAATGCGATTTCAGCCATACTATGTGTATGGCTAAAATTTCATCGCACAGACATCGCATGTGATTTGCACTGCAGTGCGGAGCGCATCACATGCGCTCTCGCACTATGCAGCAGTGTGAACCTGCCCTTAGTGTTTCAAGAAAAGAGCCGTCAGTACATCAGGTGTGATCAATTGGCACCATAGCTTGTAGACTCTATAACTTTCACAAAGACTAAATAATATATACGGTACTTATTTTGGTTATTTTTACCAAAGATAAATTGTAGTATATTATACAAGAAAAGGGGGTTTGGGACTTTATATAAAAACAAAAAATGTGTAGCACTATAGCATAATGGGCTATGGGCCCAAATAACATCTAAAGATTAGAAACAATGAATAGAAAAAATAAATGAATAATTAAATTGTGGCATAAAAAATGGCAATATAAATGAAAACACAAATCATATCATAAAACTGAGTGGCCATATGAATAACGACATTAGTGACCATACGACTGAAATATAAATGAATGTGCAGTGCCAGTCTATATATTTTAGAGTTGTAAGACTCTGTAATAAAAGTTCCAGTGGAAAAAACGTGTTTATCCAAAGATAAAAATCTGTGACTGTGATAGGACCACCACCATGTGAAGAGGAGGCTTACCGGAATGTTTGAACACGCTAGAACATATGTTCTGCGTGTCAAACAGGATTGTAATGTGGTAGGTGGATGCAGGAGATGTTGATTTCTCTGGGCTGGAGACTCCAAGACTTTTCACATCCAAGTGAGGGCAGATGGAAAATAGCCTTTCATATATAGCGGTACTCCGACATTCACGGATGTAAAGTGGCAAGGGGGAGGAGCAAAAAGGAATCAAATAGTGTAATTCCGTATGAAAGATTAAAAATGTATTAAAGTTAAAACACTCACATGATTGTAGGTAGAAAAGCGCTAGTATTAGATCAAAAAGGCAGCAGTGGAGACCTTCCCGACGCGTTTCGTCTCCAAGGACATAGTCTGGGGTGTCCTTCCACTGCTGCACTCCACAAATATATAAGAAATATGACCCCCAACATGACAAATCCAGTCCACAAGTGTTAGCAGTGAATTTTCCGAATACTTCACTATGGAGATGCGCTCCGTACTCACCCCCACCACCAATCGGAAGGAAGAGGTGACGCAAGTGGGAGGGAGCCACCTCAATGTAGCCGGCACTCCCCCTACAACACAGGCACGTAAGTGCACATGTAACCACATCACTCGCCAGACGAGCGAGCGCATGCGCAGATGGAAAGAGTAACCTCGACGCACACCGCGTATCTAACGTCCCGCGTTCCAGGCACACACAACTGCGCTATTGTGCAAGTGCAATGTGGCGTAAGACTGTACAGCAAAAAACGGAAGAGGAAATGGCAAAAATGACATCTCGGCATTAGGGGGACACTCAAATCAAACATAAATAAGAAAAAATGAAAAAATATAAAAAATGTATATGTGCATTGTACATAACATTGATGATGGAGAGAAATGGCACATAAGTGATATTCCTCAACTATTCCCGCAAAAAGTCAAGTTAATAAATAATAAAATTAGAAAAATATTTTTTGTTTTGAGTCAATTCACTAACAAAAGTGAATGGTTATAGTATCGGAGGACACAGCGAGATCACCATATCCATATTAACTGTATATGAACATGAATTGAAATCTATTACTATTACAATTGTTTCTTTTAAAAATTATTTTGAGTAACTCCTCATGAACTGGATATTCATGTGTGAGTACATATACACACAATATGACCATATTATGGATTACATTCACAACAAGAAAGAAAGAGAAATGGAAAAATAACAATAGGTATAAACTGGATAATGATTAAGCTTTACTAATAAAGGAGTTAATATCCCAGTCTATATTCATGCCGAAAGGCGAATAGGAACGCAATTCGTAGATCCAATATGTCTCAAGTTGTGAGACTCCCCTAGTGGTTCCCTTAGGGTTACGATCAAGGTGTGATCTATAGTGTCTGGGTACAGAGTGTTTCATGTCACCACTTTTTATTAAGGCAATATGTTCTGCCACTCTTATTGAAAACGTGCAGATAGTGCGACCCACATATTGCATCCCACATGGGCAGGTGATTAAATACACTATGTAGTGAGTTGCACACCTGCAGAAATGCTTAATGGGACATTGTTTATTGGTGACAGTTGATCTAAATTCAACTGCCTTACGTCCCACTCCTGAGTTGTGTTGACAAACTGTGCATTTTCTGCACGGAAAAAAACCTGTGAGTTCATGAAAGAAAGACGTTCGTGAGGGAGGGTTAATGATATTAGGGGCTATCTTATTTTGCAACGTAGGTGCCCCTCTAAAGACAACTTTGGCTTGATCCGGTAGCAATGGGCTAAGGATATGATCATTCTTAAGAATGTTCCAATGTCTGGCAAAGATGGTTTCAATTTGACGATATTGGGTGAAAAAAGAAGTCATCATGGCCCACCTGAAACCATTGTCAGTATCACGTTTGGGTTTATTGGCTAACAGGGATTTTCTGTCCCTCTCCATGATGGATGAAAGCTCTCTGTCAACATCCGCTGGATTATATCCTTTGTCTAGTAACCGCACCTTAAGTGTGTCAGCTTGTACTTTAAAGGATTCAATATTGGTACAGTTTCTGTGTAACCGCAGAAACTGACTACGTGGGAAGGACCGGAGCCACGACGGATGGTGGCAGCTGTCTAGGGGAATAAAGCCATTTCTGTCTGTTGATTTGAAAAATGTCTGGAACTCAAATTGTCCATTGGCAATCCGAATCTGAAGATCTAAAAAATCAGTGCTGGAATTGTAGGTCAAAGAGATGCCTCTATCGTTACAGTTAAGTTGTTCAAAAAGTGATTGTAATGAATCTGCATTACCATTCCATAGGAGGAGGATGTCGTCTATATATCACACCCACAGGACCAAAGACGGGTTTCCCAGGGCATAGACGACATCCTCCTCCCACTTTGCCATGAATAAGTTGGCAAGACTTGGGGCAAATTTAGCCCCCATGGCCAGTCCTCTGAGTTGGAGGTAAAATTGTTGGTTAAACCAAAAGTAACTATGGGTAGTGGCAAATTGTAATGTAAAATAAATTCACACTGAAAGGCAAGGGATGGTTCTTTCTCTAGGAAGTATTTGACTGCTTCGATACCCCTCTCCTGTGGTATACAGGTATAAAGGGAAGCCACGTCCCCTGTGGCCATAATGTACTCCCCCTGTATATCCAAACTCTCCAATAATCTAATCGTAGCTCCAGAATCTTTGAGGTACGATGGCATTTGTCTCACGAGGGGTTGTAAATAGAAATCTATATACTGGCCTATGCGGGATGTGACCGAATTGATGCCACTCACAATCGGTCAGCCAGGGGGATGGAGGGGATCTTTATGAATTTTGGGTAAGTAATAGATGGTTGGTATTCAAGGGGCTAAAGGAACTAAGAATTCTCTTTCTTTCTTGTTTAATACCTTATTATCAAAACCCTTTGTGACAATCTTCAAAAGTTCTTTTTTGTATGTGTATGTAGGGTTATTAGGTAATAGTTTATATGTTTTGGGTTCATCCAAAATTTGGTGCATTTCTTGTTCATAATCCACTTTATCCAAAACAACTATGCCCCCTCCCTTATCGGCAGGGTGAATAATTAGGTCTTTCTGTTGACATAAAGACTTCAGGCCAGTGTTGGATATTGGTTGGTGGCGGGTATGTTTAACAGGTAGATCTGCTAGACCCTTGAGTACAAGGTCTTTAAATATAGAAATAGCTGCGGCCACAGGAACAGGTGGAATGAACAATGATGGATTTGATAATCCTGAATGAACAGTCCCGGAGGTAGTGGCAATGTCACCACTCCTGCACGGGTTGGAAATCAGGTAACGTTGTATGTGAAGTTTGCGTACATACTTGTGTATATCTTTGAAGGTATTAAATTTGTCCAATTGTTTAGGTGGGGCAAATTTAAGACCCTTGTCCAAAACTGACAATTCACCTTTGGTAAGTGTTTTGGAACTCAGACTGAATACACCTTGTCCTTGGAGGGGAGGAGCCAAAACTAGGGGAGTCTCACAACTTGAGACATATTGGATCTACGAATTGCGTTCCTATTCGCCTTTCGGCATGAATATAGACTGGGATATTAACTCCTTTATTAGTAAAGCTTAATCATTATCCAGTTTAAAATGTTTATACCTATTATTTTTCCATTTCTCTTTCTTTCTTGTTGTGAATGTAATCCATAATATGGTCATATTGTGTGTATATATACTCACACAAGAATATCCAGTTCATGAGGAGTTACTCAAAATAATTTTTAAAAGAAACAATTTTAATAAATTTCCCGGGTCTAGTAATAGATTTCAATTCATGTTCATATACAGTTAATATGGATATGGTGATCTCGCTGTGTCCTCCGATTAACTATAACCATTCACTTTTGTTAGTGAATTGACTCAAAACAAAAAATATTTTTCTAATTTTTTTATTTATTAACTTGACTTTTTGCCGGAATAGTTGAGGAATATCACTTATGTGCCATTTCTCTCCATCATCAATGTTATGTACAATGCACATATACATTTTTTATATTTTTTAATTTTTTCTTATTTATGTTTGATTTGAGTGTCCCCCTATTGCCGAGATGTCATTTTTGCCATTTCCTCTTCCGTTTTTTGCTGTACGGCCTTACGCCACTTTGCAATTGCGCAGTTGTGTGTGCCTGGAACGCAGGACGTGAGATACGTGGTGTGCATCGAGGCCCGCTACTGGCACCCTTCGGATTGTTACTCTTTCCATCTGCACATGCACCCGACAACTCGTCTGGCGAGTGACGTGGTTACGTGCGCACTTACGTGCAAGTGTTGTAGGGGGAGTGCCGGCTACATTGAGGTTGCTCCCTCCCACTTGCGTCACCTCTTCCTTCCGATTGGTGGTGGGGGTGAGTACGGAGCGCATCTCCATAGTGATTATGATACACTATGGAACGCACGCTGAGACGCACGTGGAGACGCCATTTTACACACCGGAAGTATTCGGAAAATTCACCGCAAACCCTTGTGGACTGGATTTGTCATGTTGGGGGTCATATTTCTTATATATTTGTGGAGTGCAGCAGTGGAAGGACACCCCAGACAATGTCCTTGGAGGCAAAACGCGTTGGGAAGGTCTCCACTGCTGCCTTTTTGGTCTAATACAAGCGCTTTTCTACCTACAAACATGTGAGTGTTTTAACTTTAATACATTTTTAATCTTTCATACGGAATTACACTATTTGGTCCCATTTTGCTTCTCCCCTTGCCACTTTACATCCGTGAATGTTGGAGTACCGCTATATATGAAAGGCTATTTCCATATGCCCTCACTTGGATGTGAAAAGGCTCTGGAGTCTCCAGCCCAGAGAAATCAACATCTCCTGCATCCACCTACCCCATTACAAGCCTGTTTGACACGCAGAACATTTGTTCTGGCGTGTTCAAACATTCCGGTAAGCTTCCTCTTCACATGGTGGTGGTCCTATCACAGTCACAGATTTTTAGCTTTGGATAAACACGTTTTTTCCACTGGAACTTTTATTACAGAGTCTTACAACTTTAAAATATATAGACTGGCACTGCACATTCATTTATATTTCAGTCGTATGGTCACTAATGTCGTTATTCATATGGCCACTCAGTTTTATGATATGATTTGTATTTTCATTTATATTGCCATTTTTTATGCCACAATTTAATTGTTCATTTATTTTTTCTATTTATTGTTTCTAATCTTTAGATGTTATTTGGGCCCATAGCCCATTATGCTATAGCGCTACACATTTTTTGTTTTTATTTTTGCCTCTGCCATTTATCCAATTTGGCGTGTTAGCCGCTTAAATATTGGGGGTAGCGCAAAATTACTTGCTACAATTTTTTGGGACTTTATATGAAGCAGGAACCAAAGGGGTACCTGCCTCCATCCCTGTCATTAGTTTGTAAAGGGAGAGGGAGAAGTGGGACTTTATGTGAAGCACACAGCAGCAAAAAAGGAAGTCAAGTGACTGGGAAGTTATGTTTATTTGTTTTTATGATCTCTTATAAAACATTTTGGGCATAAAACCTCTAAACAATACATTTTTGGATTACTTAAAACATAAATTACATAATAAGCAACAATCCAATAGACATTCGTATATAATATAAGCATAAATGGCAGCTGATACATCTTTATACATGGTCATAATACACTTGGAGCCTAAGTGGCCTGAATGACCTTCCTGGATTTCTCTCAAAACAGAACAGGGAGGGTACAAAAAAAACAAAAGGAAGGGTAAAATGGCAGAGTTGCTATGATGAATTATTTTAAGTATAGGTTAGATCATATGAAATCTTGATAATCCATGATTGAAATGTTAGTAAAAATTGATGGCTCAATGCATTTCACGGCCTTATAGCCGCTCATTAGAAGCATAAACCATGGAATGAATCTAGAAATAGAGAACATACATATCTTGATGATCGCAAAGATTATAATATAAAAATAAAAATGGAAAAATAAAGTTAAAAATAGAATTAAAAAATAAATAAATAATATATAAAATTTCTAAAAGATTGTCCAACTCACATCTGCATCCGCGCACCGGTAGCGTGGCATTGAGGATTGCCAATACACCGCAATGTATTGCCTCTGGGTGCCGCGGCGGCTTGCGAGGGCGATGACACCCACCACAGACAAATCCAAAGGGGGTGGGTACAGAATGTCATTTCCCACATACCATATATATATATATATATATATATATATATATATATATATATATATATATACACTTTATATACATATGTATATACTATATATACAATTTTTCTCACACAGGCTCCCTATTGGGGTTATCACTTTCACCTTACATTAGGGTTATCCACCTGTACCCACCCACTTTGGATTTGTCTGTGACGGTTGTCATCACCCTTGCAAGCCGCTGTGGCACCTGGAGGCGATACATTGCGGTGTATTGGCGATCCTCGATGCTGCACTAATGGTGTGTGGATGCAGATGTGAGTTGGACGCACAACCTTTTAGAAATTTTATTTATTTATTTATTCTATTTTTAACTTTATTTTTCCATTTTTATTCTTATATTATAATCTTTGAGACCATCAAGATTTGTATGTTCTCTATTTCTAGATTCATTCCGTGATTTATGTTCCTGATGAGCGGCTATAAGGCTATGAAATGCGTCGAGCCATCAATTTTTACTAACATTTCAATCATGGATTATCAAGATTTTATATGATCTAACCTATACCTAGAATAATTCATCATAGCAACTCTGCCATTTTACCCTCCCCCTTTTTTTGTACCCTCCCTGTTCTGTTTTGATAGGAATCCAGGAAGGTCATTCAGGCCACTTAGGCTCCAAGTGTATTTTGACCATGTATACAGATGTATTAGCTGCCATTTATGCTTATATTATATATGAATGTCTATTGGATTGTGGTGTATTATGTAATGTATGCTTTAAGTAATCCAAAAATGTATTGTTTAGAGGTTTCATGCCCAAAATGTTTTATAAGAGAGTATACAAAACAAATAAACATAACTTCCCAGTTACTTGACTTCCTTTTTTGCTGCTGTGTGCTTCATATAAATTCCCACTTCTCCCTCTCCCTTTGCATGTAGTAGTATAATTTTTGGCCAAAATTTATGAAGAAAAATTTCTAATTAGCAAAATGTTATGACAGAAACTAAGAAAAATGCATTTTTTTACTAAATGTTCGATCTTTTTTCATTTATAGCGCAAAAAATAAAAAACCCAGTGGTGATTAAATACCACCAAAAGAAAGCTCTATTTGTGTAAAAAAAAAAAAAGGACACAAATTTTATATGGGTACACTGTTGCATGACTGAGTAATTGTCATTCAAAATGTGAGAGCACTGAAAGCTGAAACTTGGCCTGGTTAGGAAGGGGGTATAAGTGCCCAGTGGGCAAGTGATTAAAACAGTTAACTAGTAAAATAGAGTTTTCTGTACTAAAGGTAGCATCTTTTAGCACAGGGGACTTTCCCTAAGGCGCAGCCCTAGCAGCAGATCTGGAACAGTCCCTCTGTCAAGAAGGGGTGTACAGGGGTGAAATCTCTCTTAGGATTACACTGTGGCCTGCTCTCTGTGATCCAGGCAATCTGAAGGCCTTCTTTCAGCTTCAGTTGGCGCTGGCATAAAGCATCCCAGGAAGATCCCCTCTGGATGTTGCCTTGGATGTTCCTGCAACTTTACAGGTGATCCTCCAGCTCCTTGGTAAGCCAGAACCATCCAGAACTTCTTCTAAGCCTTGGAAGTTTTAAGTTCAGGCTGGGTCAATCTCTGCAGGCAAAGGACCCTGCTACTCTCTGCTCTTACCCTTATATACCACTCTCAGCCCCCCGCTGGTCAGTATTCTTGACTAGGGATTGGCTGAGACTGTATCCAGGGCCAGCTCAGACTCTGCCCTCTCATGCTCACCATGTTTCCAGAAAGTTTTGTAAAGACGGGGAGACAGGTAAGCCTGAAGCTGCAGAACTCAGAGTAGGCAAAACACAATTATGTCTCCACTTCTAACAGCAGAACCAGACATGACATTTGCAGCAGAACCAGACATGACATGACATTTGCCTCACTTATAGCACCTAAACTAGGAGTGATATATATATATATATATATATATATATATATATACATATATATATATATACATACAGTGGGGACGTGGGGACGGAAAGTATTCAGACCCCCTTTAATTTTTCACTCTTTGTTATATTGCAGCCATTTGCTAAAATTTATTAAGTTGATTTTTTCCCCTCATTAATGTACACACAGCACCCCATATTGACAGAAAAACACAAAATTGTTGACATTTTTGCAGATTTATTAAAAAAGGAAAACTGAAATATCACATGGTCCTAAGTATTCAGACCCTTTGCTGTGACACTCATATATTTAACTCAGATGCTCTCCATTTTTTCTGATCATCCTTGAGATGGTTCTACGCCTTCATTTGAGTCCAGCTGTGTTTGATTATACTGATTGGACTTGATTAGGAAAGCCACACACCTGTCTATATAAGACCTTACAGCTCACAGTGCATGTCAGAGCAAATGAGAATCATGAGGTCAAAGGAACTGCCTGAAGAGCTCAGAGACAGAATTGTGGCAAGGCACAGATCTGGCCAAGGTCACAAAAAATTCTGCTGCACTTAAGGTTCCTAAGAGCACAGTGGCTTCCATAATCCTTAAATGGAAAACGTTTGGGGCGACCAGAACCCTTCCTAGAGCTGGCTGTCCAGTCAAACTGAGCTATCGGGGGAGAAGAGCCTTGGTCAGAAAGGTAAAGAACAACCCAAAGATCACTGTGGCTGAGCTCCAGTTGGGAGATGGGAGAAAGTTGTGGAAAGTCAACCATCACTGCAGCCCTCCACCAGTTGGGGCTTTATGGCAGAGTGAAAGCCTACATGGAGTTTGCTAAAAAAAACACCTGAAGGACTCCAAGATGGTGAGAAATAAGATTCTTTGGTCTGATGAGACCAAGATAGAACTTTTTGGCCTTAATTCTAAGTGTTACGTGTGGAGAAAGCCAGGCACTGCTCATCACCTGTGCAATACAGTCCCAACAGTGAAGCATGGTGATGGCAGCATCATGCTGTGGGGGTGTTTTCAGCTGCAGGGACAGGATGACTGGTTGCAATCGAGGGAAAGATGAATGTGGCCAAGTACAGGGATATCCTGGACGAAAACCTTCTCCAGAGTGCTCAGGACCTCAGACTGGGCCGAAGGTTTACCTTCCAACAAGACAATGACCCTAAGCACACAGCTAAAATAAAGAAGGAGTGGCTTCACAACAACTCCGTGACTGTTCTTGAATGGCCCAGCCAGAGCCCTGACTTAAACCCAATTGAGCATCTCTGGAGAGACCTAAAAATGGCTGTCCGCCAACGTTTACCATCCAAACTGACAGAACTGGAGAGGATCTGCAAGGAGGAAAGGCAGAGGATCCCCAAATCCAGGTGTGAAAAACTTGTTGCATCTTTCCCAAAAAGACTCATGGCTGTATTAGATCAAAAGGGTGCTTCTACTAAATACTGAGCAAAGGGTCTGAATACTTAGGACCATGTGATATTTCAGTTTTTCTTTTTTAATAAATCTGCAAAAATGTCAACAATTCTGTGCTTTTCTGTAAATATGGGGTACTGTGTGTACATTAATGAGAAAAAAATGTACTTAAATTATTTTAGCAAATGGCTGCAATATAACAAAGAGTGAAAAATTTAAGGGAGTCTGAATACTTTCCGTCCCCACTGTGTATCTATCTATCTATCTATCTATCTATCTGTCTGTCTGTCTGTCTGTCTGTCTGTCTGTCTGTCTGTCTGTCTATCTATCTATCTATCTATCTATCTATCTATCTATCTATCTATCTATCTATCTATCTATCTATCTATCTATCTATCTATCTATCTATCTATCTATCTATTCTCCAAAGACATGCTGGTAGGTTAATTGGCTTCTGTCCAAAAATTGGCCCTAGTATATGAATGTGAGTTGGGGACCTTGGATTGTGGGCTCCTTGAGGGTAGGGACCGATGTGAGTGTGTGATGTATGTGTGGAGCGCTGCATAAATTGATGGCACTCTATGGGTACCTTAAATAAAAAATAGGGATAATTGTAGACATGCACCCACACTCATTCAGGTTGAACTGGATGGACTGGTGTCTTTATTCAACCTTACTAACTACCGTATTTATCGGCGTATAACACGCACCGGCGTATAACACGCACCCCAATTTAGGATGGAAGTTGAAGGGAAAAAAAACTTACATTTAAATGCCCATCATTGCAGCCTTCTCAGTGCAGCCTTGCCCCAGTGCAGCCTTGTCAGTGCAGCCTTGTCAGTGCAGCCATGTCAGTGCAGCCTTGTCAGTGCAGCCTTCCCCAATGTCCATTGCAGCCTTATCCCAGTGCAGCCTTGCCCGAGTGCAGCCTTGCAGCTCGCTGAGCTTCAAAATCGCAGACCGCAATTAGAAAATGGCGCCGCCGGCGCCGAAATACACAGAGCCTGTCCTCGGCTCTTCTCGGCGGCTCTCGTTTACTTTCGGCTCCACTCGTAGTCCCGCCCGGGATGGGCGTGACTGTGAGCGGAGCTATCCGAACCTAGCCGAGTACACTCGGCTAGGTTCTGGCGGTGCTCGAGTGAAGCCGAAAGTGGCCGAGAAGAGCCGAGGACCGGCACTGTGTATTTCGGCGCCGGCGGCGCCATTTTCAAATCGCGGTCGGCGATTTTTTGGATCTTTCAGCTCAGGATCGCAGGGGATCGGCGTATAACACGTACCAGCGATTTTCCCCTGATTTTAAGGGGAAAAAAGTGTGTGTTATACGCCGATAAATACGGTATGTAAGACTATGTAAGTCTATCTATCTATCTATCTATCTACTCACTGGCCACTTTATTAGGTGCACTTTGCTAGCACGGGGTTGGACCCCCTTTTGCCTTCAGAACCACCTTAATTCTTTGTGGCATAGATTCAACAAGGTGCTGGAAACATTCCTTGTGATGTTTTTTTTTTTTTTAAATCAGAAATTCCTTGTGATGTTTAAACAATGCTCAATTGGTACTAAGGGGCCCAAAGTGTACCAAGAAATGATCCCCCACACCATTGCACCACCACCATCAGCCTGAACTGTTGATACAAGGCAGGATGGATCAATGCATTCATGTTGTTTTATGCCAAATTCTGAGCCTACTATCTGAATGTTGCAGCTGAAATCGAGACTCATCGGACCAGGCACCAATTTTTCAAATTTTGTAGAGCCTGCATGAATTGTAGCCTCAATTTCCTGTTCTAAGCTGACAGGAGTGGCACCCGGTGGGGTCTTCTGCAGCTGTAGCCCATCTGATTCAAGGTTCGATGTGTTGTGCATTCAGAGATAGTATTCTACATACCTTGGTTGTAACGAGTAGTCATTTGAGTTATTGTTGCCTTTCTATCATCTCAAACCAGTCTGTCCATTCTCCTCTGACATCAACAAGACATTTTCGTCCACACAACTGACTCTCACTGAATATTTTCTTTTTTGCGGACCATTGCCTGGAAACCCTAGAGATGATTGTGTGTGAAAATCACAGTAGATCAACAGTTTCTGAAATACTCAGACCAACCCACCTGGCTCAACCGTGCCACATTCAAAGTCACTTAAATCCTCTTCCTTCCCCATTCTGATGCTCGGTTTGAACTTCAGCAAGTCGTCTTCACTATGTCTAAATTCATTGAGTTGCTGCCATGTGAATGGCTGATCAGCAATTTGTGTTACCAAGAAATTGAACAGGTGTACTTAATAAAGTAGCTGGTGAGTGTATATTATATCCAATACACACATTCTATACCTACAGGGTGCTATGTTGTTTGATCACCCCCCCCCCCCCCTCGGCTGGCAGGATTCTGTAGCAGGAAGAAGATGACACAGGCTCGCTTATATCATACTTTGTTGTTTCTTTTTAAGTTAGCGTAATGAGAGGGGGAGGGAGGCTGGATGTGTTGTGTATATTTTGGGTCTGGGCTGCAATCCACTCAGTCCTATGGCTATGCACATCCCTCCCAGCCCCCTCCCCCAAGTCCTGTGAGCCCTATGCCCCTGCAGTCCTGTGGGCTCTGTTCTTGCTTGCCAGTCCTTTTGGCTCTGTCCCCTCTTGCCAGTCCTTTGGGCTCTGTCCCTGCTTGCCAGTCCTTTGGGCTCTGCCCCCCGCAAGTCCTTTGGGCACTGTCCCCTCTCAGCAATCCTTTTGGCTCTTTCCTCCCCCGCTAGTGCCTTGGCCCCTGTCCTCCCTCCCTAGTTCATTGGGCTTTCTCCACCTTCCCCAGTGCTATGGGATCTGTCCCCAATCCCTAGTCCTGCAATCTGCTCCCCCTCCCCAGTCTTGTGATCTCTGTTTCCCCACCAGTTTTGCAGTCTCTGTGTCCCTTCTGCCTAGTCCTGCAGTCTCCTGAAAAGTGTCCTTTTCTTTCAGAACAAAAATTCAGCCTGTCTTCTATATCTCCTCTTTTCTCACCCACGTATTTCTCTGTTTTTATTTCTAGATTTTTCTGATTGTCTCCCTTTTTTTCCTCCACCTCTATGGATGCTTTTTTTTTTGCATTGTATGGACTGTACGGACTGTCCTGGAACGTCATGCAGACCCTCCCCATATTCCAGTGCCGGGTGTTGAATTGCCAAATTCAGAATTCAGTGCCTGTAAAAGACGAGACCTGAAGAATGGGTAGGTCGCCTCCTTAATGTGCATTACTTTACTAAGCAAAATGCTGTACCTACAAACTACTTACAATTTTAGGAAAAGAATCCATGACATACAGAGTATCACAAAGCATGCATACAATATACACATGCACAAGCTATCTATCCTTCCTAGCAAATGAGCATGGACAAAGTATGTGATAGGTATACACCTAACACGCCATCTTCCTGGTGATGGAGTCTTCTTCCTTTTATCAAGGATCTCTCCAAAATAGCGCCTTATTTCTCTGAGTCCTCCAAAACTTCTCTATGTCTTCAAGTCCTTTTCCCTAACCCTACGTCATGCCTACATCACTTCCTGTCCTAAGCTTCATGAACCAGTTCAATTAGTTCATTAACATATTAATAGGAGACTCCTAGCTTTTACTTGTATTTATGCTATATAAATCCCTAAAATAGCCATAGCAAAACAGTGACAAACATGTCACAGTGCAGCACCTCATACCTCTGTGTGATATTATTTTGCTGCACAGCCAGCATCAAAGAGTTTTATTTCAGAAGCTCCTTTTCAGCACAGACCTGTATTAAGGTTGGTAGTAGTGATTGGAGGGAATTAGCTGACCAGGGTGGAGGCTGGTGGGGTTAAAGGAAACCCTCATGTATAGGATGTTTTGTGATCCATCTGTCATGACCAGTGCCTTCACTGCCATGCTACATGAATAAAGACCTTGCCTTGGCTGCTTGCTTGTCCCTAGCCCAAGCCCACGTGTCTTCAGCTTCCGCTCAGCAAAATCTTTTTGTTGTTGCATTTTAATAATCGATAAACAAATCGTCACACAGCCTTGAATATTAACATTATCACCATGTGCATTATTGCATAATCCTGGAACAGAATCCTGGTCTTTTTCCCAAAACTGACATTAAAGCATTTTTTTCCTTCCCCTGACTGGCAATGCAGGGGATCCTATGATACTTACAGTAGTTCTTACTGCTACACTTTGTACAATATGTTTTACATTGCGTCGTTCTTTTTTTTTTTTTTTTTGAAGAATAATAATTTCTTATATTTAATAAATATGGTAAACTAACTAATAATTAGGTAGTGGTATAAGTGTAAATTTGGTGTATATTGAATGGTATTGAATGAAAGTGACTTTTCTAAACGAGGTTTAAAAGGTGGTCAGAGTATATGAACCAAGGTTTCCATTTTTTTCTCAAGTAAATGAGTGGTGTTGTGTAGGGTATGAACATTTTTCTCCATGAGATAAATGTTATTGATCCTAGATTTTAGTTGAATAATTGGTAGGTCTGAGGATTTCCAGTGTAGAGCAACAAGCCAATGAATAGAGACAGATTGTGTGAATTAGTCTTAGGTTGTGAATATTTAAACCTTGAATTGGTGTGAATAATAAGCAATTAGGGAGAGTAAAATTTATGTTTTTTTCTGATATACTAGAGGCGAATTTTTCAAGTTGTTTCCATATCTTAGAAACTTTTTCACATTCCCTGAAGATATGTGGGAAGGAACCGATAGAATTGCAATTTCTGTAGCATGTTTGGGGGGACAGTGGGGAAAATAGAATGTAATTTTTTTGGTGTGTAATACCATCTTGTTAGTACTTTTATTGCTGTTTCTCTAATAGTGATAGATCTGGTGCATTTAAGTAAGTTATTGGTGCAGTCGGCCCATTTTTCTGGGGAGAGTAAAATATCACATTCTTGTTCCCATTTTAGCATATAGGGAAGTTTAGCTTGAGAGTTTATATTGATCATATTTATATATATTTCGGATATTAATCCGGGACCTCTTGGGGATCTAGAACATATATTTTCATAGAATGTGGGGGCTATCTTGTCTGATATTGAGATGTATGTGTTATAAAAGGATCTAATTTGGAGGAATCCAATCTGTTCAATATTTGGGATGTTGTATTTGGTTGTTAAAGACGAAAAAGAAGTAAATGAAGTGTTTTCAATAAATTTTTTGAGAGTGGTCATATTATTGCTGATTCACCAAGAATATTCATTTATGTCTTGATATAGCACTACAAATTTAGGGTCTCCAACAAAAAAGGCATGGATAGGTGGGGTAGAGGACAGTTTGAATTTTTTGTAATGTAGTTTCCATAACTGATAAGAGTGAGCTACTGAAAGATTAAGTTTTTTTTTTTTAAGTATAATTGGAGATTTTATTGCCCCATAATAGCCCAGAAATAGAATAAGGTTGTATGGCGTCTTTTTCAAATATTACCCATGGAGTTTTTGGGTTTTGTATGTGCCATTGGGCTATTTGGGACCATCGTGCAGCAAGATAATATAACCAGATGTCAGGGAGACCCAAACCGCCCTGTTTCGGGGATTTGTATAATGTTGATTTGGCTATTCGAGGGTGGGAGTCAGACCATATGAATTTATTGATATCTGATTGGAATTTGGTGATGATCTGTTTATTTAATCTTATTGGAATGGCCCTAGCAACATTCAATGTGCTGTGCAGTCCGTTACATAGGCCTGACCCCTACATTTTAAACATTTAGCAGTTGCTCATTGTAGTTTGCACTACTAAGTAATAAAGTTAGGCTCAGACAAAGTGATCGGTCTCTGTGTATATTCTTTTTAAATAACAATGGAGTATTGTGTATAAAAAATGCAGGCTCTCGCTTTATTTAACCATGCTTCTGTAGCACCCTTTAGAGCGTAGGATACTAGGTAAATTCGGTTTTTCGCTCCTTCTGCAATCAAGGGAGCAGTGATTGTTTGTTCAGGGTTTCACAGGCTGGGAGTTTTTTTTTTTTTTTGTAAACCAGCACTTTATTGGTAGCATAGTTAAAGGAGGAATGGCTTTCCAGTAAATCAAACAATGAGGTAACATAGCGAGTGGACTGTGGTGAAATATTGAGGTTGTTCTGGTCGGGAGGAGTCTCCACAGGCGTCCATCTTACTTCTTCCATTCGTTCTTGTCATAGTCCCATTTGGCAGAGAATCCCTCCACGGGGTTGACCCTCATGTCCAGCATTCTCTTTGTTTGCATGGCTATCCATTCATCAGACAATGTATGAGGAAGCTCACCGAACACGTATTTCCTCTGCCACACAATAATGAGCGCTGTGAAGCCAACAAAGAAGAGAGTACCACCCAGTACGCTCTTCCATTCGCTTGATCCCTTGTTCATGTCAGCATAGGTGTGATTAAACTTAATGCGATACAGTTCTACTTTCTCGCTGGCACTCAGAGACTTCCAAGCTCCCTTCTCCTTTTCTTTCAAGAGATTTTGCTCGGGGGTCAGGTCAGCTACATAGTTGACCTCCGGGAGGCGCAAGGCTCTGTTTTCCTGGTATGCGGGGAGGATGTATGCTGGGACGGCCACGCTCCCATGTCCCTGCAGACACACAGAGGTAGACAGGGCTCTTTTGCCGACAAAACGCAGAACTTGAGAAGACAACATTGTGCAATCTCTCCAGCAGCCGCCCGACAAGAGCAGAGAGAGGACACCGGAAACCAGAGAGCCTGAGGCTGGATAGACAGGAAGTCCCGCCCACTTCCAGCCCGCGCAGTGCACACTGGGATGCGGCTACAGGCTGGGAGTTTGATTGCTTCCCCCTGTCTCTAGAAGGGAGTGAGACTCCAAATAACCAGCCTGAATATTGATTAAGGCCTAGCCCTGGACAGCTCCCTGTCTCATTCTTTGGATTTTCTTGCCTTGTGTCTTGTTTCTGGTGAACCTTGAACTCTTTGCTGCTTCTATGAACTTCCTGATTTAAGCCATGTCTCTGCACTTCCTGTTTGCTTGATTATTGTGCTTTCTCCAGCCGATTTCTTGCTCATTTGCATACCTGCAATATCTGTCACTATCTTCACTACCACCCGTTATTGACCTTTCACTTGTTCCTTGTCTATGTTTCCACTTAATTCCAACCTACAACCACTTGCTACCGACCCTTGGCTTGTTTACTGACTAAACTTCTGCTTGATCCCTACTTGCTATATCTGCTACTGGATCCCGGCTTGCTCACCTACTGGTGGGGCTTTTCTGAAGTCCACAACCTGGTACTAGCTACTGGTGTCTGAGCCTGACCATTGAAGCAGAGGAAGACATATGTTGGTTTTCAGTCCCAAGAAACCTTGGGAGGAGGCAGTTCCAGATACTGTAACCCTCAGTGACCCCGAGCACTCTGCTTCTCATGCCTCTGCAAACTTGTAGTGCATGGGCTCCCTTATTCTTCAAAGCATGCGAAAGGACCTGAGAATTTGTGGCATTAAGGGGAAGGATCATTATTGTTTTTCAACCCTCCTTAACCATCATTAGGGGAAAGTATCGGAACTCATCCTGCCCTTGCAGAGGGAGGTCAGCATGAAATATCTTGAGGACACCTTACAGAGGAGTTTATGTAATGCCTTTCCAGACTCTGGTAGGTTACAGTCTCATGGAAAAGCTTGTTTTGAGGCTTCTGTTAATCAAAGGAGGAGTGGTGGAGAAGGGGGCCGCCTCAGTGATGCATTTAAAAAAAAAAAATTGTCCTCAGTGCCCAGAGCTGTCATTTTCAAGATCTCATCGGCATCTGCATCATATGATGGAAGATTTTCTAGGTGCAAAAAACAGACATGGAGAGCTTTCCAATAGACAATCCACTGGGTTTCTGGGTCATGAGAATAGATCACTAGCCAGAACTTGCCCAGTATGCAGATCAGCTGCTGGGCTGCCCTGTATCCAGCATGCTTTCCTAATGGGAATTCAGTGCTGCCGGAGGGTTTGTGACAGATAAAAGAGTGTGTCCACAGACTGTTGATTGGTTGACATTTGTCAAAATTAACCAGTCCTGGATTAGCAGCAGCTATCAAGCCCCTAATGCGGATGCCGATGTCGCTGATTAAGTGTTATTGAGATCAGGAATCTTTGCAAGACTGTCTAGGCTGCCTAGCTTTGTGGGTGTTGATTTTACCTTGTAGTAATTTTTAGGTTTCATGGGAACAATTAACACCCAAGGACCAATTTTTCTGCACCTGTTTGACAGGTGCATCAAATTATTTTTTTTTACAGCAAGGCCAATTCTTGCTTTCATCAAGAGTACCTCCAGAAGGTTACGGTATGATGGCACCACCAACACCCAAAGACCAATTTTTCTGGAACTGTGTGACAGGGGCATTAAATTTAAATTTTTTACAGCAAGGCCAATTCTTGCTTTATCAAGAGTACCTCTAGAAGGATATAGAGTGAAGGCCCCACCAACACCAAATGCCCAATTTTTCCGCACCTGTTACTTCTATCTAAAGTCCACGAAAGAGACACCAGACTTTATCTAAATTAAAAAATTTTTAATCGTGGCCTGAGTGTACTATAATTTGGCTTCTTCACATAAGGCTTGCTCACTGTGGTGCAAAACTGTTATCTCCATCCAAAGTCTGGCAAAGAGACACCAGAATTTATCCAAAGAATCTCAATTCTTGTTCCGAGTGCATTAAATTGTGGCCTTATCATACAGACTGACTCCCCAAGCTGTTGTTTACAAAATAAAGAAAGTTTTCCGGAAAAATCTGTTTAAATGTCATTTTTTTTCTTTAAAAATGTCAGTTTTAGTGCAGCAGGTTCTATACACAGTACAGATGTGTCACTTTACAGGCAGACTAAGGGGACCCACCCCCCACCCCCCGGGCACTATATTTAAAGGATATTTTTATTGTTTTCACTTTAAGCATCATTAAAATATCTGCTCCTTTAAAAACAATCTTTTTTTTAAACTCTTTTTTTGCATTGGTACATATTTACCAGGGCAGTAACCGGGCCCCCATACCCTTTTTATGGCCAATAACGTGCATATAAGCCTTGAAAATGGGGACTTTACATTTTTCCATTAGGGTACCATAGACTTCAATGGGGCTTGCAGTTCGGGTCCGAACTTTCGCAAGGCTTGAGAGTTCTGGTGTAAATCAAACCAGGGGGTGGTCCGTCCTTCTCTATTTATAAAGTTCAACTTTAAGTAGTAAAGAAAGGGTTAGGATATTAATTCCTGACCTTGCACCTTCCAAACAAGTTTGAAGTATCAGCTCCCATTTTCCTATTCTGAAAGTCTTTAAAGTGGATGTAAACCCTCACATATACCCAGTGAAGTGAACAGCCTCAGATGATACACAGAGTTGAAACAAATCTCCCTACATAAGTTTTATTTGTATATCTGCTGTCTTCAACTTTCTAGACTGTTGAGAAAGTGCACATCGTGTTAGAATTTTCTCTTCCTGTTCCACCATTGGGCTTGGATTCTTGGCATACACTGTGTGACAGCTGATTGGAGGAACAGCACACACCCCCTCTCCACGTATTCAGAGGAAGGAAGAAATGTACAGAGCTGTACTGTGAATAGACCAGCTGTCTGCTTATCTGTCTCTAAGTACCATCCCTGACACAAATTTCAGGCTGGTTTAATCTCAGTTGTCGGAGAGCTTGTCAGAAGTTATCATGCTGACAACAGAAGAACCCAGCAGCAGAAAAATTCGGGACTTAGGGCTTTGGAGAGAGATAAGTAAACACTACAGATAGATGTGTAGGTAGGTCAAATTTTATGAATGGGGTTTACATCCACTTTAAGGTCCCCAATGGCAGCCTTTAGATTTTTCTTAGTACCTTTTGTAAACGTTTATAAACAGGTAATAAATATATGTGGCCTGTGTTAAAGTTTTCATAGGCCACATCATTCAGATTTACAGTGGCTTGAAAAAGTATTCATATCCGTTGACATTTTCCACATTTTGTCATTTTACAACCAAAAAAGTGAATGTATTTTATTGGGATTTTATGTGAAAGACCAACATAAAGTGGCACAAAATTGTGAAGTGGAAGTAAAATTAAAAATGTTTTTCACAATTTTTTACAAATAAATATCTAAAAAGTGTGTTGTGCATTTGTATTCAGCCCCCGACTCAAATTTCAAGGGGTATGAATACTTTTTCAAGGCACTGTATATAATTTGAGGTTAGCTGTGCTTTTATCGGCTAAGGTAAACTACATGTGACATATGTGTTTTTACTGTGGTGATGAGGTGAACTGTGCAGAAGTAACAGTGACCGCTATGGTTCTTCTTCATTATGCCTTTAAATATGTTGTGTTATGTTTGATGCAAATCCCAAGGATTGTTGTTAATTAAAATGTAATGCCAAGAACTAATATTTACCTACATCAAACAATGTGATTCAAACCTCCCCTGGAAAATTACATTTGGAATTTGCATAACTAGAGAAATAAATACAGTTGCTCCTTCTTGATAGTCTGCTACTAAATTACTTTTTTTATATATTTTGTACCTTGTCTTGGACTCCTTATGACAACATGTGGTGCTAATAGAACCACCGACAGCACTGCTGTTTACAGCTTTATTATAACAACCACACTTGTACATATTAGTTGGGAACAAATTTAAAGTTGAGTCTTGCTGCCTGCTTCTGCAAAGTTCAAATTTGTTTCAACTTCATACAGTCCAAACTCATGGAGCACCCACACCTTCCCCTACCTTGAAACTGATGTGGTAAACCATGTTGGCTTGCTTCTAGGTTGTATTTCTGTATTTGTTTTTTTTTCCACTAGTTGATAGAGCAGGCCTATTCTGAGCTGTTCTTAATATTTCTGTATTACTCCTATTTTAAACACAAAACTAATTAAGAGATAACCCTTAACATTTGTAGTTCCAATGCATTTGGAGTCCAAGAAAACACTGCACAGCAACGGATTCACAGCATTCTGTAGCATATACACCTCTTGTATAATTGTATCACTTATAATGACAGTAGCTTTACAAAATGCATGGTGCTTTTTATTAAATGTGTGTCTGCATCGAAAAAGTAGTCTTTCATGCATTTTTCAATTTGATTTCTTTGTAGGTGTACAGCAGGGTCTTTGTTCTCTATATGAGCATCTACACATTTGTAAGTTCTCATTAGGTTTGTAGGTTTCCTGGTATGTAAAATTTTATTTGTACTTGCCTTTCTGCTTGTTTCTGTACAGTTCTCTACAACAATGGTGATTTTGCTCCATTATCTGTCTGCCTGATATCCATTCCTGGACATTTTTTTGACTTTCCTTCCAAGGCACTACTCTCTATAGTTTGTTCTCTGGGAAAGTGTCAGAGATAACTCTGGTGAAACGCATTACCACAGAGGGGTTGCTGGCACATTGATGCCTGAGATACATTCTTCTTTTTTGTCTTTGTCCCACTGATGTATGATAGGTGGGTAAACAACTCTTCCAGTGAGAGACCATGTTGATGTAGGATCTGTCCTACTACCAGGACGATAGCGCGCAAGTAAACCAATCACAGCCAGAAGCAAGCAGAAGGCTAGTGCAGTGAGAGCTTTTTGCCCTCTGTGCTTATAACCTGTGCCAGTGTCCCTTGTTCTAGCACTAGCACAAGCTGCTCTCACTCTGCCTCCAAGAATAGAAACTCGAAGACACACTCTGCATTCCTCTCCTGGAAGTAGTCTTGTGACATTGTATGAATTTAAACCAACAGGGAGTCTTGCCCGCTCAACGCTGGCACCAGGTGTTAAGCAACTCCAGCGGAGGCTACAACCAAGTGCATTGAGAGGTGGAATCCAGGAGAGTAATAAATGACGTTCGCCCACTTCTCCCACTTGAAGCTGCACTGGGTCTTCGCTAGTTGGGGAGATCTGGTTGACCATAAGATATACGCTCTTGTAATCTGTTCCCACCAGATTTTGAGCTACACATGTGTATACACCTGCATGCGCTGATGACACTACCTGTATTTCCAGTGTTCCTTCCTCTTGTACTTTGTAGCCACCCCAGTCTGCAGACACGGTAAGCCTTTCCCCAGAGGGTGTGACCCAGTAAATTTGTGGTTCTGGTTCAGCAAGGGCTCGGCAGTGTAATGTGATACTCTGACCACTAGATGCCCGTACACGTGGAGAAAAACTTGGTACAGGAATTAGGGGCAGACAATGGTCACTCATCTCTCGAAATGGGACTAATCGTAATTGTGTGCGCCTTAACTCTGGCGGTTCAGCACATAATGTTGACTGAGGCTCCATAAAACGAACATGGGGTGCTGTTGCATTCACCCAACGAATAACGCAATCACATCTAAGTGGATTGCCATGCATAGCAATCTCCTGCAGGTTTGGTAATGATTCAACAGTCTCTCTGTGCAAAGAACTTAGAGCATTATTATTTAGCATCAAAGTTTCCATGCGGGGAAGTTTCTGGAAGGCTCGAGGATGAATGAAAGACAGTTTAGGATTGTTGGTGACTTCCAGCTTGGTCAGTTCTGGCAGATTTACAAGAGCCATTTCGTCAATCGATACTAATTCTTCCATGCTGTTTAACCCCAGTTCTTTTAGTTGAGCCATATTTTCAAAATCTTTTTGTTTAATTCTGCTCAATGGGTTCTTATTAAGATCTAGAAACTTCAAGTTAGGCACCCTTTGCAGCGCTTCCTTGGGCACTCCAATAAGTTTGTTGTCATAGAAAGAGAGACTTTCTAACTTCTGCAAACCTTCTAGGGCAAAGTCTGATATATCCTTAAGACCCATGCCTGCCAAAACAAGACTTCTTAAGTTGAACAGTGGCTTAAAATTCATATCCAGAATTGAGCTCACCATATTGCCACCAACCATCAATACCTCTAGAGCTGGCAATTCTTTAAACCACTGACTGTCTAAGCTTGTAAGTAAATTGGAGTTTAAATGCAAGCGTAATAGACGCCGTAGTCCTAAAAAAGCTTGAGGATGTATCACAGACAACTGGTTATGGTTCAGGTACAATTCTTCCAGACTCTCAAGTCCAAAGAAACTATTTTCAGGTAGGCTTTCCAGCTGATTTTCTTCAAGGTGAAGGCTTACAAGATTTGGTAGGTCTCTGGCTTTAAAGTCTCTGATATGAGAGAAGCTGTTTTGAGACAAGTCCAGCTCTGTCAGGTTTTCCACATAATCCAACTCTTGCAGCTTCAAGTGTGCAATATTGTTGCTCTGCAGAAGAAGTGTATGTGTTCCAGCTGGCAGGGCACTTGGAACAGATGAAACAAAAAGGTCATTACAGTCTACAGTATTGGCCTCCCTGTAGGCTGATCTTGGAGTGTACCACGGACGTATCTGGCACACACACTGTGATGGGCACTGCACCTTCCATGGCACAGCTGGTATCCCCCCTTGAGCAGAGTAGGCCCAAATTAGGATTAATTCCACCACAAGAAGTCTCATTCTGCAGCCAAAATGATTTTTAAAAATAATCTTCCGCATAAATCAAGTAAACAGAGACTTAAATTACTTAAAATGTAGCAATGGGCAAATCCAGAACAGCTGATCAGCAGCTATCTTTGTCAGCAAATGCCTTCTTACAGTCCAGTGGTCTCTTTCTTTCTCTATCTTGAAAAGCATCATTAGCTCCTCCAGCTGTTGAGGTAATCTGTGGAGAAAAAGCATTATTATTAGTATAATGTTTTCAGAAATCACATTTCTCCTTTTATACCTACATTCCAACAAGTTTTCCATTCAATGGCTTCTGTTTTCAGCATTTAAAGGTATCCTATCATCAAGAACAGTAATTTCAACAATAATCTTTCCGTAAGAGTATGGTCTCATGCACAGGGGCACGTGAGGCCGCATAATGTAAACTGTATCCCGTGCCCAGGATGCAAAGCTGATCATGATAACGAATGGCTGTATGTTGCTGTACACAGAGTTTACACCACTGCTTGCATAAACCCAGCCATGCGCAAAGCCATATGCCCCTGGATGCCAACTTTCCAGTGTTGTACGCCTGTATGCATTCATAAGTTTATGCAAGTAGACGAGTAGACAAGTGTACAGCCAAATACAGCTATTCATTACTATGGTTGGCTTTTACAAGGCAGCTGTGTATCCCAGGCATGAAAATAGGCCCAAAATTTACTTAACATGGCTTCAGGCATTCCTGTGCATGAGGTCTATATGTGAGCCTAATGTATTATATCTGTGTTATTTACCTGTAAAAGCATCCCTTGGATTGTTTTCCAAAAACCCAGAGACTGCTGCTGGCTGCTGTCATCTTGGATGTGATGTCAGAAGCTCCAGCAGACACAGAGCTGTCACTTAAGTGACACTCTAAAGTATTACCCTTTGTTACCTCTCCCCGCAGCTACTTAAAATTTTATGTAAGGAGGTGAGGGGTGGGGAGGATGAGTTGAGCCAGTAAAGAGAGTAATTACGCTCTCACAGGAGAGTAGAGGACTCGGTGCATCAAAAGAGGGGGCTTGTGCTAGGGAACTGACCCCACCTGAAGTAGTTAAATTTTCAAGTTCAAAGACACATTGCAAGTGAATAAAAATGTTTAAAGAAAAGAAAAACACTGCAATTAAGTGTTTAAAGTACTTTTTTCTTCTGTACTTTGTACTGTACTTTCTGTACAAATTGTTTAATTGGTAATGGGGACTCTTTACATTCTTTTTTTTTTTGCTACCTGCACTTTTACTTTTTTTATTACCCTGCTTTACTCTCATGCCTTTTTCTTTCTATTCCTTTTCCATATTCAGTTTTCCCGTTTCAAGTGTGTGTGTGTATGCATTCTTCTTCACTTGAACTCTGCATCGCCCCCACAAGCTAATCCTTTTCTTCTCTGGCCTATTTTTTCCAGAGAGCCTTGCATTTGTCACCATGGAGATGGACCATCAAGCAGCAGACATGTTCAGCTTGGCCAGAGATGCTGTTCCAATCTCAAAAGGATAGTGCTAAAAGGAAAAAGAGTTTTTGGAATTGTGTAACTGCCTAGATTAGAAATTCATATACCGTATTTTTCACTCCATAAGATGCACCTGACCATAAGACACACCTGACCATAAGACACACCTGACCATAAGACGCACCTAGGTTTTAGAGGAGGAAAACAAGAAAAAAAATATTCTGAACCAAATGGTGTACTTAAATATTTACCAGTGCCCATGAAATGCAGCCTGACCTGTGTCAAAGAAATGCAGCATGACCATTGCCATAAATGCAGCCTGACAATTGCCATAAATGCACCCTGACCATTGCCATGAATGCAGCCTGACCATTGCCATTAATCATTAATGCAACCTGAATATTGCCATTAATGCAGCCCGAATATTACCATTAATGCAGCCTAAATATTACCATTAATGCAATTAATTAAAGCGGGGGTCCACCTATCTATCGTTTTTTTTTTTTTTTGAGTTAATTCACAAACTTTTCTTCTCAGCATTACATACTCACATATTGTGTGTAATATGTCCGCCTGTGTCAGATTTCGTTGGAAAGAATAACTTATATTATTCACTGCAGGCGGTTTCCATCTTCATTGTGGGCATTTGAAGCCCACAAGCATTTATTTCCTGGATGTGGTGAATGCTGTGCTCCCAGCATTCACCGCTCGTTCCCGCACATGCTCATTGGCATCCTGGGAAGCCTGAGACTAGCTCCCAGGAGTCTGGGAGAGGCTAGAAACACGCCTACTCCCACGGGAGGAGAACCAGGAAGTGCAAAGAAGAATAGAAAAATAAAAGGTAATTACGGCGATTTAAATTTTTTTAAATGGCATGTCAGCATCTAGGCAAGGAAGAGAATACATACAGATATTGTTCAAAATTTGGGTGGAACCCCGCTTTAAGGTAATCAATTTTTTATGTTTACTATTTTTTGATTACCTCTATTTTTAAAATAGTAAATTTACAGTTTCTAAATTTTAACATTTATGGGTATAATTTGAAAATTAAAGCATATGTAAATATGAAATAAAAATATAAAAATGCGGCGCTAATATGTGACAAACATATTAAACATAAATAAATGAACATTCAGTGAATAATCACAATTCAATGTGAACTCAATTGTAAATGATACATAAACATTCAGTGAATAACAACAATTCAATGTGAACTTAATTGTAAATGATACATAATAAAGTCCATCAACTGCAAGTGCATGTGTATATTTTGAATATTCAGACTGATTTAAACGGCTTCCAAACACCACGATACACTTGTGAACCTCCACCACATAAAATGCGTGCTTACCAGAGGCAAGCTTAATCGTGCTTGCGGCTATCAACCCAGCCAGGGCCTTTATCCAAGAATTGTTGAGTTACCAGCATACAATGGATTCTAGGTAAGTATTAGGCAGATCACCTACAGATCTAAACCATGGTGACTTGGTTATTCAGTGGTCATAACATGAGCCAGGCAGGTACACCCAAAAAAGAAAGAACTCGCCATAGTGTAAATCGTAACACACAGATTTTTTTAAAATTAAACGTTGCACTTAAAAAGTTGCATTAGCAGTAAAAAAGCCGGCCGGCTAGCGAACACCCGTCCTCTCGGGATCACAACGCAATTACGTCAGCACGCCACTCCTCCCACCACGCGTTTCTTTATAAACTGACATTATCCTGGGGCATGGGTGATGCTCTGACTCATCGCTCATAAATAGTACACAGGAAGAGCCACGCCTCGATCTGAGTCTCCAGTGGCTGATCTCAAAGCTCCATGTAGGAGGCAAATCAACATTAACGCCAGAACTAACCATGTTGTAAGGGAAAGGTTTACCAAACCTTGAAAACAGTTAAAAGTATTATAAAAAGGTCTACCTAGATCAATTACTAATGGGTAATGATTACCTAGCTATTAATGTGGGAATATATCCACCCCAACTATATTCCCTATCAATTTGCTAGTTACTACTGTATTAAGGACTTGATTACGATAACAGGCTGACACATTAACATTACGATAATGGGGAGAGAGGCTCAACCAAAGACACAAACTAGTAGATGGTAATAGATTACCCATAACCATCCATAGAAACTCTCAACCTCGGGTGGAAAACGGAATCGGACAAAGGGGCAGAGGGAATGGACTCGACAATGACCCCTATTGTCGAATTCGGAAAACCAATAGGAATAGTTTTCCACTCCTGGCCACCTTATTCTCATATATTAGGTATAAAAAAACAACCAAATCCCCCTCATAATAAGGCCTCAAATATTACCTTATCACAAAAATATAACCAAATATAAAAAAAATAAATCTATATTAGCATCCCAAAACTTTAAGGTCATACTAGCGCTAGCTGTCTGGTAAATCCTAAATCCCGTACAAAGAAATTCAACGTAATGACCAAAATTCTAGGAGAGTCTAGGGCTAAAGGATAATGCTGGGTGTCAAAAATGTTTCGCCCAAATACAGTAAAGTATAAGAGGTTAACTTTTAGATCCACCCTAACAAAGAAGGTTAAAAGATAGGCTTGCCCCCAGTATCCCTAAGGATAACACCGCTACCCAAGACTCACATCAAGTGCATTATATGTATTTATGTGTGTATAGTGTGTGTGTGTGTGTGTATATATATATATATATATATATATATATATATATATATATATATATACACACACACACGATGAGGAACGCTCAGAACAGGGCTGTAGGTTCAGTTTGGGAAGCAATAGAATATATTCAGAAGGATTCCCAAAAAGTATCTAAGACACACATTTGAACTTCAACATACCTTCACAAAACAAATGGCGCGTCAGATTTATGTACCTGTTATATAGACTCTCCGCCCTAAATGCAACTGCACTTCCTCACTGCCGCTGCACCTGTCAGGCAGTGCAGCAACCGGGGACAGAACCTGATGGGGATTCACATACACTAGTTTCTCATTAGGTCCGCTTATGATTGGGAGCAGGCAGTGAGTGGACCCTAGGCCAACAGACAGCCTGATATTGGCTATAGAATATGCCCACTGCCTGCTGTTAATTACAAGACAAGAGCAGACCTGATGGGGAACTAGTGTCTCAGCTATCCATCCGGATCTGCCCATTGCAGCATTACTGGTTGCTAGGAAGACGTCCATGTCCATAACAGCCAGTGACAGGGAAAAAGTAGCACCGGCAAATATGCCCATCTGCTACACTGTGTACCGGGAAGGCATTCTGCCTGCCTCTGTGCACCGAGTTAAAGTAGGTCTTAAAGAGGAACTGCAGCCTGCTCACATCATTTGTAATAAAAACATCGTTGCCATTCTGAAGCTTCCCTCTAACCACTTTGCATATTATTTTATATATACTGTGATTCTGTACTTGCCAAATATGCTGCATAAATCTCCATCCACTGAGTCTGGCTGCAACCATCTTTTTTTTTTTGTATAATCTTTATTTACTTAGCATATTTGACAATACATCAAAAAGGAATAATAATAAAAAGAGAATAAACAAACGAAACAAGGTCCGCATACATGCTCCAAGGAGATCTGGAAATGAAATAATGAGTTATGTCAACATATTGTAATGGCAGGGATTCCTTCCTTGTCCGAGACATTCGGTCTATGTGGACCTCTCTCTCTCTTACCACGAGAGGATAGGAGGATCCCAATCTTAACTATAAACGATAAATAGTGATTACATAACTCAAAGATTGTCTAAGGCAGAGATGGCGAACCTATGGCACGCATGCCACAGCACGTAGAGCCATCTCTGCGGGCACGCGAGAGGGTCCAGGTTCACGGCAGGGGGAGAAAACGGCAGCAAGCAGCGGCGAGGTGCAGGAAATTATCTGCACGAGTGAGTGGGCGGCTCCACAGCCTCCATGTGGAAGGCTACAGACCCGAGAGCACGGGAAGGATAGAAGCAAGCAGCCGCGAGGTGTAAGAAACTGTCTGCACAAGTGAGTGGGCGGCCCCGCATCCTCCGCGTGGTAGGCTACAGGCCTGACAGCGCAGGAGGGAGAGAAGAATTCACCACTTAATTTTATGGCCGAAGAGGGGCATCCCTCGTGCCTCTTGGACCCTGGACTCCTCAAACCTCCAACAGTGAGGCCCGGAGAACAGGCTGACTGTGGGCCCGGAAGACGAGGACAGGCAGAGAGGCACAGGCTGTGAGGGATCCGCTGGATGGAACAGAGCAGAGGGCTCTCCCGGATCAAGGATGGAGACGGGTACTGGGCACAATTATACACTGAATACCTGCAGACAAAGACTGGGGCAGGGAGGCAGAGCAGGGATTGCAGATAGGGACAGAGGTCTCCCTTTCTCTCAGCTCCCCTCTTTTTCAGTCCCACCCTGTGTTCCCCTCTTTCTGCTCCCTCTCGCTGTCCCCTCTATCTGTGTCCCCCCCCTCTCTCTCGCTGTCCCCCTCTCTCTGTGTCCCCTCTCTCTGTGTGCCCCCCCTGTCTGTGTGTCCCCTCTCTCTGTGTGTCTCCCCTCTCTCTGTGTCCCCGCTCTGTGTGTGTGTGTGTCCCCTCTCTGTGTGTGTCCCCCCTCTGTGTGTGTCCCCCCCCTCTCTGTGTGCCCCCCCCTGTGTGTCCCCCCCCTCTGTGTGTGTCCCCTCTGTGTGTGTGTGTGTGTCCCTCTCTCTGTGTCCCCCCTCTGTGTGTGCCCCCCCTCTGTGTGTGTCCCCCCTCTCTCTGTGTCCCCCCTCTGTGTGTGTGTGTGTGTCCCTTTCTCTGTGCCCCCCCTCTGTGTGTGTGTCCCCTCTCTCTGTGTGTCCCCCCTCTCTGTGTGTCCCCTCTCTCTGTGTGTCCACCCTCTCTGTGTGTTCCCCTCTCTCTGTGTTTGTGTGTGTGTGTCCCCCTCTGTGTGTGTGCCCCCTCTGTGTGTGTGTGTGTGTGTCCCCTCTGTGTGTGTGTGTGTCCCCCCTCTGTGTGCCCGCCCTCTCTGTGTGTCATCCCTCTGTGTGTGCCCCCCCTCTGTGTGTGTGCCCCTCTCTCTGTGTGTGTCCCCTCTCTCTGTGTGTCCCCCCTCTCTCTGTGTCCCCCCTGTGTGTGTGTGTGTGTGTGTCCCTCTCTCTGTGTCCCCCCTCTGTGTGTGTGTCTCCTCTCTGTGTGTGTGTCCCCTCTCTCTGTGTGTCCCCCTCTCTCTGTGTCCCCCCTCTGTGTTTGTGTGTGTGTGTCCCCCTCTGTGTGTGTCCCCCCTCTGTGTGTGTCCCCCCTCTGTGTGTGTGTGTCCCCTCTCTCTGTGTGTGTCCCCCCCTCTGTGGTCCCCCCTCTCTCTGTGTCCCCCTCTCTCTGTACGTCCCCCCTCTGTGTGTGTGTGTCTCCCCTCTGTGTGTGTCTCCACTCTGTGTGTGTCCCCCCTCTGTGTGTGTCCTCTCTCTGTGTGTCCCCCCTCTGTGTGTGTCCTCTCTCTGTGTGTCCCCCTGTGTGTGTGTGTCCTCTCTCTGTGTGTCCCCTCTCTCTCTCTGTGTCCCCCTCTCTCTCTCTGTCCCCCCTCTCTCTGTGCCCCCCTCTCTCTCTCTCTGTCCCCCCTCTCTCTCTCTGTCCCCCCCTCTCTCTCTGTCCCCCCTCTCTCTCTCCGTCCCCCCTCTCTCTCTGTCCCCTCCCTCTCTCTCACAACCGCCTCTCTCTCTTTTACACACACCCCCATCTCTCTCACACACCCCCTCTCTTTCGCTCAGCACCCCTCGCCGTGTTGGCACCTTGCAACACAAAACCAACTTATTTATTTCAGATTGGGCACTTGGGCTCAAAAAGTTTCGCCACCACTGGTCTAAGGCATATGACCTCGTGAGGTACCATGAACTAACGTAAAGCAAGCTATCGCTCATAGATCCATAACATGAATGTAGAAAGTGATCAAAGGGTTCACACCTGGTTCATCAGTTGATTGGGTACAACAGTAGTAAGTCTGTTGACCGTAGAGTGTTGGTCTGCTTGGACAAGTCGCTTAAAAGCCGGGTCTTACCTCAGTGCTCCCCATTTGGAATGGTACGAGACAGGAGTGTCCCCTCTCTCCCCTTCTGTTCGCACTGGTCTTGGAACCATTGCTACGAAGAATCAGATCTAGCCTGAACAAAAGGGGGTCCTGTGGGGTCTCTGGAATACAAGCAGTGCTGTGTTTTGGCCTAGGCCAACAAGGACCAGGCCTAGGGCAGCACTTTGCGGGGGGGTGGCAAAAGGCCGCCCCCCCCCCCCAAGAACGGCACCTGCGCCGTCTTCCCGCACAACAGGGCCACCAGGAGTACAGCTTAGGAGTGGCGTCGCTTGTGTGTAGGGAGCCAGAAAGTCGTCAAGCCGCCCCTGTGAAGCCTTGCTTCTCTCTCTGAATGGCCCTCTGCTGTGGCCAATTATGGGGAGGGAAACAGCGGGCAGGAAGCTGGGCGGCGGCGCAGGGAAACCAATTAGAGCCGCTCTCTCTCTCCCTTCTCTCTTCGGCTGACAGAAAGGGGAGGGGGGGCGAGCGGGGGAGTTCTCTGGTAAATTGAGCAGCAGATCTGTGACAGGGAGAGGAGAGATGCGGGCTGTCTGTGTATCTCCCCCGCTCGCCCCCCTCCTCTTTCTGTCAGCCGAAGAGAGAAGAGAGAGAGAGCGGCTCTAATTGGTTTCCCTGAGCCGCCGCCCAGCTTCCTGACCGCTGTTTCCCTCCCCATAATTGGCCACAGCAGAGGGCCAATCAGAAGACTCTGGGGGCATCATGGGAAAAGTAGTCCCTGAAGAGTGGCGGCCCCTGTGTGCCCACAAACATGCTACAGCCCCCAGCATGCATGCACTCTGCTGGGGGATGTTACAGGAGGAGAAAAAGAGTACTGTGCTGGGGGAAGCCAGAGAGGGAGCCACGCTGTACTCGCACCACCAGAGCCACGCTGTACCCGCACCACCAGAGCCACGCTGTACCCGCACCACCAGAGAGCCACGCTGTACCCACACCACCAGAGAGCCACGCTGTACCCGCACCACCAGAGAGAACCACACTGTACCCGCACCACCAGAGCCACGCTGTACATGCACCACCAGAGAGAACCACACTGTACCCGCACCACCAGAGCCACACTGTACCCACACCACCAGAGAGAACCACACTGTACCTACACCACCAGAGAGAGCCACGCTGTACCCGCACCACCAGAGAGAGCCACACTGTACCTGCACCACCAGAGAGAGCCACGCTGTACCTGCACCACCAGAGAGCCACACTGTACCCACACCACCAGAAAGAAAGCCACATTGTTCCCGCACCACCAGAGAGGGAGCCACACTGTACCTGCACCACCAGTGAGTCACGCTGTACTCACACCACCAGAGAGAGAGCCACACTGTACCCGCACCACCATAGAGAGAGCCACGCTGTCCCTGCACCAACAGAGAGCCATGCTGTACCTGCACCACCAGACAGGGAGCCACGCCACCAGAGAGAGCGACGCTTTTCCCGCACCACCAAAGAGAGAGCCATGCTGTACCTGCACCACCAGAGAGAGCCACGCTGTACCTGCACCACCAGAGAGCCACGCTGTACCCACACCACCAGAAAGAAAGCCACATTGTTCCTGCACCACCAGAGAGGGAGCCACACTGTACCTGCACCACCAGAGAGTCACGCTGTACTCACACCACCAGAGAGAGAGCCACACTGTACCCGCACCACCATAGAGAGAGCCACGCTGTTCCTGCACCAACAGAGAGCCATGCTGTACCTGCACCACCAGACAGGGAGCCACGCCACCAGAGAGAGCGACGCTTTTCCCGCACCACCAAAGAGAGAGCCACGCTGTACCTGCACCACCAGACAGGGAGCCACGCCACCAGAGAGAGCCACTCTTTTCCCGCACCACCAAAGAGAGAGCCACGCTGTATCTGCACCACCAGAGGGGGAGAAAGATGAAGCCACTGCCGGGGTACAGACATGCTACACTACTGATTAGAGTCAGCCTGGGCAACCCAGAGTGAGCGAACGTCCAGCTGGACGGATCACTGTTGCAGTTTCACCGGGTCTGGTAAGAGAGCCTGTTGGCCATTATCCATTACTGTTCCCAGGGACTGAGCTATTAGGAAGTGCCTAACCTGATATCCTCTAGGCCTTATTGACCGCCAAAATGAGCTCCAACGCTGGGCCTCCAGTCCAAAAATTAAGGGGGGGGGGGACACAATTTTTACCAGGTGACACCAAACCTAGTGACGCCACTGTCCCGGAGCCCACAACAAGTTCCGGCACTGAGCTTCGGTAACTGGCCATACAGGGTGCGCTAGCGTGGGCACCCGGGACATCTGCCACCCGGGGTCCCACAAGCGCCGATCAGCTTTTCGTAGCAGCCACCACCTCTCTCCCCACTGTCAGCCACACACACTCCTCGGCTCCCCCTCCTTCTCGGCTCTAATGTTCTAGTGTACACAGTCAGGAGGAGGAGGAGCCACAGAGGAGGGACACGACTTCAGTGCAAAAGCCACGCTGCCGGTCTGAGGTCTGTGTATAGTTTACAGTGGAGGGGGACACAGTAACCGGGAAGGGGGGCAGATAACAGATGCACACATGGATGAGGGGAGGGGGGGTAAGGGGATATGTGCTGGGTGCTTTGGGAGGGGAGAGGATATGTGCTAGTGGGGGGGGTCTGATCCTCCCCTCCCAAAGCACCCAGCACATATCCCCTTACCCCCCAAATGAAAAAATGCGGCATCCCTCTCTGTCCTCCTCCTGTGGTGTCCCTCTGTCCTCTTCCCATGAAGATGACAGGGCGGATCTTAAAAAGGAAGAGGTGTGGCCTTGACAGGAAGGGGTGGGTCATATTTAAATTAGGGGGTGCGCGAGCTTAGTCAGGCCTAGGGCAGCACAAAACCTAAATACACCACTGAATACAAGTTCTCTGCGTATGCAGATGACATTTTCTTCCATGTCATAGACCCCCTTGTCTCGTTGCCTAACTTGATGGAGGAACTGTCTGCATATAGCCAAGTGTCCAATTTTCGGATTAGCTACGCCAAATCTGAGATTCTGCCGGTCACCGTTCCCTCGGCTCTGGCTTCCTCCTTGAAGGGATTTTTTCCTTTCTCATGGGCATCACCCTCCATGTGATACCTAGGTATCCAGCTCACTGATTGTCTGGGTTCCCTGTATGCACATAATTATGTCCCCCTACTCAGGAAGATTCGCCTTGATTTGCAGTCTTGGGACAGGGCAACCTTCACATGTGTCGGCCGCACAAATATTATCAAGATGACAGTTGGCAGGATGACATCCCTGAAGAGCCGGCTAGCTCTAAATCCCTTGCTGTATCTATCCGGAGGGAGTCTTTGCCAGAGAGAGGTGCGCCTCCAGGTGAGCTGGGTGAGGTAAGCGAAGGCCGGGTCATAGATTGGGGTTCTCCCAGAACACTGGAAAAGTTTGGGTCTTTGGAGAGACTTCAAAAAAAGGGTTAAAATCCTGCGCTTATCCTACTCTCCTGGTGAAGGGAAATGTAACTATTGAAATGGAGCAATCAAACACATAGATAAATAAATGAAAATATATAGATAAAGAAAAGTTGAAACCTAAAAGGTCCGAACCCCTACCATAGGAGTTTTCTTTTCCCAGCTGAAGCCTATTACAGAGAAAGATGTAAGTTTTTAGTGTGCTGTTTTAATAAACACTTTTGTGGAAACATATTGCACTACAAGGCTATCCTCTTCTTCCCTTATGCTCTGGGATTTATCCTTGAGCTGCCAGATTGGATATCAGCTTTTCCAATGATACCGTGATTCCTGCGTCCATTGAAAAACCGGGTCCACTTTTACAGCTTAATGTGTTGGAGCCTGATGGGATCATTGTCCAGTGTCTGATGCCGCTGCTATTTGGAATTTGGTTCGTTTGTACAGCCCAGTCTGTTGGAGCATAGTGGGATTATTATCCAATGCTTGAAATTACTGCTATCTGGTAAGAAGTGAATCTATGTGGTGATGGGATATTAAAGTTTTTGTGTTTTGAAGAGCACTGATGTTTTCTTATATTTGGTCCACCCAATTTCCTTGAAGAGCACAGAAGTTTTCACATACTTGGTTCACTCAGTTCCCTTTTGTATAAGGGTTTGCCAGTTGGACATTTTTCTTTATGCACCTTTTATGAAATGAATCATATATTTTTCACTTTATGAGTCATTTTATCAATTTTTAAATTTATTTTTATACACTTGTTTTTGTAGGATTGGACTTTATGCCCTCAAATTTTTGTCATGTGTATTTTTGTACTGTGAATATTCTTATAGGTTAGCGCACCTGTTTCTTTTGATTATCTTTGGATAGACTAATAGAGTGGTCATCCCCTGAGGAAAGTTCAGAAGAAGAGAAGTGGGAGACAGGAGGTTCCCATCCCCCAGAGACCCAGTCAGAGACAGGAGAAGATGCTCAGCCTACAGTATGGACCCCTGTCCCATACAGCAAACTCTTTATAAACAGACCCTCCACAACCCAGACCAGAGCGCCCACCTACAGGCAGTGGGTGGTGAGATCCCAGGATGCGTGTGTCTTGCCAGGGAAGGGGAGGTCTAAAGAATTACCCAGGTTCTCCCACTTCTAGAGGGAGATACAGAGAGCGGTTGCTCTGGAGTGGGGTCTGGATTATCCGTATGTCCCCTCCCAGATAATGGACATTGTGCAGAACTCCCGGGGAGAGTGGGAGGATGACCTTATCTGGGATGTTCTGTCCCCAAACCCCTGCTGGTGCCAGAAAGTGAAGCCTAGGCCCCATTTGTGGACATTCAGGAGGAGTGGAAATTGGGGTGTACTATGTACAAGGATCGAGTCCTGGTTGTAAAGGTGGGTTGGCCTACCAGGAACCATTCGGTCTCTATCAAAGAGTAAGGGGATGGAAGGAGGAGATTGCCGGATCCCCGCTTCTATGTGTGAGAAGGACTGTTGTGCTGTACAGCCACCATAGAAGTAGCCAAGTGGACTGCAGGGAAGTGACAGAGTTGTGTGTGTTATCCTTTCTGACTTTTGCAGGAACAGACTATGCCTGCCACCTAGTGTGATGGACAGTTTGGGTGTACTGTTCCTGCCCACCTCTTTTGGAGCCTGTTTGTCTGGGGAAGGGCCCCTCCTATTAGGAGAAAAAGATGGACTGTTCTCAAGTTATAATGTATATATTTTGTTGTGGTTGTTCTGTTTTTACGTTAGTAGTTCCCTTCTGATAGAACAAAACAATCAGAAATATATATGTGTGTTGCTGATTTTCTTTGCTGGAAGGACCATAACCCCCTTTCAGTGGAGATTTGTACAGTGTATAGGTAGAATGTAAGTGCAGGATGTATTTTTTAGCAGGAACTTGGTGGAACGCAGTTCCAGAACCTCCAGGACTGAATATGTGCAAGGGATGTTCGGGTGTGCTGAAGGGTCTGCTGATGCTGGCTGCTGGGGGATCTATTGTAGCTGAAGGGGATCTATTTTTGCATGGGGGTCTATTGTTGCTGAGGAAGTCTGTTGTTACTGGTGGGAGATCTATTGTTGCTGGGGGGGTCAGTTGTTGCTGGGAGCGATCTACTGTTGAGGGAGGGGTCTATAGTTGCTGGCTGCTGGAGGGTCTTTTGATGCTGGCTGTGGAGATATCTGTTGTTGCTGCCGGGAGTCTATTGTTGCTAGGGGTCTATTTTTGCTGGGGGATATTTTGCTGCTGGTGTTCCATTATCGTTGGAGGGAGATCTATTGTTGCTGGAGGTTCAATTGTTGCTGGCTGCAAGGGATCTATTTTACTGCTTTTCTTGATATTATTAACAAATTCCATACAAATTACTTGGCATCAAAAAATTATACTAGGTTCTGTATTCTCTATAAAGGGCAGTACTTGAGGGTGTGCAGGGGGTGGAGCCAAGGAACGGTCCTCGGAGGTGGGTAAGGGGAGGAGAAATGGGGTGACTCAGAAAGGGGGAGTTCCTGCACCTATACTCTGAGAAAAAAAGCCCTGGTCTTATGTTTTCTCTTAGGGTCTTCAGGGATGGGATGGCTGTCCATTCCCACAGTTCCGGAGGACAAGAATGCTGCGAGCAGAGTATTTTTCCTGCGGGAGAAATGCTCTGGCTCAGAAATGTTGTATGTGTTTAGCTGCAGGGACCTGTAGCTAGGAGTGTTAGTTGTGATGTACAACTAATGTTGTACATCACGTGTCATCATGTGTAAATACCTACTAAAATTGTATATGTCCATTTTTGCATACCTCCCAACCGTCCCAGATTCCGCGGGACCTTCCCGCGATTTGAGTCCAACGGACCTAGGCTGAAGTCCCGGAGCCAGTGGCTCTGTGGCCCCCCAATTAAAAGAAAGGGAGTAGTCTGGAATGCAGAGGACATTGACGGACTAAGCCACTGTAGCACTGGCTCCGGCTCCGCCTCCACCTGTCCTGACTCTGCTCCTTGTCACTGGTTGTTATAGCCGCCTGGCATCTAGCAACCAGTGACATCACGACTGTGACTCCCTCACTGCCCAGCATCGAAAGCAGAGGAGGATTTAACTTCCTCCTCTGCGCCTTAATCAGCTGCCCTTTGAGTTGAGTCCCACCACCACTCCCCTGTCATGGTCCTGCTGGTCCGGTGGTGGCGGGGTGCAGGGCAGCGAGCGATATCCAGTGCTGTGGCAATGTTCAAAAGGTGGGCAGCCCCGGTGAGCAGCATGAGGCTCAGCCGCGGAGGCTGGCTAGAAACAGCAGGGAGTGGGAGAAGACCTCACCACAGCATCCCCCGACACCCAGAGCCTGCCTGCACTCCTCCAATGTCCACTCCCAGCTCAGTGACCAGTGACCCAGTGACCTCTCATCAGCAAGAAGACAGACTGACCAAGAGCCCAGAGGATGGGCGGGAGGTAGGTGCATTACAGACACACCTACCCACAGACAGGAGGGCACAACAGGGACTTCAGGCAGGGCTAGGGGGTCTCACCGCCCCCTCTCTCTCACCCACCTCCCTCTCTCTCACCCACCCCCTATCTCTTCACTGAACCCCCTATCTCTCACCCACCCCCCTCTCTCTCACCCACCCCCCTATCTCTCACCGAACCCCCTATCTCTCACCCACACCTATCTCTCACCCATCCCTATCTCTCACCCACCCCTCTCTCACTCACACCCACCCCTCTCTCTCTCACCGAACCCCCTCTCTCTCACCGAACCCCCCTCTCTCACCCACATCTCTCTCACCCACCTCCCTCTCACCCACACCTATCTCTCACCCACCCCTATCTCTCACCCACCCCCTATCTCTCACCCACCCCTCTCTCTCTCACCGAACTCCCTCACTCTCACCGAACCCCCTCTCTCTCTCACCCACCCCCCTATCTCTCACCGACCTCCCTCTCACCCAACCCCTATCTCTCACCCACCCCTTATCTCTCACCCACCCTCTCTCTCTCACCCACCCCCCTCTCTTTCACCCACCCCCCTATCTCTTGTTCACCCCCCTATCTCTCACCGAACCCGCTATCTCTCACCGAACCCCCTCTCACCGAACCCCCTTGCTCTCTCTCACCCACCTCCCTCTCACCCACCCCCTATCTCTCACCCACCCCCTATCTCTCACCCACCCCTCTCTCTCTCACCCACCCCTCTCTCTCTCACCGAACTCCCTCACTCTCACCGAACCCCACCTCTCTCTCACCCACCTCCCTCTCACCCACCCCCCTATCTCTCACTGAACCCCCTATCTCTCACCCACCTCCCTCTCACACAACCCCTATCTCTCACCCACCCTCTCTCTCTCACCCACCCCCCTCTCTTTCACCCACCCCCCTATCTCTCGTTCACCCCCCTATCTCTCACCGAACCCCCTATCTCTCACCGAACCCCCTCTCACCGAACCCCCTTGCTCTCTCTCACCCACCTCCCTCTCACCCACCCCCTATCTCTCACCCACCCCCTATCTCTCACCCACCCCTCTCTCTCTCACCGAACTCCCTCACTCTCACCGGACCCCCTCTCTCTCTCACCCACCTCCCTCTCACCCACCCCCCTATCTCTCACTGAACCCCCTATCTCTCACCCACCTCCCTCTCACCCAACCCCTATCTCTCACCCACCCCTATCTCTCACCCACCCCCCTCTCTCTCACTCACCTCCCTCTCTCTCACCCACCCCTCTCTCTCACCCACCTCCCTCTCTCTCACCTTCCCCCCTATCTCTCACCGAACCCCCTATCTCTCACCCACACCTATCTCTCACCCATCCCTATCTCTCACCCACCCCTCTCTCTCTCTCACCCACCCCTCTCTCTCTCACCGAACCCCCTCTCTCTCACCGAACCCCCCTCTCTTACCCACCCCTCTCTCACCCACATCTCTCTCACCCACCCCTATCTCTCACCCACCCCCTATCTCTCACCCACCCCTCTCTCTCTCACCAAACTCCCTCTCTCTCCCTGAACCCCCCCTCTCTCACCGAACCCCCTTTCTCTCACCCACCCCTCTCTCTCTCTCACCCACCTCTCACTCACCCACCTCTCTCTCACCCACACCTATCTCTCACCCACCCCTATCTCTCACCCACCCCCTATCTCTCACCCACCCCTATCTCTCACCGAACCCCCTTGCTCTCTCTCACCCACCTCCCTCTCACCCACCCCCTATCTCTCACCCACCCCTCTCTCTCTCACCCACCCCTCTCTCTCACCGAACCCCTCTCTCTCTCTCTCTCTCACCCACCTCCCTCTCACCACCCCCCTATCTCTCACTGAACCCCTATCTCTCACTGAACCCCCTATCTCTCACCCACCTCCCTCTCACCCAACCCCTATGTCTCACCCACCCCTTATCTCTCACCCACCCTCTCTCTCTCACCCACCCCCCTCTCTTTCACCCACCCCCTATCTCTCGTTCACCCCCCTATCTCTCACCAAACCCCCTCTCTCTCTCATCGAACCCCCTCTCTCTCACGAACCCCCTCTCTTTCACTCACCCATCTCCCTCTCTTTCTCTCACCCACCCCCTCTCTCTCACCCAACCCCTCCCTCCCTCTCTCACCCACCCCCCTCTCTCACCAACCCCTCTCTTTCTCCCACCCTCCCCCCTCTTTCTCTCCCCCGTCTCTCTCACCGCCCCCTCTCTCTCACCTACCCCTCTCACCCACCTCCCTCTCTCTCACCCACCCCCTATCTCTCACCGAACCCCCTCTCTCTCACCCACCCCTCTCTCTCTCTCACCCACCTCTCACTCACCCACCTCTCTCTCACCCACACCTATCTCTCACCCACCCCTATCTCTCACCCACCCCCTATCTCTCACCCACCCCTATCTCTCACCCACCCCCTATCTCTCACCCACCCCTCTCTCTCTCACCCACCCCTCTCTCTCACCGAACTCCCTCTCTCTCACCGAACCCCCTCTCTCTCTCTCACCCACCTCCCTCTCACCACCCCCCTATCTCTCACTGAACCCCTATCTCTCACTGAACCCCCTATCTCTCACCCACCTCCCTCTCACCCAACCCCTATGTCTCACCCACCCCTTATCTCTCACCCACCCTCTCTCTCTCACCCACCCCCCTCTCTTTCACCCACCCCCTATCTCTCGTTCACCCCCCTATCTCTCACCAAACCCCTCTCTTTCACTCACCCATCTCCCTCTCTTTCTCTCACCCACCCCCTCTCTCTCACCCAACCCCTCCCTCCCTCTCTCACCCACCCCCCTCTCTCACCAACCCCTCTCTTTCTCCCACCCTCCCCCCTCTTTCTCTCCCCCGTCTCTCTCACCGCCCCCTCTCTCTCACCCACCCCTCTCACCGAACCCCCTATCTCTCACCGAACCCCCTTGCTCTTTCTCACCCACCCCCTATCTCTCACCCACCCCCTATTTCTCACCCACCCCTCTCTCTCTCACCCACCCCTCTCTCTCTCACCGAACTCCCTCACTCTCACCGAACCCCCTCTCTCTCACCCACCCCTCTCTCTCTCTCACCCACCTCTCACTCACCCACCTCTCTCTCACCCACACCTATCTCTCACCCACCCCTATCTCTCACCCACCCCCTATCTCTCACCCACCCCTATCTCTCACCCACCCCCTATCTCTCACCCACCCCTCTCTCTCTCACCCACCCCTCTCTCTCACCGAACTCCCTCTCTCTCACCGAACCCCCTCTCTCTCTCTCACCCACCTCCCTCTCACCACCCCCCTATCTCTCACTGAACCCCTATCTCTCACTGAACCCCCTATCTCTCACCCACCTCCCTCTCACCCAACCCCTATCTCTCACCCACCCCTTATCTCTCACCCACCCTCTCTCTCTCACCCACCCCCCTCTCTTTCACCCACCCCCTATCTCTCATTCACCCCCCCTATCTCTCACCAAACCCCCTCTCTCTCTCATCGAACCCCCTCTCTCTCACGAACCCCCTCTCTTTCACTCACCCATCCCCCTCTCTTTCTCTCACCCACCCCCTCTCTCTCACCCAACCCCTCCCTCCCTCTCTCACCCACCCCTCCCTCTCTCACCCACCCCCCTCTCTCACCAACCCCTCTCTTTCTCCCACCCTCCCCCCTCTTGCTCTCCCCCGTCTCTCTCACACCTCCTCTTCCACCCCATTCTCACACCCCTCTCCCACTCCTCTCCTCTCTTGCCTCTCTTGCATGCATGCAGGGGGCACCAACCACTAAGTAACAGGTGACAGCAAGTGAGAGTTAGTGATTCCCCCAAAGCTTTGCCTCTGAACCCTTCCCCCCAGCACTGCCACTCATCCAGCCCAACCACTGCAACTGATCCCATCCTCCTAATGATGGACTACGGGTCCCAGCATGAACCCGTGAGATCTAAGGGAGATACACCCTTAGATTTCACGGGTTCATGCTGGGACTTGTAGTCCTTCAATTTTGGAGGGAGTTACATTCTTAGAGCTGAGGAGTTCATGTAGCAACTTGTAGTCCTTAATTTTTGGGGGATGTGACTCTCCCAAAAGTAAAAGACTGCAAGTCTCAGCATGAGCCCCTCAGAGCTGAGGATGTGACATACCCCCCCATGGATGGGTAGGAATCAGGTAGGTCAGTGTAATGGTCAGTGTAGAGATCAGGTTGGTCAGTATAGTGGACAGGTAGGGCAGTGTAATGGTCAGTATAGTGGACAGGTAGGGCAGTGTAATGGTCAGTATAGTGGACAGGTAGGGCAGTGTAATGGTCAGTATAGTGGACAGGTAGGGCAGTGTAATGGTCAGTATAGTGGACAGGTAGGGCAGTGTAATGGTCAGTATGGGAATCAGGTAGGTCATTGTAGGAATCAAGTAGGTCAGTGTAGTGGTCAGTATAGGAATAAGGTAGGTTAGTGTAGTGGTCAGTATAGGAATCAGGTAGGTCAGTGTAGTGGTCATTGTAGGAATCAGGTAGGTCAGTGTAGTGGTCATTGTAGGAATCTGGTAGGTCAGTGTAGTGGTCATTGTAGGAATCTTGTAGGTCAGTGTAGTGGTCATTGTAGGAATCGGGTAGGTCAGTGTAAGGGTCATTGGAGTGCATTCTATTTTTGAAAAAAAAAAAAATATATATATACATATATATATATATATATATATATATATATATATCGTGAGAGAGCTGGGGAGAGTTAGTAAAAGAGGAGGGGGGAGTTGGTGAGAAAGCTGGGGGGTATTACAAAGAGAGGAGGTGGGAATTGGTGAGAGAGCTGGGGGGGGCTGGGTTTTGTTTAACTACCCCCGTAAGCCCCTCCCACCATTAAGACATTGGCCACGCCCACATTTTGCCATTACGCCCGCCACAGCTCACTTACTCCCTCATTTGTCCCTCATTCTGAAGTTCAAAAGTTGGGATAGTTGGTTGGTATATTTTTGTACGTAATTTATTTGTACAGTTCCCCATTCAAGTTGTTTCCCTTCCCCCATCCAACTTAATTTATGGGATGCCCTTGCTCCTGGGCCCAGGAGCCATTTTTCAATTTTCTTCAGCTGGGGACCAGCTATATTCTGGTGGGGGATGAGTGTAGCACCCTCTACCTCAGGTAGGTAGGTTTCTAGAGTAGTGTGTTTTTTTTTAATTACAGCCAGTGCAGGTAAATTTAGGCAGGCCTAGCTGTGAGATAGGCCTATTTGTTTTTGATCTGGGGCTGGAGAGTGGTTTAGTGTAGCAGCAGGTGACTTATATACAGTATACTATATATAGTATATACAGTATACTATAGTATAGCTCGATAGTAGCATATAAACAAACACACAAAAAAAGGAAGAGCTAATGCTCTCTGTTTACATGCTATTTATTAAACAAGCACAATTGCATTTACTGTACATTGTAGCAATCTCAGACAACGCATGTATACCAAGGAAGGCGGTTGAGCAGCCGAAGAGCCAGCAGACAGTCTAGGGGAAGTCAAGGACTGAGCAAACTATTGGCAGAGAGGGTACTAGGGTCTTGTGGGTGAGGGAAATCTATGTGCTGAGCCTGAGCTGGTGAGGTAATCAGACCTCAGCCCTGGGCTTGTGATCTGCCATATGCAATGTCCCCAAAGTAGGTACTCATGAACTTCACTGCTGTGGAGGTAGAAAGAATTAAGCCTTCTGTGTCAGGCACTATAAGCTCCTGCAACCAGGTAGGTGTCCAGAGAACGATGTACTGTAGAAGCAGCCGTGCAGTTGCTAGTGCTGATCAAGAAAAGGTGCCCAGAGATGGAAAATTACGTGCACATGCTTAGTGGGGCTGCACAGATACAGCAAACTTGGGCCAGCATGTAGGCAAAACATGGCACCAAGTTTTAAATGGCCGGCAAAGGAGCACCAGCACCTCAGGGCAGATTTAAAGGTTGTGGCCCTACACATATTGTGGCTGATGCACTACATGCCAAGGTAAGCGTCCATGCAGGATCCACTGCCCAAAGCAACATAACAGGCCAGGCCTGCTTCTTTAACCAGGCAGGGTCTGGTTACAGTTCCCCAAGGCTGAGAAGCAGAGTCAACTGATCTGGAAGCTGCAGGAGGAGCCACAGAGGCTATGGTGTAAATAGGGGCATGAGATGTAGGTTTGGGAATTATTGTGGAGTAGAGCACTGGTATTAGTCCTGCAGAATGGAGGGGGGGGGAGCCAGAAAAGGACTTGAAACTATTAGGTCGGTAATTTATTATCATCTATTTTTTTGTAGAGAAAACGGATCCTGTGTGGAGAAGGAGATGTTGGTAGCTTTGGATTTTATTTGTTTTACCTCAAGGCCAAAGATTTGTGCCAAAAGGTCAAGGGCTCAGAGGAGAGGGTAGGTAGAGATGGGCCATTGAAGGGTGTTGCCATCACTGTTTTAAGTTTGGAGAGCTGTTTGCAGAATTCTTGAAGAGCTATGACTGTATTGCTGGTATATGTGTCTCTGGATTGTTATTTCTCTGTTGCATTATTGTTTCTTTGATCATTTATAGTACCCTTTGTATGAAAATATTTTGTTTGCACTGTTTTACCTTTTCTATTATTAACCACTTGACCACTGGGCACTTAAACCCCCTTAATAACCAGACCAATTTTCAGCTTTCGCTGCTCTCACACTTTGAATGACAATTACTCAGTCATGCAACACCGTACCCAAATGAAATTTTTGTCCTTTTTTTCACACAAATAGAGCTTTCTTTTGGTGGTATTTAATCACTGCTGGGTTCTTTATTTTTTGCGCTATAAAAGAAAAAAGACCAAAAATTCTGTAAAAAAATGCATTTTTCTTTGTTTCTGTCATAAAATTTTGCAATTTAGTCATTTTTTTTTCATATATTTTGGCCAAAATGTATACCGCTACATATCTTTGGTAAAAATAACCCAAATTGGTGTATATTATTTGGTCTTTGTGAAAGTTATAGAGTCCACAAGCTATGGTGCCAATATCTGAAAATTGATCACACCTGAAGTACTGACGGCCTATCTCATTTCTTGAGACCCTAACATGCCAGAAAAGTACAAATACCCCCCAAATGACCCCTTTTTGGAAAGAACGCATTCCAAGGTATTTAGAAAGATGCATGATGAGTTTTTTGAAGTTGTCATTTTTTCCCACAATTCTTTGAAAATCAAGATTTTTTTTTTTGCTTTTTTTTTTTCACAAAATTGTCATATTAGCAGGTTATTTCTCACACACAGCATATGCATACCACAAATTACACCCCAAAACACATTCTGCTATTACTACCGAGTATGGCGATACCACATGTGTGAGACTTTTACACAGCGTGGCCACATACAGAGGCCCAACATGCAGGGAGCACCTCCAGGCGTTCTGGAGCACCCAGGACAATTCTGACATTTCTCTCCTACATGTAAAAATCATAATTTATTTGCTAGAAAATTACATAGAAACCCAAAACATTATATATGATTTTTTAGCAAATACCCTAGAGAATACAATGGCGGTCTTTGCAACTTTTTATCTCGCACGGTATTTGCGCAGCAATTTTTCGAACGCGTTTTTTTTTTTTTTAAAACTGTTTTGTGCTTTAAAGAAAAACCCAAAACAGTAAAGTTAGCCCAATATGTTTGCATAATGTGAAAGATAAAGTTATGCCGAGTAAATAGATACCTAACATGTCACCCTTCAAAATTGCACCCCCTTGTGGAATGGCGCCAAACTTTGAGTTACAGAGGAGGTCTCAGGCCAAAATTATTGCTCTTGCTCTACCGATCACAGCGATACCTCACATGTGTGGTTTGAACACCATTTTCATATGTGGGCGGGACTTACGTCTGCATGCGCGCACACGGGGACACGGGGGGGGGGGGGGATTTTATTGTTCATTTTACTTTATTTATTTTTAGTTTGATGCTTTTTTTCCAAAAAAATAATTTTTTGATCACTTTTATTCCTATTACAAGGAATGTAAACATCCCTTGTAATAGGAATATGGCATGACAGGTCCTCTTTACAGTGAGATATGGGGCCAATAAGACCTCACATCTAACCTCTGGACTGGGAAGCCTGAAATAAAAATTAAAAAAAATGATCCTGGCTTCGATCGTAGCGGTGAGTCGGTAGAAGTCATATGACGTGATCCCAGAGTTATCCAACCGCCCTGCAGCCGTCATTTGGCTATGGGCTGGTTGGCAACTGGTTAAACAATATTTTGAAAAGTGTTAATATTATCTCTAATGCACTAACACAGAACTTTAAGAATCCCTTTCTCCTTGAAGAGTGCCACCATATGGTTAATATCTTGGTATACCTGTCTGTGGTGACAGTGTGTATTACATATATTTATTTAAAGTCATAATTGTTATCACTAATATTGTGAATGTTTGATATTTTAGGATAAAAATTTCTGATGGCAGAGTAAAGAGTTAACAAAACCCTGCGACTATCGCTCTGTCAGCTGGCACTAAGATTATGGTCTTGCGAGCTGGAAAATCTTTGTGCAAGGTGAGGCTGAGAGTGCCATTGTTGCGTATCAGTGACAATGCAGTGTGAGGATTTTTCTATCACAATGTTTGATGTTATGTGGTTGCTTCCATAGCTGTTTGACAAACCCTTATTGTCTAGACTAAGCTCATGACCTTTCACCAACAAATAAAACTTGTACCCAGGGCCCTACACAACTGAGTGAATGGCATGAAGTTCATGGTGATGTAACACATAAAACAGAGCCTAGTGACACACATACCGTATTTGCCCACATTTAAGATGACCGGCGCATAAGACGACCCCCCTAATTTTCCTTTATTTCCCAGTTTTTGCCTATACTTGCCATATAAGACGACCCCCCTTCCGAAGCTTCATATTTCCTTCTTCTTGCTGGAGCCATACCGCGCTAAGCCAATCACAGCAAGTGATGTATTCTATTAATGAATACAAAGCCTGCTCGGATTGGCAGAGGCTGTAACATCATCAGTCCGCTCCTCTCTGACTCTCAAAGTCAATCCAAGCAGGCTACTTTATGTAGCCTGCTCGGATTGGCAGAGGTTGCAAACTCCAATCCAAACAGGCTCTGTATTCATTAATAGAATACATTGCTCGCCGGGATTGGCTCAGTGGTGTATACTGTATGTAGCTGAAGCTACATACAGTATTACCACACATCCACCATCTGGCAGGCTGACATCCAGCGGGCGGCATTTTGTACCCGGCATATAAGACAACCCTCGCTTTTTGGCCCTTCTTTTTAAGTGTAAAAGGTTGTCTTATACGCTGAAAAATACAGTACACATACCTGGAAGCATACCTCCCAACTTGTTGAGATGGGAATGAGGGACACTCATTAGCAAAAGTAATTAGGCATAGGACACACCCCCTGCCACGCCCTCTTTAAGGAGAATTATACAGAAAAAATGATTAGTTAAACCCACAGGTGTGTTTTTTTTTTACCACTACTATTTCTTTGTACTGGCTTTGCAAGTCTACAAATGCGGCAATTTAGAAATTGGATGAAAGGTTTAGCATTGGGAAACACTTTTTGAAAGATAAAAAGTGCATTTAATATACAACTATATAGATCAGACCAAAATGAGGGACAAATGAGGAGGAAAGAGGGACAGAGGGACTTTTTTCCAAATCAAGGACAGTCCCTCAAAATCAGGGACAATTGGGAGCTAGGCTGGAAGTAGTGGCTGAACGGAAACCAACAAACCTGGGTGGTCATAGTGGCTGTCTGGGTCTAATAAGGGAACGAAATTTAGAACTAATGTGATTGTTTGTGTGCACATTGTGGGTGCACAAGAATGTGCTAGTGCAATTCAATTGCCATTTATATTTTATATTTGCATGGTTTTACATTATGTGCTGCTCTGTACTCCTTTTTCTTTGATATATGGGAAGAACTTGAGGTATCATTCTAACATGTGCCTGAAGGATGGTTGGCCCTTGTTGAGGATATAAATGAGTTTGACCATACTAAAGTATTTTAGTTTTAGATGTTTTAGATAATAAATGTGTGGACAGTTACATAAACCAGTTTTTTTGAGACAATTACACATTCCATCACTATACTGTATAATTTTTATCTATGTTTGTGATTTGGTATACGGTATTGGTATCATCTATAGGGCTGCACTATTTTTGTCACTCTTCCCTTTGGCCTGTCCACACACAACCCCCATGGGTGTTGATGAAGCTGTTTACCTTGGTCCTAGCTTTGCTCCTTTCCTAGGGCATACACATTGTGGATTACTTGGATGATCCCCTACTAAAGGATCAGTTTTCCTTATCCCTGTCAGCCAGTGTTCAATGGAAAGCTGCGATTGGATCCTCAAGCTTCAGAAGAAACAATGAGAGTACCTGGGCCTGACTATCAGGGAATGTCTATTAACCAGCTCGCTTAGAAAATGTACAAGCACGTGTGCATAATCCTGCATGAACTTTAGCCAGTCGCGAGTTTGTGAGCAAGAATGCCCACGGATGTGCATACTCATCACAGCCTGTACGTGACCTGCATGCAGGTCCAGAGTCAGTTGATGCTTACGAGAGGGTCACTCTGAAAAAAAACAGTAAGCACCAGCATACGTAACTAATACCAAAGACACTAGTCCTGTCACCTGCTTCAACTATCTCCAGTATTTCATTCATTCAGTCAAGTTCCTCCACCCCAAAGTAGCTCATCTATGTCTTTATGGACCTTGTTTGTGCACTGGTGCGCAGTCATGTTGGAATTGCTGTCTGCTGCTTTGTTTCTCTGCTATCAGCATGAGTCACTTCTGGCAAGTTTTCCTGACACCAAGAGAAAAAAGTGACGGGGAGAAAAGAAGACAGTAGATAAACAGGTACAACGTATGTCGGAGGATTTGTTTCATCTCCATGTATTACCTGAGAGTATATGTAAGGGTTTAAAACCATTTTAAGCACAATTGATCCTATTGAGCACAAACCAACAAAAAACTAAAGTAGAAATAAGGGGCCTTGTGGATACGGTGGAGGTCTCTGCTTTACCCAACAAAGCTGAAGAAGACTCCAGTGAGGACAATCCTATAGGGGTCCCAGGATCTAGGTTACAAGTGCTGGTAGAAAAGATGCACATAGTGTGGTATAGAGAGAGGCCTAGATTAGATTGTTAAAACAACCCAATATCCAGAAAGCACCAACCTGGTATATAGAGGAAAGGAAAAATGCAAGAATATTCATAGGGCACATAACGGTGGTCTCAAATACACTGAGATAGAAAATAATATATTGTTTATTTAAACCAAAACATATAGAATAAAAGATACAACCATGGGCAATATAGAGCCCACAGATATAAAATCCATACACAGAGAAAACTTCAGACGTAGCATGGAGCTTGCCTACATTTTTTGCGGTATGCACCGCTTCCTCAGGGCTTAAATCTCCATATCTGACTGTACAAATCTAGTAAATATAAACAACATACAGTAAGTATATACTCAATTCACATACATAAATTAGTACAACAAAAGGAAAACATGCCCTATCCCATGGTATAAAGGGGAAGAGGAGAAAAAAAACATACAGCATCAGATAACAAAAGTAAAAAAGTAAAAATAATGATACCTCAGGTGTATATATATCAGGCGCACTCAAACTAAGGGGAGACCAAGTGACGACACACCATAGATTGCTGGCACCCCCTCACTGGTGTGAGAACCAGGGCTGGACTGGGACAAAAAGTTGGCCCTGCACTTCACCCAGATTGGCCCACTTTGACAGGTCTCTTCGATGCCGGCCGGACAAACCCGCCCCCTGGCCTGCCACCCAAGCCCCCCCACTAGCCATTAGCCATTCTACATTATTTCTCTTATAGGCAGTACCAGTGGGTAAACTAGACACTATTTCACCCGGGGCAAAGAATCAGTTTGGCGCCCCCCAATGGGACAAGATTAGGCAGGAAAGTGAAAAACTCCCAGGCCATAGCTGTCTGTCCCCTCTGCCATGCTCCTTCTGGTCCCCCCCATGCTCCTCTGTTCCCCCGCATGCTCCTCTGTTCCCCCCATGCTGCTTTGGTCCCCCGCATGCTCCTCTGTTCCCCCCCATGCTGCTCTGGTCCCCCACATGCTCCTCTGGTCCCCCGAATGCTGCTCTGGTCCCCCATGTGCTCCTCTGGTCCCCCATGTGCTCCTCTGGCCCCCCCCCCCCATGGTGCTCTGGTCCCCCATGTGCTCTGCGTGCTCCTCTGGTCCCCCGCGTGCTCCACTATTCCCCCCATGCTGCTCTTGTCCCCGCGTGCTCCGCTGGTCCCCCCCATGTGTTCCGCTGGCCCCTGCATTCTCCCCCCTCATGCTGCTCTGGTCCCCCATATACTCCTCTCCCCCCATGCTGCTCTGGCCCCCCCATATGCTCCTCTCCCCCCCATGCTGCTCTGGTCCCCCATATGCTCCTTTCCTCCCCCGCATGCTGCTCTGGTCCTCCATATGCTCATCTCCCCCCCATGCTGCTCTGGTCCCCCATATGATCATCTCCCCTCATGCTGCTCTGGTCCCCCATATGCTCCCCCCCCCCAGAGCGCTCACCTTCTCTCCCTGGCTAGTTATGCAGGGCAGCTGAATACAGACATGATGCTCAGGAGTCGACACTGAGAAGCTCATCATACGATCCGTAAGGAGGGCGGCCACACACAGCTGTAACATAACCTTCCTCCGCACTCGTTCTCCTGCCCTTTCCTTCTCCCATTCTCCATCTAGATTCTCCGTGGCAGCAGACCGGATGGAGAAAAGGGGAAGGAAAGAGCAGGAGAACGAGTGCCGAAGAAGGTTATGTTACAGCTGTGTGTGGCCGCCCTCCTTCCGGATCGTATGATGAGCTTCTCAATGTCGACTGAGCATCATGTCAGTTTTCAGGCGCGCTGCATAACTAGCCAGGAAGAGGAGGTGAGCGCTGTGGGGGGGGGGGGGACAGAGGACCGGAGGGAAGTAGCGATCACTGTCACTGAAAACCGGCCCACTGAGCCATCGGCCCACTGGGAAACTCCCGGTAGTCCCAATGGCCAGTACATGCCTGGTGAGAACCGACTGGCGTGTACATCAGATGTCACATACATTCTAGATAGAAAAATAATAATAGGGCAAGGATAAAGATAAAGTTCTGGTACTTTCTGGGTATACCAAAAAATCCCCCCTAGAAGCAGTAGGGGGGGTGTATGGGCTGAGATCACCTGTTGCAGTGGGAGTGTCCACAGTGCATCTTTGAAAAGACATGTTGCACCATGTAGTGGAAAACAACTATGCTCAAAGTATGGCAAGGCATTTCATACTTATAAACCCAAGCAGCTTATGATCACAAGCAGCCAAAAGTGACCATGTCACTGTAGGTGAGCAATGGATTGAGACCTGATAATACAAGAGGTGCTTCAGAAGCAGGAGCAGCAGCGGGATGGAGTTTCTTCTAGGCCACATGTGTCAAACACAAGGCCCATGGGCCAAATCTGGCCCTCCAGGCCATTTCATGTGGCCCTCGCATCTCTCCTGTAGCTGCGGCAACCCCCTTGTTTCTGCCCCCACCTTGTCTCAGCTTTCGGGAACAGCAGGGAGGAGAACAGAACTCCTCCGCCAGATCCTGTGCTTCTCCGTTCAGCAGCGGAGAGGCTGCTGACCGAACTCCTCATTACAGATCCTGCGCATCTCTTTGCAGCTGCAGCACCCTGTCATGTCCGCCTCCCCTGGTCTCAGCATTCAGCAGACTCCAGCCCTCCTCTGGTCCTACTCCAGGCCTTGCAGTTTCTGCTTTCCAGCTCCACCCCTAGCTTCCTCCCAGTAGCAGCACAAGGTAAGGGGGGTGCATTGTGATGTAAGAGAGGATAGGGGACTCTTGACTACTGATGGCAGGTTGCAGTGGTGGCTGGTGCTCAAAATTTTTGCAGGGGTGCAAACTAACTCACAATTTTAACTATTAGTAATGCAGAACTGTAAATAGACATTTATCAGGTGATTATGTATCATTACTGCTAGATACTGTGCCCATCATATGCAGCCTTACTGTGCCCATCATATGCAGCCTCACTGTGTCCATCATATGCAGCCTTACTGTGCCCATCATATGCAGCCTCACTGTGCCCAACATATGCAGCCTTACTGTGCCCATCATATGCAGCCTCACTGTGCCAATCAATTTCAACCTCACTGTGCCCATCATATGCAGCCTTACTGTGCCCATCATATGAAGCTTCACTGTGCCAATCAATTTCAACCTCACTGTGCCCATCATATGTAGCCTCACTGTGCCCATCATATGTAGCCTCACTGTGCCCATCATATGAACTGTGGGTGCACGTGGACTGTGAGTGCACGTGGGCTGTGAATGCACATGGCTGTGAGTGCACGTGGGCTGTGAGTGCCTGTGTATTGTCTTGTTGGGTACCTGTGTATTGTATTGTTGAGTACTTGTGTATTGTTGTGTCAGGAAGCTAGTTGTTAGTTAATTTGGACAGGGTATACTCCTCAATCCCCATCAAATTAGTAGGTATGATGCCCTGCGGGTGTGGAGATGCGACTTGGTGTACATTTGCGGCACGTATGCGTTCCTTGATCATTCGATCGAGGGTGAATACTGCTGTGCAAAATGTAAGCACATTGTTTCCCTGAAAGCCCAGGCTCTGAATCTAGGGAAGCAACTGTCAATACTGAGAAGACCCTCCATACTAAAGGAGAGTTGGGATCATACCCAGCAGGTGCCGGCAGGGGCCAGCAAGAGGCTGGAACCAAAGCAGAGTAGATGGGTGACAGTCAGGAAAGGTAGAGGGGAAAGTGCCAGGGAGGCCGATCCTGGGCTGGAACATCCCAATAAGTACTCCCCGTTGCGATAAATTGGTGAAACTAGTCATGGACCAGCACTGCTGGAGCTGAGTGACTCCCCTAGCTGCCAGGGGAATAACTCCTCCAGTGAAGGGGGGAGTAAAGCCAAGGGAAAGGAAAGATAGATTCTGGTGGTAGTGGACTCAATTCTTAGACGGACAAAGAGGGTAATCTGTCACAAAGACCTTAAGCGCCGAACTGTATGTTGTCTGCCGGGTGCTCGGGTTCGGCACATCACGGATCTGGTGGACAGATTACTGGATGTTGGCACCAATGACAAAGTCAGAGGAAGATGGAGTATCCTAAAAAACAATTGTAGGGACTTAGGAGCTAAATTGAGGAAAAGGACCTCCAAGGTAGTATTCTCAGAAATACTACCGGTACCTCGAGCCACACCAGAAAGGCAGAGGAAGATTAGGGAAGTAAACAAGTGGCTGAGGAGCTGGTGTAGTAAGGAGGGGTTTGGGTTCCTGGAGAACTGGGCCGATCTCTCAGTCGGTCACCAGCTCTATAGAAGGGACAGACTGCACCTAAATGGGGAGGGTGGCGATCTGCTGGGAGTGAAGATGGCCGATAAGTTAGGGGGGATTTTAAACTAGGCGACGGGGGGAGGGTCCAGAGGTAGAGATAGTAAGCGCGGAACATATTTCAGAGGGTAGTATTGGGGGCATTAGTGGTAGGTTGACTGAAGCACCTAAACCCAAGTTAAGTATAGTAACAAGTCCTATTTGCAAACTCAGAACACCCAATAAGGAGAAAGTATGCGACCGGTCTAAACTACGTGGTATGTTCACCAATGCCAGGAGTCTGGCGGACAAGATGGGAGAACTAGAGCTACTGTTGTATGAGGAGGATTTAGATTTTGTGGGAATTTCAGAGACTGGGTTCAACAGCTCTCATGATTGGCTGGCAACCATTCAAGGGTATTCCCTATATTGCAGGGATAGAGAGGGTAAAAAAGGAGGAGGGGTATGCCTGTATATCAAAAATGATGTACAAGTGAATGTGAGAGATGAAATCACTAAGGGAGCAAAGGAGGGGGTGGAATCTTTATGGGTAAAGCTGCAAAGGGATGAAACTAAGGGGAAAGTAATACTGGGAGTATGCTATAGGCCCCATAACCAGATAGACATAGACTGGGTGGAAGGAGCCGCATATTCAACTAAAGCTCGCCAGTTCCAAAATGTCTTGCAGGACAATTTCATGGGTCAGATGGTAAACGCACCAACTAGAAACAAAGCGTTACTAGACCTACTTATTACCAACAATACAGACCTGATCACGGATGTGGAAATAAGTGGCAATTTAAGAAACAGCGATCACAGGTCAATTAGTTTCAGTATAAATCACACTAATAGGAAACATAAGGGGAATACAAAGACACTGAATTTCAAAACAGCCAACTTCCCTAAACTACGAGCCTTGCTAGAAGATACTAATTGGGATAAATACGGAGGAAAATGGTGTGCTTTAAAAGCATATTAAATAAGGGTATTAGCCAGTGCATCCCAATGGGAAATAAAAAAAGACCTAATAAATGTCCTGGGTGGCTTAACTCCAATATAAAAATGCATATAAAAGCAAAGGAGAAGGCCTTTAAAAAATATAAGGCTGAGGGATCAGCATTCCAACTTTCCAAAGAATGCAACAAGAAATGTAAGGGGGCAATCAGGGTGGGTAAGATAGAACACAATTCTTTAAGTACATAAATAGTAAGAAAGGGAGGTCAGATCATATTGATCCCATAAAGAATGATGAAGGGAATCTGGTTACTAAGGATGGAGAGATGGCAAAGGTATTGAATTTATTCTTCTCCTCAGTCTTCACAAGGGAATCGGGGGGTTTCAGTAACCAAAACTGCAATGTTCATTCTCATGACACTTCACAGGAAGCACCTTCATGGCTAACAGAGGACCGAATTAGAAATAGACTTGAAAACTTAACATTAATAAGTCACTGGGGCCAGATGGCTTGCACCCTAGGGTCCTTAGGGAACTCAGTTAAGTAATTGCCAGACCATTGTTCCTAATTTTTACGAACAGTCTACTGACTGGAATGGTACCAGCTGATTGGAGAAAAGCCAATGTATCACCAATATTTAAAAAAGGGCCAAGATACATCCCTGGGAATTACAGACCAGTTAGCCTAACATCAATTATATGCAAGCTCTTGGAGGGGATGATAAGGGACTATATGAAAGATTTTAGTAATGACAACGGTATCATTAGCAGTAATCAGCATGGATTCATGAAGAATCGTTCTTGCCAAACCAATATATTAACCTTCTATGAGGAGGTGAGCTGCCATCTAGATAAAGGAAGGCCCGTAGACGCGGTGTATCTGGATTTGCAAAAGCATTTGATACAGTACCCAATAAAGGTTTACTGTACAAAGTAAGGTCTGTTGGTATGGACCATAGGGTGAGTACATGGATTGAAAACTGGCTACAGGAGCGAGTTCAGAGGGTAGTGATAAATGGGGAGTACTCGGAATGGTCCAGGGTGGAAAGTGGGGTCCCCCAGGGTTCTGTCCTGGGACCAATTCTACTCAATTTATTCATAAACGACCCAGAGGATGGGATAAAGAGTTCAATCTCTGTATTTGCGGACGATACTAAGCTAAGCAGGGCAATAACTTTTCCGCAGGATGTGGATACCTTGCAAGAAGATCTGAACAAATTAATGGGGTGGGCAACTACATGTCAAATGAGGTTTAATATGGAAAAGTGTAAAATAATGCATTTGGGTGGTAAAAATATGAATGTAATCTACTCACTGGGGGGAGAACCTCTGGGGGAATCTAAGATGGAAAAAGACCTGAGGGTCCTAGTAGATGACAGGCTCAGCAATGGCATGCAATACCAAGCTGCTGCAAGCTAAGCAAACAGGATATTGGCATGCATTAAAAAGGGGATTAACTCTAGAGATAAAACGATAATTGTCTCACTCTACAAGACTCTGGCCCGGCCGCACCTGGAGTATGTTGTCCAGTTCTGGGCACCAGTCCTCTGGAAGGATGTGCAGGAACTTGAGAGAGTCCAGAGAAGGGCAACAAAACTAATAAAGGGACTGGAGGACATTAGTTATGAGGAAAGGTTACGAGCACTGAACATCTCTGGAGAAGAGATGCTTGAGAGGGGATATGATTTCAATGTACAAATACCGTACTGGTGAACCCACAATAGGGATAAAACTTTTTTGCGTAAGAGAATTGAATAAGACACGCAGGCATTCACTAAAATTAGAAGAAAAGCGGTTTAACCTTAAACTGCATAGAGGGTTCTTTACTGTAAGGTCAGTAAGGATGTGGAATTCCCTTCCACAGGTAGTGATTTCAGCGGGGAGCATCGATAATTTAAAAAAACTATTAGATAAGCACCTGAACGACCACAATATACAGGGATATACAATGTAATACTGACATAAAATCACACACATAGGTTGGACTTGATGGACTTGTGTCTTTTCTTAACCTCGCCTACTATGTAACTATGTATATGCAGCCTCACTGTGCCCATCATATGAAGCCTCACTGTGCCCACCATATGCAGCTTTACTATGCCCATATGCCCATCATGTGCAGCCTCACTGTGCCAATCAACTTCAACCTCACTGTGCCCATCATATGCAGCCTCACTGTGCCCATCAAATGTGGCCTCACTGTGCCCATCATATGCAGCCTTACTATGCCCATCATATGCAGCCTCACTGTGCTCATCAAATTCAGCCTCACTGTGCCCATCAAATGCAGCCTTTACAGTATGGAGGGTGTACAGTATTTGAATATAGAGGGGGTGGATGGTATTAATATATACAGGAAGGAAGGCGGATGTATACAGCTACATATACACCCACCTTCCTTCCTGTATATAGAGACCTTCCTCCATCCTTGCTGACTGCAGATATACATCATCTGTCCTGTATACAGCTATATATATATATATATATATATATATATATATATATATATATATACAGTAACAAGACAGATGATGTATATCTTCAGTCAGTGATGATGGAGGAAGGTCTATATACAGGAAGGAAGAAGGTGATCTCTGCGCAGTGTGTACATGTACCCTCCAGCTACAGATCAGTCACCCGCTGGGCCCAGTCTGCACTGCCACTGACTCAGGTGGAGTGGAGAGTGAAGCGGGGAAGTGTGTGTGGAGCGGAGGGACGACTGTCAGTAAATGATACTAGTTGTCTGAGGCCTGCGGAACTTCTGTTTAGCTTACCAGAGGTCCAGTCCAGCCGAGAATCAGAGAGGCGCTGCTCAGGCCTTACTCTGCTTCCATTCCACCACAGTCCACACAGCGAGTGGTGGGAAACTGGAAGTGACGCCGCTGTTCCGCACAAAGCACCTTCCTCTGGACCCCACGCCATTGACAAACAAGCACAGGAGCCTCAGGAGAAATCGTAAAGTGGAAGTTTTTGTGGGTGCATCGCTTGCGCCCCGAACACACTCTAAAAACAGCCCAATAAAGCTTCTCAGCCGCAATTAGATGATTGCAACCACGTCAAGCTTTGGGGGGGCGCCCGTGCTCCCAATATTGACGGGCCACCACTGGTGGGTTGACGTCTGATGTAAGGGGAGGGTGAAGAGCTCTAGCATACAACTGACTCTTTGAGAGCAACCATAATGCTGATGCGGCCCACGATTAAAGTTTGCGATAGGCTGAATGTCAGGAAAATGCAGAGCACGAGTGCGTAATTTTTTACCTAACGGATGATGTCACCACTTGAGTCCCTCAGCCTTTATGCTTACCACAGTTTAATATGTAGTTGTCGGGAAATATTAAAAAATGCACAACTGGCAGTGAAGTCACTCCCTATACTTTAGCCTGATAGGCTTTACTCACTAAGTGAGTCTTCATGTCTTATGTGGATGAGAGAGTCGGGTGAAAGACATCTTACTTATATCTGGCCAAACACAGGAGTCAATGTACCATCACCAGTAGGAATCAGTATATGTTTCCCCAAGTGCTTCCTCATGGGATCCTAATGGTACTGGGAGATGTAATATAATTAACATACAAACTTACATAATTTTAAACACATATACAATATACATGTATCGCAGAAATTACATTTCTAGTGAGAATTATATATACAGAAAATATCATAACATTTATTTCCCAACGATTGAGTACTCACTTAAAAAAATTAAGCCAAGATAAGAGCCTTGGAATATAGTAATCCACAACGATAGATGAGAGAGAGAGAGGAGGCAGCGCACATCCAGATAAGTGGAAAAGGAAAGGCAGATGTGGGTCAGTGCGGCCAAGAGAGAGGCTACCAGTGGTGTGGCCACTACCTAGCAGGTAAACAAAATAGCAGGTAAACAAAGTAGTCATGCTTTGTGGCCAAACACATAGCGATTTTCACTGGTGATGACACATTGACTCCTGTGTTTGGCCAGATATAAGGAAGATGTCTTTCATCTAACTCCCTCATCCACGTAAAACAATTTTAACCACTTAAGCCCCACACCATTTGGCTGCCTAAAGACCAGAGGACTTTTTAACAATTTGGCACTGCGCTGCTTTAACTGGTAATCGCGCTGTCATTGAATGTTGTACCCAAACAAAATTTGCGTCTTTTTTTCCCCACAAATAGAGCTTTCTTTTGATGGTAGTTGATTGCCTCTGCGATTTTTATTTTTTGCGATATAAATGGAAAAAGACCGAAAATTTAGAAAAAAATGATATTTTCTACTTTTTGTTATAAGAAAAATCCAATAAACCCAATTTTAGTCATACATTTAGGCCAAAATGTATTCAGCCACATTTCTTTGGTAAAAAAAAATGTCAATAAGCGTATATTTATTGGTTTGCGCAAAAGTTATAGCATCTACAAACTAGGGTACATTTTCTGGAATTTATACAGCTTTTAGTTTATGACTGCCTATCTCATTTCTTAAGGTGCTAAAATGGCAGGGCAGTACACCCCCCCCCCCTAAATGACCCCATTTTGGAAAGTAGACACCCCAAGGAAATTGCTGAGAGGCATGTTGAGCCCATTGAATATTTAACATTGAATTGAATATTTAATATTTTTTTTTGTCCCAAGTGATTGAATATAATGACATAAAAAATTTTTTTTTACAAAAATTGCACCCCAAAATACATTTTGCTGCTTCTCCTGAGTACGGGAATACCACATGTGTGTTACTTTCTGGGAGCCTAGCTGCGCACGGGGCCCCAAGAACCAAGCAACGCCTTCAGGATTTCTAAGGGCGTAAATTTTTGATTTCACGCCTCACTACCTATCACAGTTTTGAAGGCCATAAAATACCAAGATGGCATAAAACCCCCCTAAATCACCCCATTTTGGAAAGTAGACACCCCAGGCTATTTGCTGAGAGGCATGTTGAGTCCATGGAATATTTTATATTTTGCCACAAGTTGCGGGAAAATAACAAACTTTTTTTTTTTGCACAAAGTTGTCACTAAATGATATATTGCTCATTCATTTGTGTGTGTTTCTTTTTTTTTCACACAGTATTTGCGCAGCGATTTTTCAAACGCATTTATTTTGGAAAAAACACACTTTTTAAAATTTTAATGCACTAAAACACACTATATTGCCCAAATGTTTGATGAAATAAAAAAGGTAATCTTAGGCCGAGTACATGGATACCAAACACAACATGCTTTAAAATTGTGCGACAAACTACATACATTTTTAAAAGCCTTTACAGGTTACCACTTTAGATTTACAGAGGAGGTCTACTGCTAAAATTACTGCCCTCAATCTGACCTTCGCGGTGATACTTCACATGCAGAGTGCAATTGCTGTTTACATATGACACCAGACCAACGCTTGCGTTTGCCTTTGCGCAAGAGCAGGGGGGGGGCAGGGATGCTTTTTTTTTTTTAAATATTTATTTTGCTTTTTTATTTTATTTTTAAACTGTTCCTTTCATTTTTTTTATCATTTTTATTGTTATCTCAGGGAATGTAAATATCCCCTATGGTAGCAATAGGTAGTGACAGGTACTCTTTTTTGAAAAAAATTGGGGTCTATTAGACATTAGATCTCTGCTCTGCCCTCAAAGCATCTGACCACACCAAGATCGGTGTGATAAAATGCTTTCCCAATTTCCTATGGGGCTTTTTACATCCGGCGAAATCATGAAATGCTGGTAGCTTCTGGTTTCTTAGGCCATAGAGATGATTGGAGCCATTCTTGTCTCTGATCAGCTCTATGGTCAGCTGGCGGAACCACAAGCTGCATTCTCAGGTTCCCTGTTGGGACAGGAGAGCCAGAGAAAACCATGGAAGACGGTGGGAACATTCCCTCCCACTGCTTGTAAAAGCAGTCTAGAGGCTAATTAGCCACTAGGATTGCTTTTACATGAAAGCCGACCGCTGGCTGAAAAGAATGATACCAAGATGATACCTAAACCCGCAGGCATCATTCTGGTATAACCACTCAAAGTCCAGCAACATACCAGTACGTTGCTGGTCCTTGTTGGGCATATATTGTAATCTTTTTTGCATGCAGCCTGTAGGCTGAATGAAAAAAAGAGATTGATCAGTGGGTATGCCCACCATTAGAATACCTCCCTTTATCCACCCACTTCTAATGATGGGCATACATGCACCATTTTGCTTTTAACTGTGGTGGTGAAACCACCTCCTACAGCGCTGAAGTCACGGCTTTATGTATCGTGGGAGCAAACAATGTTGCTGTCAAGATAAATAAATCAGTGCTGCAGCTGAATGGCCTAAAAAATATATGCCGAAGCATGGGGGCATCCACCCCAAAAGTTAGGAGCAAATCGCTCCTCCAACCCTGCTGCCCCCATGCTTCGGCATATATGCTCTTTTTTTAACTGTGGCAGTGAAATCACCTCCTACAGAGCTGGAGTCACGGCTTTATGTATTGTGGGAGTAAACGCTGCTGCTGTCAAGATAAATAAATCCACGCTGCAAATGAATGGCGTACCTGCTAAGCAAATGATGGTTAACAATAAAACAAAGTAACATAACAGTATAAAAGTAAGACATACCATACCTGCAAAGCAAATACAAAAAAATAGTAAAAAATAAAACATTTTTTAACGCAATCTGTGCCTAAAATATATATATGTCAAAGCATGTGGGCATCCACCTCAAAAGTTAGGAGCAAATCGCTCCTCCACCCCTGCTGCCCCCATGCTTCGGCATATATGCTCTTTTTTTTTAACTGTGGTGGTGAAATCACTTCCTACAGCACTGGAGTCACGGCTTTATGTATCGTGGGAGCAAACGCTGTTGCTGTCAAGATAAATAAATCCGCGCTGCAGCTGAATGGCTTACCTGATAAGCAAATGATGGTTAACAATAAAACAAACATTACAGTATTACAGTATAACATACAATACCTGCAAAGCAAATACAATAAAACATAGTAAAAATAAAACAGAGAGAAAGATAGATATGGAACAATAGTGAGCGAACAGTGGAGCGGACAGTAGAGAGTGAACATAAGAGAGAGGAGAATAGAGAGAGAGAAAAGAAAAATACAACCACAACTATTTTTGGCTTTTTTGTTTTTTTGTGTTTTTGTGTGTTTTTTTTTTTCCACTTTTTTCACTTTTATAAAAACTGTAAAAAAACTATAAACTGAATGTTGCAGATTAGGGTCTCTCAAAATGTGATGGTCATCACATCTTTCGAGACCCGGAGACCCTGTGTACGTGTGCCTGCCTATGACTGTGTGGTGCTGTACCCTACGCTAATACTCAACTAGTGTGTGATAGCGTTCGAAACAGTCACCAATGCAAAGACCAGGTTGGTCAGGACAGGAGGGACAATAAAAGAGAGTGTCACGCCTAAATCCGTGCTTTTTACAGACACATCTTCTTTGAGGGTTTCTTTGGGTACCAGAGAGGACATGCGGAAAATGTCTCTAATGCAGCCGGCTTATTGCACTTGCATTGGGAAGTTGGGGCAGAGCACCGTCTAGAAACAGAAGGGTTCTGATGATCTCTTCCTGGAATTTAAGGAAGGATCAAGTCCGTCCTGAAGCTCTGTATAGCACATGAGCATTCAGCAAAGCTAATTGAAATAAATAAACAGACTCTTTTTTTGTACCAGCGTCTGGCCTTACGGGCAATTAGGTACGGTGCCAACAACTGGTTGTTGAGGTCCACCGCTCCCATATTAAGGTTGTATTCGTGGACACAGAGGGGTTTCTCCACAACACCAGTCGCCGTAGGAATTTGGACAGTCGTGTTTGCGCAAAGGACAGAACGAAAACATTCTTATTATCCCTCCACTTCACAGCAAGCAAGTTATTACATCTCAAGCAGGCTCTCTCCCCCAGCCTAAGATGGGAATCTACAAAACGCTGGGGTAAGTCCCGGTGATTAGATCGCACGGTGCCACATGTGCCAATTTGATGATCAAACAAATGACTAAAAAGTGGCACGCTTGTGTAATAATTGTTCACATACAAGTGGTACCCCTTTCCGAATAAGGGTGACGCCAAGTCCCACACAATCTTACCAGCGCTCCCTATGTAGTCAGGGCAGTTCTCCGGCTCTACGTAACTATCTCTTCCCTCGTAAACCATAAAACTATATGTATAGCCTGTGGCCCAGAGCTTATACATCTTGACCCCGTATCTGGCACGCTTGCTGGGAAGTTACTGTTTGAATGACAAGCGGCCAGAAAACTTAATCAGGGACTCATCAACGCAGACAACTTGATGGGGAGTAACAAGGCTGCAAAACGTTGGTTGAAGTCATTTACGAGCCGATCAAATTCAGGGTCACCCCGAGGGCGACAGAGTTCATTGTCGTTGAAATGCATTAACCGCAAATCTGCTCGTATTGTGTGCTGGTCATGGAGGCAGAGAACACGGGCATATAGTGAATTGGGTCAGTGGACCAATATGACCGCAACTCACTCTTTTTAGTTATGCCCATGAGGAGAGAGAGGCCCAGGAAGGTCTTAAATTCGGAGACCGTAATTGGTCTCCAATCTCTGGTAAGGGTCAGCTGGGAATTAGCGGCGATTAATTGACCAGCATATAAATTGGTTTGGTCCACAATAGATCTATAGAGATCTTCGGTGAAAAACAGTGAATAAAAATCAAGTGTTTCCACCTGTTTCCACCTGAATTCCGGGTTGGCCAGTGAATGGGGGAAGTACGAGTGCTGCAGAAGTGGTGGGTTCCTAATTAGGATTGGCGAATGCAGCAGGAAGGGCACTATTGGCCTATCTTTGTCTTCTTCTTGGTGGCAGTGGAACACTACTTGTGCTTGCCACCTCGCCAGCTTGAACTGCACTTATGGGACTCGCCACGTCACCAAGTGTTACTGCAGTGCTGGATGTATGACCAGGATGTACTAGGCCGCTGGTGCTTGCCAGTTCACCAGAAGGAATAGCGGCGCTAGTACTGGCTCTCTGCTCCATACAAGGGACCTGCAATTATTGCACCTCAACGACAGCAAAAGAAGATCGGGGTCTGGTATGCCTGACCTTGGCAGGGACCACAACTCCGTCGTCAGAGCTATCAGGGCTGTCAGGGTGCCGCTGCTGTCTACAGGTTCGTATTCTGAGCCTGAACCTGACAGATGAGTGACTTTCTCTTCACTATCTATCATGCTCAGAAATGTGTAGGCCTCTTCACTACTGTACCTTCAATTTGACATTTTGGTCTCTAAATTTACTGGTATAGTAGTGACTCACAGGTAAAAAAAGCTCCTGACTGTTAGCGACTGATTCAAACGCTACCAAAAAAACTGTTAGCGTTTGCAGGGATCAGGCCTGACTCTGTGAATGCTGCAGTTATGTGTGTTGTGTTTTGTAAGTGACAGTGATCGATTGATACTACACTTGGGTGGCCTAGGCGGAGGGGCTAAACGCAGGTGCTAGCAGGTATCTGGGCTGATCCCGCTAACAATGCATTTTTGGGAACTCTAAACTGTTGGGGACGCTAATATAGATCTGATCAGATCAGATATCGATCCCTTCTGACACTATACTACTAAGGGAGGCGTATGGTGCGTGCGTGGGTGTTTTGGGTACTGCCACTGATCTGACAATGTCTAGGGCGACACAGACCCTATCTGATGCTAAAGCCTAACTTTGATCACCCGCCGGGTGATCAGGGGGTTAAACTTTTATTGGGTATATTCGCTATAAAAAAAAATCTAGCTAAACTGCGTCACCCGTGACATTTATACTGTGATCACTGGTGACAGGGGGTAATCAAGGGGTTAAACCTTTATTGGGGGTGTTAGGGGGGGTCCCTAGACCTATCTGGGCCTAATACTAATTACCCTAACACTGATTAGTGTCACTAATGACACTAGTACAGCGATAAAAAAAAAATCTGAACGCTGCACTTGGTGACACAGTGACAGGTGGTGAAGGGTTTAACTGGGGGGAGATCGGGGGTGAATTGTGTGCCTACGTGACCTGGTGTCAGTGTAGTGTTGTGCAACTCACTGTTTGATGCTCTCTCCTCTCGGTCTGGAACGAAAAGACTGACACGAGGAGAGATGACATAACTCCCCGCTATGCTTTTTACGGATGTGGTGTCATCAATACTGGGTTACATCTCTCGATTATAGCATCTTGCAGCTAACTAACAGTACACAAAGTGTCACAATGCACAGGTGTTCTGCCCCAATTTCATGTATTTTTATGTCTTGTATTGATCTGCATTAGGTTATCATTTTTCTGTAGTACTCTGACACCTAGTGACAGTTTCTGGCAACTACAACTTGTTTACTATTGGGACTTTGGTATCTTCCATTGTCCACCCCTCCTGTATAGAGCTAGTTAGTTTAGTCCTAGCTAGAGCCTCCTCATTTCTTCTATGTTCCCTCAGGCTGGGTTCACACTGCTGCGATATCAGACAGACAGACTGCTGTGCAAATCACATGCGATGTCTATGCAATGCAAATTCAGCCATACAGATTGAATGGCTGAATTTGCATCGCATTCAGGCCAAAATCACGCAGGACCCTTTTTTTGGTCCACACCAGAATCGGATCGCATGGGTGTTCACACCCATGCGATCTGATTCCTGTCCGAATTGACAGTTTGCACTGTGATATGCAAACCGATCTGGGGGTGTCATTTTGTTGAATTCTCAATTCCTTATTCAGCAGTAGCAGTGTAGTGTTGGATTACACTGGTAGACAGCTAATTGGAGGAAAGGCACACACACCCCCCTCCAGATAGACAGAGACTTTCAGGGCAGTCATGTGCATAAAGCAGCTTTCTGCTAATCTATTTATAGCACCCACCCTGACACCCTGATTCAGCCTGGTTTCATCACGTGTCAGAGAACTTGTCAGAAGTTATCATGCTGATAACAGAAGAACGGAGCAGGAGAAAGCCATGGGACTTAGTGTTTTGAAGAGAAATAAGAAAACACTGCAGATATATGTGCCCAGCTCAAAGGTCAGGAATTAGGTTTACATCCATTTTAACCGCTTGACGACCAGCCACCACAGTTATACTGCGTCAGTTTGGCTAGGCTGCACGAACCACCGTAGCTGTACAGGCGTGCTCATGCCGCTGGCGGCCGCGATGTCCGCCGGCCACCTGCGATCGCTCCACAGAGAGCCAGAATGGGGATCTGTCAATGTAAATAAACAGATCCCTGTTCTGACAGGGGAGAGAGATTGTCTGTTCCTAGTGATCAGGAACAGCAATCTATCTGTACTCCCTGTCAGTACACTCCCCCCACAGTTAGAAACACCTCCCTAGGGAACACTTAACCCCTTGATCGCCCCCTAGTGTTAACCCCTTCCCTGCCAGTGCCATTTATACAGTGATCAGTGGTTATTTTTAGCTCTAATCACTGTAATAATGTCACTGGTCCCCAAAAAGTGTCAAAAGTGTCTGACCTGTCCGCCGCAATGTCGCAGTCCCTCTAAAAATCGCTGATCCCCGCCATTACTAGTAAAAAAAAAAAAATAATAAAAATGCCATAAATATATCCCCTATTTTATAGATGCTATAACATTTGTGCAAACCAATCAATATACGCTTATTGCAATTTTTTTTACCAAAAATATGTAGAAGAATACATATTGGCCTAAACTGATGAATCATTTTTTTTAATTTTTTTTGGATATTTATTATAGCAAAAAGTAAAAAATATTGTTTTTTTTTTCAAAATTGTCTTTTTTTGTTTATAGTGCAAAAAATAAAAAAATACAGAGGTGATCAAATACCACCAAAAGAAAGCTCTATTTGTGGGAAAAAATGGACATCAATTTTGTTTGTGTACAGCGTCGCATGACCGTGCAATTGTCAGTTAAAGCGAAGCAGTGCCTGAAGGAATATTAAGCTTTGCCTGTATCCATTTTAGGCATATATCTGTTCTCCATTACATAAATGCTATGTGCACGTATTGCTTATTGTTGAGTTTTGTTTCACATTCTCTGTTTTCTGGTTTCTATTTCCCCGAAGTCATGTGATTTATTATAAATGACGTAACACACTAGATTTGTTGAGTTTCTATTTTTTATAAATCATGTGACTTCTCGTAAATGAGAAAACACACTGAGTTTTGTTTTTGTCAGAGATTGTGCCTCTGTTTCATTGGATAATTTGTATGACGTATGGAGAGTTGAACCTTCTGAAACATTCTTTTTTTCTACCGCCTTATATACTGAAGTTAAGATAATAAATATTAGATAACTTTGAGAAACCAACTTGCGTGTCTCCAAGTTTCTCAAGGGGATCCCCAGGAATTCCTGCTGGGTTTGAAAGAACACTCTATGCGGATATATCGAGGGTCTACACATCCCTAGACCACCTGAACCCTAACAGAATTGTGGGGCTCGTCTGTGGATCGATCATTTATGTCCGGTAAGCTGAATTTATATTTATTTTCTCTTGCCGTGACCACTATCAGAGATCGATTCCTTTAAGGGACCTGTAATTTGTGTAGAAATTGTTTTAGACCTCAATAAATTAAGGCTGTTCTGAGAAACGGCAGCTGCTCTGAGTAGCAGTGAGCAGCTCTGGGGGAGTTTCCAGACTCTGAGAAGTCCTTAGAATATGATTTATACAGTACTGTAATTATAAGAAGTCTTATAGAGTGTGCTGGAAAAACCTGATTTCTTTTGCTTATCTTTTCTGTTGCATAGAAGTTATAAGGTAATCTGTCTGCCTGTGTGGAATTTGTGAAGCGTTGTAAGGTAAGGCAACGCCCTCCACTGTGAAATTCTGTATTATCATGGGAAAGTTTAATGGAAAAACTGTGTCCCCACCAGAAGTAGGAGAGACTTGTAAATGTTATGTTGCCTGCGTCTGTGGAACTGATTATGTGTATATTAACCCCTGGGTGGACAACTTAGCAGGATGGACAGAGGCTATGGGTAGCAGCAGTCCATTTCCTCGGGAGGGTGACAATGACGAGTTCCACATGGATATGATAAAGGGACTTTGTCTCGGGGACAAAAAACCTTTCCTTGTAAAAGCCTTTACAAGGGAGATCCACAATGGGATATGACATACATGAGAAAGGGAGAAGAGAACTGGTTAACTTATGCCCCCTACTGGTATGAAAGGACAGATAAAAAGCCGAAAAAGAGAATACCTAATGTAAGGGATGCACAAGCCCCAGGCTTACATGCCTGTGTAAAAAGGGTTAAGTCCATTTTCCCAGCCCCCATACCATGTACCCCTTCCCTGCCACCACCATATGTCCCACAGATCCAAAAGCCACCTAAATCAATATATCCTTCACTTTCTAAGGAGGATATTGATTTCTTGGCGGCAGCAACAGCTGTAGCACAGAATGCAAATAGACTGAATCCTCCGACAAAAAAGCCGAATGGCAGCTATAGATTTGGGTCTCAGGGCCATAAATAACTTAGTGGTACCAATTGCTCCAATAGTACCTGATGTGCCATCGCTTCTCACTTCCATTCCATCTGATGCAGAGTATTTTTCAGTGATTGATTTATCAAACGCCTTTTTTTCCATCCCTGTGGATGAGGAGACACAGCCAATCTTTGCTTTTTGCTTTAAAAAACGCCAACTAACATGGTGTAGAATGCCCCAGGGCTATATAGACTCCACAGCAGTCTATTCTATTGTTCTCCAAACTACTTTCAGAGCTTGGATACCAAGAAATTGTTCAGTCTTGCTGCAGTATGCGGATGATCTCCTCCTCTGCAGTTCTAATCGGATGGCCGCCCTGGAGGATGGGAGGGATCTTTTGAAATGTCTTTTTGAAAGTGGTCATAAGGTGTCAAAGAAAAAGTTGCAATGGTGTCAGGACACAGTTGAATACCTTGGTTTTGTACTCTCAAAAGGTGAAAGGAAAGTCAGTCACAAAAGAGCTGCTGCTATTGTGGGTCTGCCCGCCCCCTTACTAAGAAAGGCATGCTCACCTTTCTTGGTATGATTGGTTACTGCCGCCATTGGATACCTGACTGTTCCTACTATGATCATATCCTGAGACAAACCACAGGTTCAGACATGCCAGACTGCATAAAATGGTCAGATGAAATGTGCAATGCTTTTGTGTATTTAAAAATAGCAATGGTAACAGCTCCAGGGTTAGGCTTTCCCGAATATGGCAAGATGTTTCATTTATTTGCCAGAGACAATTGTACAACTTTAGCAGGTGTCCTCGATCAGGAACATGGAGGCAAATTGCGCCCTATTGCTTTTTTCTCAAAGATGGTTCTGGTGCAGGCTCAAGGCATGCCTGCGTCTCTCAGAGCTCTAGCATCGTGTGCAATGGTTGTGGTGATGGCAACAGCATTTACTTTGGGTCACGATACTACTTTACAAACTACTCACAATGTGTCTATACTGCTGAAAAACATACACACTCAGCACATGTCTGCTCAGAGGTTGAGTGGCTATGAAGTAATATTACCTTCAAACCCAAAACTACAGATTAAATATGCTTCTCCCACTGCAGGACCAGCACCAATTTTAAACGCCCTTCTAGGATTAAAAGGAGAGCAGGATGAGTTGTGGCAGTTATGCCACAACATGATTGCATAAACCTCATTCACCAAGACACATCACCCAGGTCTGATTTATCTTCCACAGATTTACCAGATACACAAAATGTTTTTGTAGATGGTTCCTGTTCCAGACCAAATGATTATACATACCATGCAGGGTATGCAGTTGTGCAACTTCCAGATCATAGTTGAGGCCAAGCCTATCCCATATCAATCAGCACAAGCTGCAGAATTGATTGCACTCACTAGAGCATGCCAGCTTTTTGAAGGTCAGGATGTAAACATTTACACTGACTTAAAATATGGTTATGGAGTGGTACACGACTTTAGTGTCATATGGAGTAGGTGGGGCTTAATTGCAGCTGATGGTAAAAACATCTCACATTCTTCTCTGGTGATGTCATTGCTAAAAGCCATTTAATTACCCAGAACACTGGCCATAATACACAGCAGAGCACACACAGGGCAACAAACAGAGATCGCCAAAGGAAATGCCCTGGCTGACATGGCCGCTAAACAAGCTGCTACTTTACAAAATGCACAAATTCAAATGTCCATGATGATACCAGAATTGCCCCCACTTGACCAAACACTCTCAGATCTCCAGAGTTATGCATCCAATTATGACTTAAGAGACTGGGATAGACAGGGAGTGCAGGAAGATCCAAAAACTGGACTTCTCTGCAAAGAGGGGAAACCGTGTATACCAATTACCAGTGAATCACTTTTCATTTCACAGTACCATGGAATAGGACACAGAGGTTCAAAGGCTACTAGTGATATGTTAAGCAAAGACTTTTACATTACAGAACTTACATTTTTTACCCAATTTTTTGTATCCAGATGTATCACATGTTATAGGAACAACCCAAACAACCCACACAAAGCAAAACATTAAGACCTGATATATCCAACAACTCCATTCACACATCTGCAGATTGATTTCACACACATGCCCAAATTAGGCAAAAGACAGGAATATCTTTTGGTAATTGTGGACATGTTTTCAAGATGGGTTGAACTTTTTGCAACCACAATGCACAAACAGTAGTGAGAATCCACACTCAGGAGATTATTCCTCGATGGGGATGCCCACTTCAAATAAACTCAGACAATGGCCCTGCATTTGTGTCAAAAGTTTGCCAAGACCTTGTAAAAACTCTTAAAATAGACTGGAAGTTCCACATTCCCTACCATCCTCAAAGTTCAGGGATAGTAGGGAGGATGAACAGAACAATTAAAGACAAAATCAGGAAGGCCACAGGAGGGACCTTTGCCAACTGGAAAAAGTTTCTCCCAGCAATCCTGGCCGAAATAAGGATGACTCCTTCTAAAATAACAAGATATTCACCTTTTGAAGTCTTGATGGGTAGACCTTTCCCCACCCCATGGGCCAGAACACCTCTGATGGTAGAAAAGGGAGATTTAGATTTGATACAGGAAGAGTATGTAAGAAAACTGGTTGAAACATTGGATACAGTTGAGAGAAATGTTGCTCGCACCTCTCCTTTTTCTCCACAGGTTGCTACACATCCCTTTAAGGTGGGAGACACCATGATCGTCCAGCGGTTGAACAGAAATAAGAAGCAAGAGTATCCTTTTGGACCTCCTACCACGGTGATCGCAGTGACCAGAACAGCCATACTGGTGGACAACTGCCAATCCTGGACCCATGCCAGCCGGGTAAAAAAGGTCAACCAGGACCCTAAGAAGCAAGACAAGGACAAAGACAAAGTACAGAGAGGCGAAGCAGGTGATATAAGTCCTCGAACAGCGAACAAAATAGGTGGTCAAGTCTCTGAAAAAGATGACCTTGTTATTTCACCACAGACTTCTGGCAAGGCATTCTGCCTCTTGATCCTGATCTCTCTGGTGGTGTTTCTGCCCACATGGATTATCACTAACTGTATTTACCACCCAGAAGATTTGAGTGCGATCAAAAACATTTGTGGAAAAGGACACACCGACACAAACACTTCTGAAGATAGAAGTAGAGAAAAAAAAAGAGATGTTAGAGATAGTTTTACTGATAAAATGCTACTGCTAAACTTTAAGTATGCTTATGCTCAAAAGTCAGGGTACAAAGAATGTTGGATATGTAGCAAATTACATCCTAGCACTGCCCGAATTCCCCTTTTGGCTGTACCTTTAAATGTCACTTCCTTCCTCAACGAGACTCCTCCTGTCTTTTTACATATCTATTCTGTACATAAACAACACTGTTACCTTTCCAGTAGCAGGTAGAAGTCATTTCCCTGATTGGTGTTTTCATTTAGGGAATGAGACAAAGACTAACCCCTTCTCCTGCAGCAAGTCAATATTTAACATCTCCATGTGTGAATCCAAAGGCTCTGCCCCTGCCTGCTTACTGTTTCAAGTATCTGACCCAGAGCTAAACCATACTTTGCATAACTTTTCCTCCCTCCCTGATAAAGTAGGTGATATATTACACCAATTTATAATCGCAACACAGGACAAGTACACTCACAAGATTATCGCTCAGAGACCTTTTGCACTGGGACAAAGTATCTATGTATGTTGTGGGAAAGTGTGTTATCCCTGGGTGCCCCTCTGTGTTAAGGGATGGTGTTACCTTGCATCCTTGGTACCTGTCATGGGAGTGATAGGGGATGGTAAAAGGGGACATCCCCTAGAGGCCAGTACACACCCTAGGTACCCTCAAACACAGTGACAGAAGAAAATTATTTTTTGGGAAGGATATGTCCCTTCTTGGACAGGATGGGGTATAGACATGATGAAAAGGTTGAACAATTATTCAGGTATATTGGATGAGATAATGGAGAGGAATTCGGATGACATTGCTATGTTAAACATAGAAACTAGAGCAATTAGAAAACAGCTAGAACTACGTGATTGGCTATAGAAAGCATGAGTGCAGCTCTCACAGGTTTATGTGAAATGACTGAGGACTACGAGTGCTGTACCTGGATCTATAACACAAGTGTCAAAGTGCCTGACTACTATGATTTTATTGCACAACACCGAAAGGAAGTAGGCCAACTCCAGCAGGAAACTAGGGACATTGCTAAAACATGGAGTCCATTTGACAATGCAGGTTTTGGGCTTGGAGGTATATTTTCCTGGTTGAAAGACATTGTCCTTGTCATTGTTATGATACTTATCCTTGCCCTGATTCTTTACCTCTGTTTAAGTGTTGTACCTGCATAATTGCACGCATCCAATCTCCTGATGATAAGGTTTTGTCCTACATGACATACATGAAGAATCATCAGGCAATCTATGCCACAATCCCAAAGAAGTATTAAAACACTGGATAGAGTGTAGAGATCATCCTATATGATCTAAGAGGGGATTGAAGGAATATTAAGCTTTGCCTGTATCCATTTTAGGCATATATCTGTTCTCCATTACATAAAATGCTATGTGCACGTATTGCTTATTGTTAAGTTTCATTTCACATTCTCTGTTTTCTAGTTTCAATTTCCCCGAAGTCATGTGATTTATTATAAATGACATAACACACTAGATTTGTTGAGTTTCTATTTCTTATAAATCATGTGACTTCTTGTAAATGAGAAAACACACCGAGTTTCATTTTTGTCAGAGACTGTGCCTCTGTTTTATTGGATAATTTGTATGACGTATGGAGGGTTGAACCTTCTGAAACATTATTTTTTCTACCGCTTTATACAGTGCCTTTCAAAAGTATCCACCCCCCTTGGCATTTTTCGTGTTTTGTTGCCTCACAACCTGGAATTAGCATGGATTGTTTGAGGATTTGCATCGTTTAATTTACAGAACATGCCCACAACTTTGAAGATTTTTTTTTTTTATTGTGAAGCAAACAACGAATAGGACAAAATAACAAAAAAAGTCAATGTGCATAACTATTCACCACACTAAAGTCAATACTTTGTAGAGCCACCTTTTGCGGCTATCACAGCTACAAGTCGCTTTGGATAAGTCTCTATGAGCTTGCCACATCTTACCACTGAGATTTTTGCCTGTTCCTCCTTGCAAAACTGCTCCAGCTCCTTCAAGTTGGATGGTTTGCACTTGTGAACAGCAATCTTTAAGTCTGACCAAAGATTTTCTCTTTTACAAAGGTTTTATTGATAAAAGAAATGAATACAATAGAGATATGCATTGATGTGATGGTTACATTGAACATAAGATGAAAAGGAGGATCCCAGCTAAGGGATGCTACATTAGTGGTACAATAGTCATCATTACTAAAATATAAAAAAATAAAAAGGTATATAATGAAAAAGAACAATTCATATTAAAATTCAATCAATGTCCCAGAATGTGTGGTTTGTTGGGTGCTTATGTAAAATAAATAATAAAGGAGGAAGAAACAACATAAAAGGGTGCATGCCTTCTTATATCAACCCGCAAGTTAATTATGAATAAAAGAAAAAAAAATTAAGAATGTGGTCCAGTCTATTAATTTTGTTTGACCAGTATCACTATAACCATCATTAATGAATCGACTCCTTAATAGCAAGAGTCACAAAGAGACTACACAAAGAGACAAAAGTAGAGAGTGGGTAGACAGCGGAGAATAGGGGAAATATAGAAGGAAAAGAAAAGGAGGGTGGAAGAAGAGGGGCGGGAGTCCATCATGGGGGGGGGGGGGCTCATCCGGAGGCCTTTAGATTGATAAAAGCAGGTTATTAAACGTGGAGGGCTGGTTATATGATATCCATGGTTGCCAGACTCTAAGAACTTTACTGAGCGAGTCAGAAGACAGGGATGTTAGTTTCTCATTGATCAGTATGTTGTTCATTCGATTTTTCACTGCTTCGAGACTAAGTACAGGGGTTTTCCAAGACCGCGCAATAGTCAGCATTGCATTAAAAAGGTGTAGGGCTAATTGACGTTCAGGGCGGAGAAGTTCAAGGATTGGTTTACATAGAAGGGCTTCATAGGGGTCTCTCTGCAGTTTGGAGTGGAGCATATTACGTAAAAGGGTATAAACCCTGACCCAAAGTCTACATATCTTTGGACATGTCCACCAGATATGGGCCATGGTACCTTCTAGCGAACAACCCCGGAAACAATGAGAAGAGTAGGAAGGGATAAAACGAGCTAGCCTAGCGGGGGTGTAATACCATCTATAAAACACCTTGTATGCATTTTCTAGAGTAAGAACATTTCTAGAGGTCTTTGTAAGGGATATCGTCATGATCTGCCAGTCCTCCGGGTCCAATTGTTTGCCCAGGTCTTTCTCCCAATGAAGATGATATAATCTTACTGGGGGTTTCCTAATGGGGATGATGGAGGTGTAAAGTAGGAATATTACCCCCGGGGAGTGAGGAGTAGCCTGCCTATTCTTTCAAAGGGAGTTAAGGTGTATGGGGTAGGTTGAGCCCTTATGAGTCTTTGAAGGAAATGTTTGATTTGAAGGTAGCTATAGTGTTCCCAAAGGGGTATATTGTGGGAAGATCTGAGCATTTCAAACGTGAGTATTCTCATGGGGGTGAACAGAGAATGGACATCTGTAAATCCATTATCCGCCCACCACGAAAATTGTTTGGGGTTTTCACTGCTGGGGGGGGGGGGGATAACGGGCAGTGAGTAAGGCGCAGTAGTGGTAGGTGGGGAGATAATAAGCCTGACGAATATTGAGTCCCATAGAGAGTGAGCCATACACGGCCCAAAACCATGTGGGCGCTTCGATGGGGGGAGCCAGGGTACAGAGGATATGGGTATAGGGTGTGATTCGACCATATCTATAGTGGCCCATAGTGGCATTTGATAGATGTCATGGAGGCGAGTTAGTGGAGCTATGTTCGCTGCCGTATAGTATGCCTGAAGATTGGGGACCGAGAGACCCCCATTGATCGGCCGGGCGTACATTGTTCGCTTGTTAATTCGGGGGTGAGTAGAACCCCATATAAATTTCAAGAGTTTGCGTTGGTGGATTCTTAATATGTAGGAGGCGACTGGGACAGGTAGTACTTGAAAAAAGTACAGCATTTTTGGGAGGTAGGTCATACGGACCGCAGAGATCCTACCAACTGTCATGGTTATGCAGTAATCTTTCTCTGTCAGCTTACCTTCTCCTCATGTGTTCAGACTAAGAGGCCAGCCACTCACACCTGGCTGGTTTTATAACCTCTCCTCTAAGCATGGCCCCACCCCAGGCCCTATCAGGGAACCCTATATTAACCTGTGCACTGCAAGCCAGCAGTGCTGATCAACCTTTGTGTGTTTTGGCTTCCTGTTCCTGCCTGCCGTGTGCTCTACGTTTGTTTCTGTTACCGACTTTTGTGTGCTCTCAACTATTCCTGTCTGCTCGTGACCCTGACCTTTGGCGTGTCCCCGACTATCCCTGTTTGCCTGTGACCCTGAACCTTGGTGTGAACTCTGTTGTCCTTGTCTGCTTGTGGCCCTGACCTTGGCTTATTCCCTTATTATCCCTATCCTCCTGTTGCCTACTGTGGGTGTGAACTGGGGGACCCTGGGGGTCGCGACCTGGAGCCAGTTGCAGCCCAGTCCATCCTCACCACTAGAGGCTCTGGTGAACACCTGCTGGCTCTTAGACTCCGCGCCCCAGGGAATCTTACGCTCTAACCCCGGTGGGATCCATGTTGGTGTTCCAGCGGCCCTGCCTTCCTTACCACCCTGACTCCCATTCGCAGCAGTCAGCCGTAGGGTCCACTACCTTGTGGTGCACTCCTGATCCCAGCGGTGTGCATCTGTCACCTAGCCTCTAGGTGACCTTACACCAAACCAGGATAATGGGAAGTGGGACCAGGAGGATAACATTGTAGTAAGTTTCCGAAAGAGAGGGGGAAAATTAGCCTGATATAAACCATCATATTTAGGAGTGAGACGTATGCCTAAATTAGAGCAGCGAGGGGAGCCATTGAAATGGAAAATTTTCTTTTAAGGAGGTCAATTCTGGAGGGGAAAGATTTACAGACATTGCCTTAGATTTAGTAGGGTTAACCCGTAAACCCGAAAGAGACGCAAAGGTCTCTAAAAGGGAGAACAGGTTAGGTAGTAAGATTCTAGATGATGTCATTGTCAATAGGATGTCATCCGCAAATAAGGAGATCTTGTGAACAGAGCCCACCATTTCAATACCTTTTATATCTGGATGTGAATGAATTGCCTCAGCTAGCGGTTCCATCGCCAGGACGAACAAGAGTGGCGAAAGTGGACAGCCTTGTCAGGTGCCCCTCAGGATAGGAAAAATAGAGGATTCAAACCCATAATATTTCATTTTAGCTTGAGGGGTGTCATACAGTGCCGCCAGCCAACGCAAAAATGAAGTACCAAAGCCATAATAGGGAAGTACTGTCATGAGGTATGGCCAGGACAAGGTGTCAAAGGCCTTGTTCGCATCCAGCGATAAAAGCATTGTTTCCAGGGAGCGCGTATGGGCAAGATGCTGTAGTTGAATAATTCTCCGAATAGCGTCCCCTGCCTGTCTCATTGGCACAAAACCTACTTGGTCCTTTTAAATTAAACAGGGAAGGAACTAATTCAAATGATTAGCTAAAATTTTGGTGAGGATCTTCATATCAACATTAATTAGAGATATGGGTCGGAAATCGGCCCAAGGGGTATGGTCACGATCAGCCTTCGGCAACATCACTATATTAGCTGTTAGAAGATCAGACGAAAAATTCTGACCGTTTTTAACAGAATTATACATAGCCGTCAAGGGAGCGGCTAACACCTCCTCCAACTTTCTATAGTAAAGTGCCGTGAAGCCATCTGGACCCGGCCTCTTCCCTATTTTTAAGTCTTTAAAACATTGTCGAACTTCCGATTCCTGAATATCACGGTCCATAAGATCCACCTGTGCCTCAGATATAGTAGGCAGAGAAATACTCTGCAGAAAATCCTCCCTATCCCATAAGGTCTTGGGCTAAGTACAGGGAGGTGAGTCTATGGCGGAACTCATCCAATATACGGATCGGGTTACTAGTGAGTACATTATGCCAAGTATGTAAAGTAATAGGGGTGGGTTTGGAAGTAAATGTACGTAATCTCTTGGCCAGCATCGCATTTGGTTTGTTAGCTCTGATGTACCAATGCTGGCGAGACCAACGCAAAGTGAGTTCTGCCTGGTCGGTAAGACATAAGTCTAATTCAGTGCAAGCCTGGTCCAAAAGTTTATGATTTGTAGGTGTGGGGGTTTGCTTAAAAGCTGCGGAAATAGAGTCTAGCCGTGATTCCAATGTTGCCTGTATTTTTTGTCTTTCCTTTTTACGTTTTGATGTTAATTGTATGATATGACCTCTGAGCACAGCCTTATAGGCTCCCCACAGGGTTACTGGGGAGGAGACAGAGGTGGAGTTAAGGTGAAAGTATGCAACTAAAGTGTTTAGTAAATCTTCATGAATGTCTTGCAGAGATAGCAGCGAGTCATTCATGATCCAGGAGGAATGTTGGGGGTTATGCACTAGAGACCGGCAAACTACTAGAAGGGGTTCGTGATCTGTCCAGGGGGCCACTAGGATGGATACTGATTCTTTTAAAGGGAGATGTTTTCTAAGCATTATCACATGATCAATTCTAGAGTGTGAATGGTGTGGGTGGGAGTAGTATGTATAGTCTTTAGTCAACGGGTATAATTCCCTCCAAAGATCCACCAGATCATGAGAGCGTAGGGATTGTGAAAATGTTTTCGCTGCAGAGGAAGAGGCTACTCTTTCAGAGGGATATTTGTCCAATACAGGGTCCAAAGCTACATTTGAGTCTCCCGCTAACAACAGGGTCCCCCTTTGGTGCGATGTCAACAGAGAGCAAACGTGTGACAAAAAGGGTCCCGGGTTAGCATTAGGAGCATAATAGGTCAGTATGGTAACCTCTGCATCCTGAATATTACCTAAGAGCAGGAGATATCTACCCTCAGGGTCCGCTATCTGTCTATCACACTGAAAAGGGACCGACTTGCGAAAAGCTATTAAAACTCCCCTCTGTTTGGTCGGGCCATTGGCTAAAAACACTTGGGGGTATTGGGCGTCAAAATATTTAGGGCAGGAGGAGGAGGAAAAATGAGTTTCCTGTAAGCATGCAACGTCAATATGTTGTTTTTTAAGGTATTTAAGTACTTTTACCCTTTTTTGAGGCGAGTTAATTCCCTGAACATTTAATGATAACCAGTTCAATGACATGGTGGAAAAGCAGTTAGAAGCTTACCGTTGGCTCCGGATGCAACCCCCCTGGACTCAGGGGAAAGGGAAAAAAAATAATAAAAGGAGATGACGTGGGAAAAGAAGAGGAAGGCAGTGAGAGAGAGAAAAAAAGAGAACGAAAGGTAAGCACATTAGAACCGAGGAAATCTCAGAAGAAATATGTTGAACAAAGCAATAGTGCAACTTGGCGTGGGTCCATGAACCCACTGAGAGGTCGGTGGTTGGCTAGGATCATGATCCTATTCAAGTACTGACTCTATGGGGGCGCAGTGGTCCACTTGGCCCACTCGGCTTACTTAAACATTGGAAAAAAAAGAAAAGCACAAAAAATGCGTAGTAATGAGCACTAAATATAACGTAGAATAAATCATATTATTCGACACGAACAATCAACGATGAAATAGTAACCTTTAGTTCAGACAAAAGCTTGGACAGTCCCCTCGCGGACCTCCCCGGCAAATCTGGGGAGAGCCCACGGGAGGCGCTTGGCGCAGAACATAAGCAGCTCTGGCGCTGGGGTCCGCTTCCAGCTTGAAAGTTTGGTTTAGCGAACCATAATATCCAAAAATAAGTGTATACTATCTGATATGTCAGAGACTATCCATAAAGAGTATAGGGAATAGGGGCGTACCCCGTCGCCTGCAATGTGCACCAGGCAGGCCCCTAAACCACGTAAGTAACAACTGGCCAAGGATGGCTCCAGGACATCCACCTGCCCCGCCACTGCAGGCCCCCCTCCACCCCTGCCGCCATCCATCTAATTGGGCTACCTAGGGTGGCGGGCCCATACCCGACAGGGCAGGCCTCAGGAAATGTAAAACAATGAATATGAAAATAATTAAACTACTAAAAAAGAACAAAAAAGGCTGTAGGAAGCCGTTCCCAGCTCGCAGGGAAGTGACATTGCCTTCCGCAGTCTCAGTGGGCCATAATTGTGGAAAAATGTCTGAGACATAGCTTAGGCCCCCGGGGAAGTGAAAATGCTGGTTGTAATGTGGTTCAGTTCCTCATCCAGTGGGGACATCCTGGTAGCGTTGAGCTTGAAGCGAACGGAGGGCCTGGGAGCCTTGTTGGGAAGCCTGCATTGGTTTGCGGGGAGGCTGCACCAGCCGTGAACGAGAGGACAATGAGGATGGTTCTCCTTGGGATGGAGGGAGGTCCAACTGCAGTTCCTGAAAATGGCGTCTCAGGTCAGGCAAGGAGGATGCTTGGATGATGGGAAAAAGACAGCTTAAAGGGGAACCCCCACCTGTATTTAATACTTTGGGTTTGCAGAATTTGAAGATAGGGTTTCAAGTTCCTTCTTTTAGCGATCGTGACCGGGGATAGATCCGCAAACAATTCAAGGGAATGATTTCAAAAGGAGAGACCTGGGCGTTCCCTTGCTGCTTGCAAAAGTTTCTCTTTAGTGTGGTAAAAATGTAGCTTTATAATGACATCCCGTGGTGGGCCTTCAGTGGGTTTAGGAGCAAGGGACCTGTGAATGCGGTCGAATTCCAGGCGCTCCAAGGGAATCTCAGGGGCCAGCTCCTGGAAGAAGGCAGTAGCTGTACCTTGTAAGTCCGTTATGACCTCAGGAATACCACGTATTCTAAGATTGTCCCCTGCGGACCCTATTTTCAAATCCTTTTTAAGTCCTCTAATTTGTCACGCAGGCCCTCTAGCTCGGCATTGAGTTTATCAACTTCGTCTTCATGGTCCTCCAGCACTGTGGTGGTCCATTCTCTGTTCTAGCTGGTTTGTGTGGTAACCTAGTTCTTTAAGGCCTCGCATGAGATCAGAGGAGAGCTTGCGTGAGGCTGCAGAGATCTCATCTCTCACTATGGAGTGAAACCTGGTCAGCATGTCCTCTGAAACATGCTGTTCGGGGCTTACCACATCCAAAGGGAACTGCTGCAGACTGTCTGAAGGGGATGCTGGGCCTGCTGCAGAGAGCCTCGTGAAGTCATCAGGCTCAGGAGGTTCGGGCGCCATCTTGCCTTTCCCCACTGCAGAATTCATCATGTGCTGTTTTTCGGTATTTCCCTTGGGTGTCTGGCGGTGTCCGCTATCTCAGGAGCCCGGTTGTTCATTTCTGTGGGTGACTAGTGCTCTGTTAGCCGGGTTTGTGATGGCCGGCGGCGCGGAATGCAGGGACTAGGCAGCCATATCCTGCGATCGCGCGCATGCGCCCCCCCGACCACAGATTTTCTATTGGATTGAGGTCTGGGCTTTGACTAGGCCTTTCCAAAACATTTACATGTTTCCGCTTAAACCACCCAAGTGTTGCTTTAGCAGTGTGTTTGGGGTCATTGTCCTGCTGGAAGGTAAACCTCCGTCCTAGCCTCAAATCACACACAGAGTGGTACAGGTTTTGCTCAAGAATATCCCTGTATTTAGCACCATCCATATTTCCCTCAACCCTGACCAGTTTCCCAGTCCCAACTGCTGAAAAACATTCCCACAGCATGATGCTGCCACCACCATGTTTCACTGTGGGGATGGTGTTCTTTGGGTGATGTGATGTGTTGGGTTTGGGCCAGACATAGCGTTTTCTTTGATGGCCAAAAGTTCAGTTTTAGTCTCATCAGACCAGAGCACCTTCCTCCATACATTTTGGGAGTCTCCCACATGCCTTTTCACAAACTCAAAATGTGCCATTTTGTTTTTTGCTGAAAGTAATGGCTTTCTTCTGGCCACTCTGCCATAAAGCCCAACTCTATGGAGCGTACTGCTTATTTTCGTCCTATGTACAGATAGTCCAGTCTCTGCTGTGGAACTCTGCAGCTCCTCCAGGGTTACCTTAGGTCTCTGTGCTGCCTCTCTGATTAATGCCCTCCTTGCCTGGTCCGTGCGTTTTGGTGTGCGGCTGTCTCTTGGCAGGTTTGCTGTTGTGCCATGTTCTTTCCATTTGGTTATGATAGATTTGATGGTGCTCCTAGGGATCCTCAAAGATTTGGATATTTTTTTATAACCTAACCCTGACTTGTACTTCTCAACAACATTGTCCCTTACTTGTTTGGAGAGTTCCTTGGTCTTCATGGCAGTGTTTGGTTAGTGGTGCCTCTTGCTTAGGTGTTGCAGGCTCTGGGGCCTTTCAAAAGGTGTGTATATGTAATGAGAGATCCTGTGACACTCAGATTGCACACAGGTGGACATCATTTCACTAATCATGTGACTTCTGAAGATAATTGGTTGCACCAGAGATTTTTATGGGCTTCATAACAAAGGGGGTGAATACATATGCACATGCCAATTATCATTTTTTTATTTCTGAAAAATAGTTTTATGTATATATTTTTCTAATTTTACTTCACCAACTTAGACTATTGTGTTCTGATCCATCACATATAATTCAGATTAAAAAAACATTGAGGCTGTAATGTAACAAAATAGGTAAAATGCCAAGGGGGTGAATACTTTTGCAAGGCACTGTATACTGAAGTTAAGATAATAAATATTAGATAACTTTGAGAAACCAACTTTCGTGTCTCCAGGTTTCTCAAGGGGATCTCTAGGAATTCCTGCTGGGTTTGAAAGAACACTCTATGCGGATATATCGAGGGTTTACACATCCCTAGACCAAAACCCTAACAGTGCCGTATCGCAAAAAATGGCCTGCTCATTAAGGGGGTAAATTCTTTCGGGGCTGAAGTGATTTAATGAAAAAAAATTAAATGAAAAAAATAAAATAAAAGTGCTAACCAAAATATGAAGACTTTTTCCTAGCAATAAACTGAGGACTCATGAAGTGAGGTAGGCTTATAATGGGATGCCAAAGAATGTGGGGCTTTCAAATGTTTGCCAGTGTCCAAACACCTAAATGTAAAACCCAGGGTCTATGATTATTAGCCCTGTGTCCTGTACTGTACCACAACTGTAGTAGGATAATACAGTGCCTGAAAGTCCTTAGGAGGCACTTTAAAAACCTTTAGAGCTCCTCAGTTTACAGTTAACAATGGTTGGAACGAGAATTATTCCAACCACAAGACCTAAAGTGTGGTATGCATTTGCCGTTTATATAACAATATGCGCTCGAGGTTTGCATATGTGTGCGATAGTGCGTGTTTGGGGGCATGGTTCTTAAATTTTTTTTTTAAATTTTTTTTATTTCATTTTATTGTTTTAAAATACGTTTCTTTATTTTTTTTCACTGTATTATTATCACAAGGAGGCTGACAAGCCTCTATGTGACAGTAACAATGGCATGGTATGTCCCCTTCATAGAAACATCAGGGGTCTCCCCTGCGCTGAGGCCAAACAGAGGACACAGAGTCCTTAATCTGCAGTTTTCCTAGCCACAGTTACCAGAATCTAATAGTCATGAACTCACCAAAGTTCTCAAAGGAAAGCGCTAATGGGTACAAAATACAGAATTACGATTGAATAAAGGAGGTGTTACAGCCGTCCAGATCACTTCAACAATGTAGCCCAAGGACTGCAGTAAAATTTTAAAACAAAAATACGATTGCTGAATGTTGCTTTAAACAAGCTACTTGCCAACTTTAGTAGGCTTTTGCACTACTTAAAAATTTGTTAAAGCAATAGTAAAGTCTATAATGTTTTTTGTTTTTTTTTTAAATGTGTCCCCGGCAGCATTAAGTCACAATGTATTATTCTGTACTGCATACTAGTGCATTATGACAGGCTCACCTACAAATTCAGCCCTCCAGCACTGCACTCTCACTGCACCCCCTTGTCTCCGGTCGCTTCCATCTTTACCCAGCCTTTCTTATGCCCTGTACACACGACCGGTTTTCCCGACGGAATAAATTCTGAAGGGTTTTTCCGACGGAGTTCTGATGGAATTCCGTTGAAACTGTCTTGCGTACACACGATTACACCAAAGTTCGACCGTCAAGAACACGGTGACGTACAAGACGTACAACGGGACTAGAAAAAGGAAGTTCAATATCCAGTGTGCCACCCTTTGGGCTCCATCTGCTAATCTCGTGTTAGTAGAAGCTTGGTGAGAGACGATTACTGCTGTTCAGTTTGTGCTTGTATCTGGTTTTCAGTGCGTGCAGTCAGTTCATATCTGTTTTTCAGTGCGTTCTTGTCTGCTCGTTTCTGATTTTCAGCTCGCTCTGCACAGGCCTTGCTGTTCTTCAGTGCGTTCTGTTAAGTTCGTTCTGACCAGCCAACCGTTTTGAAACCATGTTGCGGGTGCGTACTCCTGGTAGAGTTCGTGCTGTGCGGGGGCTTGGTGTTGGGGTCCTGACCTTGACACAAGTTGGGGTTTATACTTAGACCCAAGCCCAGTCCATCAACAGGGCGAGGAGGAGTTCATGGACCAAGAATTGGTTACTTTAGCGTGACCAATTCTCTCATATGCTTCTGCTGCATGACATCCAGGAGAATAATTCTGATGATTTCAGGAACTCCTTTAACATCACATTCTATGTATTTAATGTTTGCTAATGTATTGTATTTAATTCATCATTCCATAATTACCCTGATTGTAATATGCTGTGAATGTCCCCTTTATCCTCATGCATGCTTGAATCTTTTAATGCTCCTTTTTTGGCCTGCATGCATATTTGCCTTCACTAACCTCCCCACAGCATGCTATCCTGGGGCCATATACACCTATAGCCTAGTCACAAAACAATATATTTTGTCAGCTCCATTGTAGCAGAGGCGGCTCTAGGCTTTGTGTGGCCTTAGTCAAAATTTAGACACGAGGCCCCACTCACGCCCATAATGGATAAAAAAATTCAAGCCAGTAAAAATGGCTGCAGAAAGATGCATGGATCTAGCACACAGGTGATCAGCACCACTTCCAGGGCACCCTCCTCACCCATCAGACATATGCAGCCAATACAACATCTGGGACCCAGCAAGGTGACAACCCCTCTAGGATTTTCCCCTTTGCCTTGGGAGAATGGGAAGTGGGTGTCACTGAATAATTCCACATCCACAGAGGAAGGAGGCTGGCAAGGACCGATAGTCCTCTGCTCACCTTGCCCGCCAGGCCTGGACTGGGACAAAAAAATAGACTGAGCAGCCCATGATAGTGGTTCCTTCCCCGCTCTCCAGCCTGAGACCCCCTGCAGCAGCCGGAGGGAAAGGAGGTAGGGACCTAGCAGAGCTGCCGGGGGGTGAGAGGGCCAGAAAAGAGAACAGGGGTGGCGGAGAGCACGGGAGTGAGGACGAGAGCAGCAGAGGGGGGGTCGAGAGTGTGGGGGGCAAGAGGGGGCAGAGAGCATTGGGGGAGCTGGAGAGCACTAGGGGGGCGCACTGGCGGGAACGGAGAGCCTGGCAGGAGCAGAGAGCATAGGGGGTAAGAGCATGGGGGCCAGAGAGTACTGGGGGAGGGGCAGAAGAGCACAGGGAGGGTGGGGGGTGGAAAGCACTGGGGAGCTGGATAGCAGTGTGGGGGAGAGCCTGGTGGGAGCCAGGGAGCACAGGGGGGTGGGGGGAGTTGGAAAGCACTGGGTGGAGCTGGATAGCCCAGTGGGGTGGGGAGCCAGGGAGAAAATAGGGGACCGGAAAGCACAAGGGGCAGAGCACGGGGGGAGCTGAAGAGCACTGTGGGGGCTGGAGAGCACTGTGGGGGAGCTGGAGAGCACAGGGTGGAGTAGAAAGCACAGGAGGAGCCAGGGAGCATGGTGGGGGCGGAGAGCACTGGGGGGGACTGGACAACACAGGGGGCAGAGAGCACTGGGGGGACTGGACAGCACAGGGGGCAGAGAGCACTGGGGGGGCTGGACAGCACAGGGGGCAGAGAGCATTGGGAGGGGCTGGACAGCACAGGAGGCAGAGAGCATGGGGGGGCTGGACAGCACAGGGGGCAGAGAGCATTGGGGGGGACTAGACGGCACAGGGGGGCAGGTAGGACTGGGAGGGGCTAGGGAGCACGGGGGAGCAGAGAGCTCTGGGGGGGCTGGAGAGCACTGTTGGGGGGAGAGTATGGGGGAGCCAGGGATGGCCAGAGAGCACTGTGGGGGGGAGAGCACTGTTGGGTATCCAGGGAGCACAGAGCACTGGGGGGGAACTGGACAGCACAGTGAGGGGGAGAGCATGGGGGGAGTCAGGTAGCACAGAGGGGACCAGAGAGCACTGTGGGGGGGGGGAGCACTGTGGGTGGGGCCAGGGAGCACAGAGCAGTGGGGGGGACTGGACAGCACAGTGGGGGGAGCACGGGGGAGCAAGGGAGCACGGGACCAGAGAGCATTGGGGGGAGCCGGGGGGAGCCAGGGAGCGGGGGGGTGGGCAGGGAGAACTGGGAGGAACCACTGAGAATGGGGGCAGTAAAAGAAGTTGGATAGTAAGAGCGGCGGGGACAGCTGCATATGGAGGAATTGATCTTTCTGTATTCTATCTGCACCCAATGAACACCCGCAGAAAAAGCAGGCATTCAGCAGCTGCAGAAGGCATATTGAAAGATCAATTCCTCCATATGCAGCTGTCCCCGCCGCTCCTACTATCCAGGCACACAGGAGGGCTGCACAGCCAGGCACTCACTTTCTCCCTGGGCGGTCGGCCAGGCTGCAGCAGGCGCTGGGATGGGATCCATCCATCGGAGCTCCTCCTTCCCCTTTACAGACAGTCATAGGGCAGCTGTATAGTTTCCACCGCCTGGCCCGACTCCTGAGCTGAATAGGCAGCCGGCCAGACATGGAGAGGCCAGGTGAGCGGCACGAGCTGAAGGATCAGCTCAGCTGCTTTAGGGCCCCGCATGGACTTGCGGCCTGTCCGGTGTGCCCTATAGCTGCCCGCACGCCTTTTCCCTAGTCTGCATTAGTGATCGAGCACAGGCAAATTAGGCGGCCGCAAGGCCCCTGTGAGCACGAGGCCTTAGGCGGCCACCTAATTAGAGAGCCGCCTCTGCATTGTAGTGCTTTACCCAAAACACCCCCACAAATGTTATGTGTGTCCTTAAATTCAGGCAGTGCCAGAGGCTTTTTTTCTTGGTCCCCAAAGTCACCTCAAACCCTCCCCCCCTAAAATTTTTACAATGTGCCAAGTGGACCTTAGATTTTTGTCTTGAACTACTCCTTAAAAAAAATGTTATACTGATGTCGGCCAAGAATGTTTTTGTTTAATCTGCTTGCAATGTTATGTGCAAAAGTACTTATATATTTTTTTCTGTTTTGACTCCACAGTTTCAACGCCACAGGAATGGCAGACTGTGGCATCCCATTTTGACGACCGTTGGGATTTTCCCAACTGTGGAGGGGCTATAGATGGGATGCACGTCCACATCGTGCCACCACCCCATTCGGGGTCTTACTGTTATAACTATAAGAGGTTTAATAGTATAGTGTTATTGGCGGTGGTGTCGGCACAATATGAGTTCCTCTATGTGGATGTGGGGAAGAATGGCCAGATGTCGGACGCAGGAGTCTTCGCCCAGACAGAGTTTTACCAACATCTCCAAACTGGTGGCCTGGCATTGCCACCTGATGCGGACAATGTGGAAGGACTCCCATTCGTCTTTACTGCTGATGAAACTTTCGGTCTTGGCGAGCACCTGATGAGGCCATTCCCCCAAAGGACCCTCACCCCAGAGAGGAGGGTTTTTAACTACCGGCTGGCCAGAGCGAGAAGAGTTGTTGAGAATACCTTCGGGATAATGCCCAAAATTATATTGCCTCAGTTGGGCCTGAGGCCGGACTTCCTGTTAATCCCCTGACGGGCCTGGATACTGGCTTGGCCCCTCAAAGCGCCCATGAAGTTCGGCAGAAATATGTAAATTATTTTATGGGTAAGAGGGCCATTGCTATGCTAGACAATGTCTAAAAAAATTTTTAATAAAAAATGAAAAATATCTGATAAAATCTTGAAATTTCTTTATTGCTTGTGTTTGTTTTTGGCTGTCTCCTAGGTTCTCCTAGTGCACTTGTAGTGGATTTTCCTTTAAGCCACATTGTCATGGTAAACACAAATTTACTTCAAAAACTGTTATTGACCATTGAAAGAAGAAGCCACACATTGTTGATTAGCACAGTTTTTACTGTGTGCACATTCACATGTGCGTTCTAAAATTTTTGGGTAAAATATTTTTAAAAATTTTTTTACAATTTTTTTTTTTTTGTAAATAGGCATGTTTAATAACATAACATACAAAACTCTGGAACTTACAAAATTCAACGTAGAAAAACAGAAGGCAATATCAGACATTATAGTATGTCCAAAATGTCTGGAGATTGCCTTCATCAGATGGGGTGATGTCACCCCTGTAAAAGCCAAATTTTGGAGATGCACACAATTTGGGAGTCAAAACGGGTATTTCCTTCCTGATCCCTTGCCTAATGTCAACATGTGCTATCTGCCATCATGGGGGATCAATGGACATGTTTTAGGGGTGCAACCCCTTCCTCTCACCTACTTTATTTGGGAAAAAGGGGTTGCACCCACAAAATGCATACATTGATCTCCCGTGATGGCAGATAGCACATGTTGACACACTGTGTGCATCTTCAAAATTTGGCTTTTACTATTTACAAAAAAATAGTGTTTTTATAACAGCAAAAATTCTTAAAATGATTGCATTTTGAAGATCTTTTAAATTCTCCCCCAACACATCAATCATGTTCTTCATTTGTTGTTCAAGAAAATTTAGTTTATTTCTTATGATGTCAATTTCATGATTCCATGTCATGATGTCCTCCTGGATTAGGAGTTGTGCACTTGCACTTGTGAAATTTTGAGCTTGCTTTTCCTCAACCAGCAAATCACCTAAAAAATTTTTGAAAAACATGTATTATAAATATGCAGGCATACATATATTACCTGAAGCTGGGGTGTCAGACACTCACCTATTGTGGTGACAAGTTCGCCCACTTCCTACACCTGTATACATTCTACATCTTTCTCCAGATCCTCGGGGTGTGGTGTTTTTCGGAGTTCCCATTTTTGTCAAGTGGGGGGTTCCTGGTGTCCTCTGTTGAGTGGTGTCCTCCGAGTCTTTGGTCCACTATGAGAATGAAACAAAAGGTATACTTTAGCACACAGATATTTAGGCATGACCAAATGTATTTAACCTGTATCTGCCCAAAACATCGTATTTAATGAGCAAACGATGTTTACTATGACTTATTACTGTGCCCACTAACCTGAAACTTGCCATTTTAAATTGTCCTACAGTAAATAAAATCACATGGCGAAGCATGCAATTAATAATAAGAATACATGACAACTGCTTACTTTTTCTAAGCACTTTCTTGATCCTTCTGTACTGATCCAGCTCCCTCAGTTTCAGGTCTGACCAGCGACTCTTCACAACTTTCGTCATGATTTTGACCTTTCTCACATTTGGGTTTAGGTACGGTCCATTCTTCCCATCATAGTCGGTTGTCCTCAAGATGTCCACCATCTCCACCATCTCACCAAAGGACATATTTGAGGCCTTAAATCTTCGCCTCCGGGATCGGGACGTTTCTGCCTCTGGGCTTTCCTCCTCCTCGTTACTGGAATTAGTAATAACAGACACCTGCTCTGTCTCCGCCATGTCGCTCCTACTGCATGCCAAAGAGAAGAGGCGAGGAATACACTAGAAAGAACGTCAGGGGCGGGCGATGCATGCACAGTGTATATAAAGTAACACGCGTGTGTTGTACGTACGTTCGGTGTGCTGAGGAAGGAGGACGAATGTTGTAATGAAGGTAAAATCTTAACTTTGGTACATCAGTGGCCTTATGAGATTATGAGAGTTTAAGCTAACATTAGTGTTTTTGTCTTGTGTAATGTCTTACAGAAAATATGAATCACTTTAACCACTTGCCGCCCGCCCTATAGCGGATTGACGTCCGGGAAGTGGTTCCGTTATCCTGACTGGGCATCATATGACGTCCAGCAGGATAACATGCCGCCGTGCGCCCCCGGGAGCGCGCATCGCGGCGATCGGTGGAGCGGTGTGCCAGCCTGACACATCACTACACTGATCTTGGTAAAGAGCCTCCGGCGGAGGCTCTTTACCACGTGATCAGCCGTGTCCAATCACGGCTGATCACGCTGTCAATGGTAAGAGCTGTTGATCGGCTTTTCCTCACTCGCGTCTGACAGACGCGAGTAGAGGACAGCCGATCAGCAGTTCTCCTGACAGGGGGGGTCTGCGCTGATTGTTTATCAGCGCATCCCCCCTTAGATCACCACACTGGACCACCAGGGATCGCCACTAGGACCACCAGGGAAGGGGCAACATGTGGATGGCCAGGTATGTACCCCATGGCCATCCACATGTGCCCAATGTGCCCAATCTGTGCCAATCAGTGCCCACAAATGGGCACTGATTGGCACCATTATGTTCCAGCAATGCCCCCAATATGTTTTATGAGTGCCACCTGTCATTGCTCATTGGTGCCACCTGTCATTGCCCATCGGTGCCACCTGTCAGTGCCCATCTGTGCCCATCAGTGCCCATCTATCAGTGCCACACATCAGTACCACCCATAAGTACCCATCAGTGCCACCCATATGTACCAATCAATGCCACCTACGAGTGCCCATCAGTGCCGCCTATGAGTGCCCATCGGTGCCACTTATGAGTGCCCATCAGTGCCGCCTATCAGTGCCCATCATCAGTGCCCGTCAGTGCCACCTCATCAGTGCCACCTCATCGGTGCCACCTCATTGGTGCCACCTCATCGGTGCCCATCAGTGCCGCCGTATCAGTGCCGTCAGTGCAGCCATATCAGTGCCCGTCATTGAAGGAGAAAACGTGCTTATTTAGAAAACATTTTAACAGAAACAAAGAAAAACGTGTTTTTTTTTCGAAATTTTCGGTCTTTTTTTATTTGTTGCCCAAAAAATAAAAACCGCAGAGGTGATCAAATACCACCAAAAGAAAGCTCTATTTGTGGGAACAAAATGATAAAAAATTTGTTTGGGTACAGTGTAGCACAACCGCGCAATTGTCATTCAAATTGCGACAGCGCTGAAAGCTGAAAATTGGCCTGGGCGGGAAGGTGTCTAAGTGCCTGGTATTGAAGTGGTTAAGGACCCAGAATTTATGACCAGTTTCATTGACAAGTACAGGGAGATGCGGAATTTGTGGGAGGTGAAACACAGCTTATATTATAATAAACAAGCTAGGAGGTCAACGCTGGAGAAACTTCTGGAATTTGTGAAGAAAATTGGGATCTTGAGGAACATGTATAAGAAGGAGCATAATAAGATCCAGAAATCACTCAGATCAGGAGCATCAGCAGTACAAGTGTATGTCCCCAGGCTGTGGTACTTCAACAAACTGCGGTTTCTGGACGACCAGATTAAAGCCAGGGAATCACTTTCTACCCTTCCCTGCAGCCTTCCCTCCACCCTTCCCTCAACCCCAGCAGAGTCTGATGAGGAACAACCTGGGCCTTCCATTGTGGAAGAAGACATGCTGGTAGGTTAATTGGATCCTGTCTAAATTCTCCCTAGAATGTATGAATGTGAGTTAAGGACCTTAGAGTGTAAGCTCCTTGAGGGTAGGGACTGATGTGAATGTACAATGTATATGTAAAGCGCTGTGTAAATTGACTGCGCTATATAAGTACCTGAAATAAATAAATAAAAATAAAATAAATAAATAGGACAGTGAGTAGGCAGGTACATTTCTAAAAGACAATGTCAAATTAACAAGGGACATCAACCTCCTTGAGGTTAATAAAAAATACAAGATAATAATGTTATTGTGGTAACTTGACACCTAAAAAATAAAATTATATATGGAGATCACTAGAAAATAATTTTTCAATAATCCAAAAAAAGGGAGATCTTGATGAAATTAAAAAAAAATAAAAGATGACTATAAAAAATAATTGTAAACATTATTATGGAGATCGGGCTAAAAAATACAATATTATTCATGAGATCGGGAGAAATAATTAAGAAATAATTTTGTGAGAACTCTGTGAATATCAGCAGCAAAACAACTTGATTCTTCGAGCACTATAAAGAACAAAAGAATGCGCTGCATTAAAAGAACACAGAATTTGCTGCTTGAGGAATGTGCTAGCTCCATTACGAACGCTAGTTTTACCACAGCGAGCGATTCCGTCTCGTACTTGCTTCAGAGCATGCGTCGTTTTTGGTACGTCGGAACAGCATACAGACAAGCGGTTTTCCCAATAGGAATTGGTTTCGTTGGAAATATTTAGAACATGTTCTCTTTCTAGGTCCGTCAGAATTTTAGATGGAAAAAGTCCGATGAGGCATACACACAATCGGATTATACGATGAAAAGCTCCTGTCGGACTTTTTCTGTTGGACATTCTGCTCGTGCGTACGCGGCATTAGGGTTTGCGATCTTTGGCCGCTTGATTGGCTTTGCCAGGGCAACTTCACTTCCGCGCATGCACACGGGAGTCACATCGCAGCAGCACACAAAGAAGGCCGTAAACGTGGTCTGAGCTGCACATGTGCGGCTCAGATCACATTATTCGCTGACAGGCAGGTGGTCGATTTATGACAGAAGAGACCTCTAGGGTCTCTTCTGTAAAAAAAAAAAAAGCTGCCTGTCAGCAAGTTTTATAAGAACTGAGTTTACTTCCACTTTAAAAACTTGCCAGCTGCTTGTTTAAAGTGACATTCAGCACTTCAATATTTTTAACATCTCCTAATTGCAACTGAGTTTTTTTTTTGTTAAGACTTCAATAAAGATGCTTAAAGTTTTCTGTACACACTGCTGTTATACAAGTTGAAACCCATGTGAACAAAGCCTAAATGATGGGAGTCATTTCTTTTTTTTTTCAGTGCCTTGAAAAGTAATTCAAACCCCTTGAAATTTTCCACATTTTGTCATGTTACAACCAAAAATGTAAATGTATTTTTTCGGGATTTTATGTGATAGACCAACACAAAGTGGCACATAATTTTGAAGTGGAAGGAAAATGATAATTTTTTTCAACAATTTTTACAAATAAATATCTGAAAAGTGTGGAGTGCATGTGTATTCAGCCCCCTTTACTCTGATACCACTAACTATAATCTAATGGAAACAACTGCCTTCAGAAGTCACCTAATTAGTAAATAGAGTCCACTTGTGTGTAATTTAATCTCAGTATAAATACTCTGTGAAGCCTTCAGAGGTTTATTAGAGAACCTTAGTGAACAAACCGCATCATGAAGACCAAGGAACACACCAGACAGGTCAGGGTTAAAGTTGTGGAGATTGGGTGTGGCCTAACGCAGCATGTGAGCGGACGTCTTTCCTAGCAGCTTCGTGATCCCTCTGCACAATCCTGGGTAATCCTGCTCACCTGCCACACAAAAATTGTCTGAAACTTCCCCTGTATACTTGGGGTAGACTCTGTACCACTCTTGGGGGACTCCGGTGGATGGGAAAACGAAGGGGGAAGAAACAGCTCCCGGCCAGGATGAGTATAACCACATGCTCCAGCCAAGATGGCCGCCGTTCCACCATCCCGCACTCATCCCTGGCATCCACGCCGGATCTTTTTGAAGAGAAGCCCGATCCTTCACTGCCACCCTCTCCCGGGACCTCAGCTCCCCTGGCGCTGCCGGTCCTTCCTCCCCACAGCGATGATGGCCTGGAGGACGGTCCGGAACCGGAGCCCACTCTGCTGGATGTCCTTAAACTTATTAAGGTAAACCACTCAGATATTATGGGGAAAGTGGAGGAACTTAAACTGCACATAACAATTATGCGCCAGGACATGCATAAAATGAGGGAGCCCGGGTCTCTGAGACTGAACGCCGCATTAGCGATTTGGAAGATGCTGTAGGCCCGTACAAGCTACCCAAAAAATGCATGGCACTAAAATCCTCTCCCTGGAAGACAATGTCGACGATTTGGAGAATCGTCTGCACAGAAATAACCTGCGTCTGGTAGGCCTACCTGAGCGGGTCGAGGGTTCCGACCCGGTCTCCTTCCTGGAAAGCTGGTTTACCCAGGAATTTGGGAAAGAGTGTCTATCGCCTGGTTTTGTCCTGGAACGTGCTCATAGAGTGCCTGGCAGGCCGCTTCCTGCAGGCAACCCTCCTCGCACTATGGTGATCCGTCTCCTCAATTATCGGGACAGGCACTCTATCCTGTATGCTGCCCGCATAAAAGGGAGCCTTAAAATCAACAATGCATCCATGTCTCTGTTTCCTGACTATTCTCCGGCGGTCCGCGCCTCAAAAGCCAAGTACCAACACATCAAGCTGAAGTTGAAGGAGAAGACCATCCAATACTCCATGTTGTTTCCCGCCATATTGAGAGTCGTGCACCAGGGTCAGGTGCATTTTTTCCAAACCCCAGCAAATGCCCTTTCCCGGTTTGAGTCCCTGCACCAGTTGGGCCGCATGTCTGACCGGGCCCCGGACACATGAGCTGGGCTGTTCCCCTGGCAAATGTGCTCTTTTTCACCCCTGCCTTTGGGCTCTTATCTGTAGCAGGTGATCTAAGTTACCTGTCTTCACAAGAGGACAAGATCTCAACTTGGGATCTATGCTGCTCCATATATACATATTTAGTTGTCATCTGATTCTCTTTAAGTTTTGTTCGCTGACTTGCCTGTAATGCCCATGTTTCTAGTATATATTAGCAGTTTGGGATCTAAGCCTGCCCCTGGTTTTTGGGGTACGGCAGGGGTTAAATCAGCTTTCTTTGGCCCCACGTGGGATGCCTTTAAGGCGTCTGTACGGGCTCATACATCTCTAACCTCTAACATTGCTAAACATAGGAGGTCCTCCCGAGCGGCTCTTCTGGCCTTGGAATCCTCCCTGGAGGCAGATAGGGCCCAATACCCTGCGCTCCCCACCCCATACTCTCATGGAGTCCTAGTGGGGGTGCACAGGGCCCTGGATCTTCATAGGGTGGATGCAATGCGGAATCAGCAGCTGTACTTGTCTGCTAGGCTACACGAATATAGTGGTAAAAATAGTAAAATGTTGGCTTATCTTTCTCGTACTGAATACATCGACAGGACTATACCACAGATTTAGTTACCGGATGGCACTGTTACTTCAGACCCATTGACCATAAATCAGACGTTCGGGTCCTTCTACGAAAGCCTATACTCTACCCCCCCCCCCCCGGCGAGCTAGAGACACTAGGGTTCTTTGACTCCCTTCAGTTTCCTGTATTGGAAGATTCTCACATCTCCATATTAGACACTCCTTTGACAATTGAAGAAATCACTGACGCTATCCGCTCTCTACCCTCCAATAAAACTCCTGGGTTGGACAGTTTGCCCGCTGAATGGTACAAAAACTATGCTGATGAATTGGCACAGAAATTACAGTCTCTCTTTAATCAGGCAATGGAGGAGGGCGAATTTCCCTCCTCCATGAGCGAAGCCCTCATTGTAGTATTACCCAAACCCGACAAAGACAAACTATTGTGTGGGTCATACTGTCCAATCTCGCTACTAAACAGTGACGTTAAATTGCTAGCAAAAGTTTGCTAACTTGTCTCCTCCTTCCTCTGGCAAGGATCGTGCCCGAGAATTACTAGGGCCTCACTCCAGGCTGCAAAGCTGGATGGGGGGTTAGCCTGCCCTAATCTACGACACTATTTTATATCATCACAGCTTGCCTATGTTTATGACTGGTTTCTGATGACCTCCTCATCCTGCTCCACCGCTCTATTGAATGCAATAAATGGCACTGAGGCCTCACTCATTGATACATTATATAGATCCATACCTAAACACTGCTCCCGTGGCTCTCCGATAGAGGTTGGTTGGTTAGCCTGGCATGAGGGTAATAAGGTGATCACAAAACCGGGAGGGGTGTCCCCCAAGGCTCCTATATGGCATAATCCCAATTTCCTAGAGCTCATGGGCCACCCAGACTCTCAGTGGTGGGCAAGACTGGGCATCACCCAAGCCTCTCATATTTTTTTTAAATGATGCATTCATTTCGTTTGAAGATCTGAAGGCGAGGTGTGGTGTGACAAACAAGTTTTATTTTAAATATCTTTTGTTACGACATGCCATTAGGGCACAATTTTCTGGTCTGACCCTGGAGCTCATGTCATATCCAGACTTCGAAAAACTGGTCACGACTGTATATTTTTGCCTGCAAGCTGCGGGGGTTAAACCCTTTCAGATTGCTCAACAGAAGTGGGTAAAGGAATTACCGTATTTATCGGTGTATAACACGTGCCAGCGTATAACACGCACCCCAAGTTTAGGAGGGAATTTTAAGGAAAAAAACTTTTTAAGGAAAAAAACTTACATTTAAATGCCCATCAATTCAGCCTTATTAGTGTCCATCTGCAGCCTTGTAGTGTCATTTGCAGCCTTTCAGTGTCATTTGCAGCCTTTCAGTGTCATCTGCAGCTTTTCAGTGTCATCTGCAGCCTTTCAGTGTCATTTGCAGCCTTTCCCAGTGACACTGCAGCCTTGTAGTGTCACTGCAGTTTTTAAATATGGCGCCGCCGAGAGACACAGAGCCGGTCCTGTGTCTCTCGGCGGCTCTCGGCTGCTTTTGGCTCCTCTCGTAGTCCTGTGTGCGGAGCCGAGCGCCACCGAAATTCATACATAGCCGAGTGTACTCGGCTAGGTTCGGCTAGCTCCACTCACAATCACGCCCAGTCCCTGTGTTATGTCCATCTTAGGACGGGACCTAGCCGAGTACAGTTGACTATATGTATGAATGTTGGCGGCCCTCGCTCCTCCACTCACAGTCAGCGGGGGATCGGCGGGGATCGGCGTATAACACGCACCCGAAATTTTCCCCTGATTTTAAGGGGAATAAATGTGCATGTTATACGCCGATAAATACGGTACCTGGGTTGTCAGAGGAGGGGTGGGAGGAGGCCTCAGAAGTGTGCTTTCTTGACCTTATTGGATCAAATGACCAATATGTGCAGTTCAAATTCACACATCAGTTACACTATACTCCTGCCAGGCTGGCCTGTATGGGATATGAGTCCGCAGCTTCCTGCATCAGGTGTGGCTTCACTGAAGCCGGATATATGCATATGTTTTGGTCCTGCCCTGTTTTGTCCACCTTTTGGAGGGACTTATTCTCTTTTTTGAAAACACCCTACATATACAGGTGCCCTGCACCCCGGAGGTTGGATTATTGGGTGTACTGAATGACTTTATAAACAGGACTCATATTCGAACTCTTGTCCGTATAATACTGTTTTATGCTAGGAAGTTAATCTTGATGCAATGGAAGACTGCAACTTCTCCAGATGTCCAACTGTTGTACCATATGATAAATAAGGCTATACCAATTTTTAAACTTATCTACAAGGGTAGGGCCTGTCCAAAAAAGTTTACTAAGATCTGGCAACCCTGGCATGATATATAGAGGATTACTTTTGGAGAGATACTCTGCTTTCACAACAATAACCGGTTCTGGTCTCTCGTGGATGGTTTTCTGGTGTCTTTGGGAGGACCAGGGCCTTAGGGCTGGCTAGACCTCTGCATAATAAAGTTGGATGGGTTGGGGAGGCGAGGCTGGACAAAGTTTGCCTCTTTGTGTGAATATGTGTTGTTGTGTGAGAGTGGCATGAATGTTGTGTGAACTGTTTTATCTCCACTGCATATAGCATGACTTACAGTAGCTGGGCACTACGTGGTCCACACACACTAACCTGCCATACCTATTGAAAAAGTTAATTCATCTGTTGAGGAGTCGGGAATTATAATATCTAACAAATAATATTGGGCCCCTGTTGGGCTAATATACATTCTTTTTTGTAAAAGAGATTTGTTTATGAATACATCTGTAATATATGTACCTGTAAACTATTTTATATCAAATCAAATAAAAAGAACTTAAAAAAAAAGTTGTGGAGAATTTTAAAGCAGGGTTAGGTTATAAAAAAAACATATCCCAAGCTTTGAACATCTCACAAAGCAATGTTCAATCCATCATTCAAAAATGAAAAGAGTATGGCACAACTGCAAACCTACCAAGACATGGCCGCCCACCTAAATTTACAGGCAAGGAGAGCATTAATCAGAGTAGCAGCCAAGAGGCCCATGTTAACTCTGAAGGAGCTGCAGTGACCCACAGCTCAGGTGGGAGAATCTGTCCACAAGACAACTATTAGTTGTGCACTCCATAAATCTGGCCTTTATGGAAGAGTGGCAAGAAGAAAGCCATTGTGAAAGAAAGCCATAAGAAGTCCCGTTTGCAGTTTATGAGAAGCCATGTGGGTGACACAGCAAACATGTGGAAGAAGGTGCTCTGGTCAGATGAGACCAAAATTGAACTTTTTGGCCTAAAAGCAAAATGCTATGTGTGGTGGAAAACTAAGACTGCACATCACCCTGAACACACAATCCCCACCGTGAAACATGGTGGTGGCAGCATCATGTTGTGGGGATGCTTTTTCTCAGCAGGGACAGGGAAACTGGGCAGAGTTGATGGGAAGATGGATGAAGCCAAATACAGGGTAATCTTAGAAGAAAACCTATTATGCCGCATTCACACGATTGGAAATTCGGCCAGCAAAAGACCGATGAGAGCTTTTGGCCGGAAAATGCGACCGTGTGTATGCTCCATCTGACTTTTGCTGGCCGAATTCCAGCCAGCAAAAGACTGAGAGCATGTTCTTAATTTTTCGGTCGGAAAAAGTTCCTATACGAAAATGCGATCGTCTGTAGCAATTCCGCCGTGCAAAATTCCTACGCATGCTCGGAAACAATTCGACGCATGGTCGGAAACATTGAACTTCATTTTCTTGGCTCGTCCTAGTGTTGTACGTCACTGCGTTCTTGACGGTCGCAAGTTCAGAGAACTTTAGTGTGACCGTGTGTATGCAAGGCAAGCTTGAGTGGAACCCCGTCGGAAAAGCCATCACATCTTTTTCCGACCAAAATCCCGATCGTGTGTACGCGGCATACGAGTCTGCAAAACCTTCCAGCAGGACAATGACCCTAAACATATAGCCAGAGCTACAATGGAATGGTTTAGATCAAAGAATATGCATGTGTTAGAATGGCCCAGTCAAAGTCCAGACCTAAATCCAATTTAGAATATGTGGCAAGACTTGAAAATTGCTTTTCACAGACGGTCTCTATCCAATCTGACATAGCTTGAGCTTTTTTGCAAAGAAGAATGGGCAAAAATGTCAGTCTCTAGATGTGCCGAGCTGGTAGAGACATCCCCCAAAAGACTTGCAGCTGTAATTGCAGTGAAAGGTAGTTCTACAAAGTATTGGAGGGGGGGGGGGGGGGGCTGAATACAAATGCACGCCACACTTTTCACATATTTATTTGTAAAAAATTCTGAAAACCATTTATCATTTTCCTTCCACTTCACAATTATGTGCCACTTTGTGTTGGTCTATCATATAAAACCCGAGTAAAATACATTTACGTTTTTGGCTGTAACATGACAAAATTTGGAAAATTTCAAGGGGTATGAATACTTTTTCAAGGCAACGTATAACACATCCAGCCCACAAAGGCTGGATTCACACTGTAGCATTATAAATGTGTTTTAAAGTAAGTCCCCTACTTACGAACTAGTTCAGTTCTGGGAGCTTGTTCGTAAGTTCAACTTGTTTGTAAGTCCAGCAAAAGTTAGTGCTTGCAGACAACAGCTGCGAGCCCTGATCAGTGTGTTCTGGCGGGGGGAAGCCCACCTGTCAGAACACAAATGCACCATATTGGAGATCGCTGCACCAACATTGCTTGTGTTGGTATGGCGATATGTTCGTTATTTTTCCTTCAGCCCGCTGGGGTGAATGAAAAAACTAAGTGTGTACCCAGCTTCACAGGATTGGACATGTTCGTATCTGTGAAAGTTCGTAAGTAGAATGTTCATAAGTAGGGGACTTACTGTACTGCATTTTAGTGTATCCAAAATTTCTGAACCAATAGACATAAAGGCACACAATTTTTTCATTGACAAAATCGACAGGATTCGGGAATCAATTCAACAGAAAAAAGCAACCAACCTTACCCAACCAAAGCAAAAAGATGACATGGACGCGAACAGCACACAACCGCCAGACTTCTTCTTCTTCTTCTTGCGCCCAATCACCACTGACACGACAAAAAACATTATGAGAAGCTTTCGAGACAGCACATCACCTAAAGACATCATTCCCACGAAACTCCTGAAAGAATGCGCCGACATCCTGGCCCCAACCATAACACACCTCATAAACCAGTCATTCAAAGAAGAGATTGTACCAACTACCCTCAAGCAAGGCATCGTCAAACCCCTGCTAAAGAAGCCCAATCTTGACCCTAAAGACCCCAACCACCGCCGACCGATAACAAGCCTCAACACCGTCTCCAAGATTATGGAGAAAGCGGTAGTACAACAGCTACAACGCCATCTTGACACGCATCAACTTCTGGACACTCTACAATCAGGTTTCCGCCCAGGCCATGGCACGGAAACAGCACTTCTAAAAGTATGGGACGATGCACTTGAAGCAGCAGATGACGGAGAGTCGTGTCTCCTGGTACTGTTAGACCTCAGCGCAGCATTTGACACAGTGGACCACAATACTCTACTTGGCCGGCTCACAGAAGTAGCAGGAGCCACAGAGTCTAGTCTAAAATGGTTTGCATCCTTCTTAGAGAATCGCTCGCAAACAGTAAAACTAGGAGCATTTACCTCGGAAACCCGGGCAATCTCCTGTGGAGTACCTCAGGGCTCCCCCTTGTCGCCAGTGCTATTCAACATTTAGATCCGCCCTCTCCTCAATATCATCAGAAAATCAGACCTCTGCTTCCACTCATACGCAGACGATACCCAAATCTACTTTCGGATCACCGGACAAAAAGACCACCATCAGCAACTAGAGAAATGCCTCACTTCAATAGATAACTGGATGACCATTAGTTCCCTCAAACTCAACGGATCAAAAACAGAACTTCTCTACCTGCACGCTAACCAAAATCCCAAAACCAAGACTCCATGGACACCCCCCGCCATCTTCGGACAGACCATTTCACCGAGCACCAAGGCAAAAAGTCTTGGAATTATCTTGGACCCAGAAATGATAATGGATGCACAAATAGGATCAGTAGTTAGTGGATCGCACCATCTCCTCCGCAAGTTACGCAGACTCATCCCCTACATCCCAGAAGATGACAAAGCAGCAGTAGTTGGAACAATCATTAATTCCCGTTTCGATTACGCAAACTCACTCTACCTAGGATTACCCCAATATCAGCTTACGCGCCTACAGGCCATTCAAAACGCGGCGGCAAGACTAATAACAGGAAAAAAACCCTGGGAGTCCATCTCCCCATCCCTGAGGAGCCTACACTGGCTAACAGTAAAGAATCGGATCACTTTCAAGACGCTCTGCCTCACCCACAAATGTATACATGGAAACGCCCCTCAATACCTCCGAGAGAAAATAAAACATTACACACCGAATCGCAATCTGCAATCATCTAGCCAAAACCTCCTCCTCGTTCCCAAATACCGCTACAAAGCAAGGGGAGAGCAAAGATTTGCAGTCCAGGGACCTCGGCTATGGAACTCTCTTCCGACTCACATCCGCATGGAAGAAAACCATCTAGCTTTCAGGAAAAAACTCAAGACCTACCTCTTCTAGTGAAGCTTGACAAAACAACACATCAGCGCCTTGAGGCGATTCAGTTCGCATTTGCAGCGCTTTACAAAAAAATCATTCATTCATTCATTCATTCACAACAACACAGTAGTTTAGTAATGCTACAATGGGCATCCAGCCTACTTGTTCCTTAAAGCAGTGGTCATCAACCCTGTCCTCAGGGCCAACTAACAGGCCAGGTTTTATGTATTACCTTGGGGAGATGCATACTAGAATACTGCAATTGCTGAGCAGCAAATTATATCACCTGTGATGTATTTCAGTTATCTTGCAAACCTGGCCTGTTAGTGGGCCCTGAAGACAGGGTTGATGACCACTGCCTTAAAGCATAGTTGCTAACAGTCCTGGGACATTCCTGGAAATCAGACCAATGTCTCGGTCTGAGAATGTCCCAGGCCAAATCCTGAAAATCTGCCTTTGTCACGGAAATCGGGACGAGACAGAGTGGTGGTGGTGTGGCGGATGCAGGAGCACGTGAAGAGGCAGCACGACTGATAGAGTGGGAGCTGGTGTAGCAGCACAATCGGTATCCTGTGAAAGATGGTATCCCCTGCTGCGACTGCTCATGCGCCGGTTTGAGGCTAAACAAGCTGAGAGCGGAGCTGCTGCAGCTGAACAGGTATCTTAGTTAAATTAACCCCTTACATGCCGAGTGGTTGGCAGGGCACACAGGCTGGATCGGAGAAAGCTGTATCAGAGAAAGCTGTATCAGAGGGACACAACGAGGCACACAGGCTAGAACGGAGGGACACAGGCTGAATTAACTAATTGAATGCCGAAGGGTCAGTGCTTATCCCCAGGGATTTCACAGCAGCTGTAGCATGAAGATGGGGGGGGGGGGCAGTAGTGGAGAAGAGTGTGGGGGTCCATCAGTGGGGGGCTGTGATGTGTAGTTGGAAGAGTGCGGTTCTATCAGTGGGAGGCAGGTGTAGTTAGTTGAGGGGTGGGGATCTATCAGGGGAGATGGAGTTTGTTGGTGGTAGTGTGGTAGCAGTAGTTGGGAGAGATGGGGGTCTGGTAGTGGGGGGTTGTTAGTTGGAGGGGTGGGGGTCTGTCAGTGGGGAGTGGCAGGGCAGTAGTTGGGGGTGGGTGGGGGTCTGGTGGTGGGGTACTGCTTGCTGAGCCTGGGGATGGTGAGTGGAGCTTGGCTGGTGTGGCTAGGACCAGGTAGGTCTTTCTAACTACTAGTTCGGTGACTGCTTTGATGAGACTGCACTGACGAGGCTGCACTGACAAGACTGCTCTGATGAGATTGCTCTGATGAGATTGCACTGATGTGACTGCTCTGATGAGATTGCACTGATGTGACTGCTCTGATGATATTGCACTGATGAGACTGCTCTGATCAGATTGCACTGATGAGACTGCACTGACGAGACTGCTCTGATGAGATTGCACTGATGAGACTGCTCTGATGAGGCTGCACTGATGGACACTGATGAGACTGCTCTGATGAGGCTGCATCAATGGGCACTGATGAGACTGCACTGATGGGCACTGATAAGCTGCACTGATGGGTACTGATAGGCTGCACTGATGGGTACTGATAGGCTGCACTGCTGGGCACTGATGGTAAAGGGGGGCTCTAATGGTAAAGGGGGACTTTAGAGGAATGTTTTTTTTTTTTTTTTTTTTATCCAGCAGTCACTGGACTGTGAGAAATTGGGTTTAAGACCCCTTTCATACTGGAGACATTTTTCAGGTGCTTTAGCGCTAAAAATAGCGCCTGTAAAGCGCCTGAAAAAAGCCTTATCTGCAATCCCAGTGTGAAAGCCCGAGTGCTTTCACACTGGGGCGCTGCGCTGGTAGGACGTCAAAAAAAGTCCTGCAAGCAGCTTCTTTCTATACACCACTCCTAAAGCGCCTCTGTCTATTGAAATCAATTGGCAGCGCCACCAAATCGCCTACAAAGTGCCTCGACATCGACGCGTTGCAGGCCCTTTTTAACCCTTTATTCGCCCTTAAAAGCGCCTCGATAGCGCCCGAAGAGGGCCGCAGAAACGACGGTAAAGCACCGCTTAAACTAGCGCCGCTTTACCGCCGATGCCCCCCGCGCTGGCAGTGTGAATAGGGTTGCCACCTCATCCCTTTAAACCCGAACATATATGAATCACACAGGTTCTGAGGCTAATTTAATGCAGATATGACACCAAGTGAGTTTAATTACCACCTTAATCAGCCACAGAACAAGTGCAATTTTAATATGTGTTCAGGTTTAAAGGGATGAGGTGGCAACCCTAAGCGTGAAAGGGCTCTAAATCTGCACTGCCCAATTTCTCACAGTCAGACAAGTGCTCTTTTACTTCTATCGTTTAGACTTTTAGATAGAAGTAAAAAAAAATGCTTTTAGCCGACAAAGATCTACTGTTTTCATGTAGCACTGTCCTGACTGTGAGAAATTGGGCAGTGCAGTTTTAAACCCAATTTCACAGTCACTCCTTGCTGTCAAGGCCCCTTTACACAGCGGGTCCAATCATGTCTGCCTGTCAGTTTTTCAGGTGGACCTGATGGGAAGGGTCATGCATCCCTATGGACAGGTGCATGTAAACAGACTCTATTTAACCACACCCCATTAAGCCATGCCCAATACTTAGCGTAATTTAAACCAAGCCCATTTTCACCCATTTTCACTTTGCGTGCAGCAATTTCTTTAAACGTCAGACACGCACACAAAAATGGATGCCCCATCCCTAATTAACATACGGCTCCCCCTGCACTGGCTTTCTGCAAAAAAGTGCCTCTAAAAATTTTTTGCAAATGTTGGCAACTATGTTAAAGAGACTCAGTTGCCAAACTTATAGTGCAAATAAAAGCTCTGCCTGTAAAAAAAGAAAGTGAATATATATTTCTACTTCTGACCTGCTGAAGAAGCTTATGAATTTGGCGTAATGTGTACAGAGGGGGAGGAGCCGTTGCCATTGACATAATTTCACCAGTTTGTATCAGTGTGGTAAGCTGATGATATGCATTTTCACTGAGATTTTTCTGAGTGTTTTTATCCCTAGTTCATTTAATAAATATATATATAGCAGAGAGCACTATGGTTTCTCAATTTCTGTTTTTATGACATATTATATAATCGCCGGGAGTGAGAGGTGGAGGACTGAGATTCAGGGGTGCTACCAGAGGGAAAATTCCAGTACCATCTAGTGTCATCTTAAGTGGAGGACAACTAGGCTGCTTTGAATCTGTGGCGGGGTCAGATATTGGAGGTTAGCAGCAATTTTGCCTAAAGGTAGTGGGCACCGGACACGTTGGATACAACTTTTAACTGTCACTATATTTACACTACGGTGGAACTTTATTAATGGGACTTTGAAGTAGATATTTTGGTTATCGCAACATGATATAACCTGATTAGGATTTTTCTACTTGATTTGGTTGCGCTGCTCTTTTTAATGCACTTTATATACTTCTGCTGCCACCTGTTCCACTGAATGTGGTGCAGGGAGCAGTACAGTCCACTGAAGAAAAATCAAAGATGAAGGTTTACCGGAACTTTACCCTTAAAGGGGTTGTAAACCCTCATGGTTTTTCACGTTAATGCATTCTAAAATGAACGTGTGCTATAAATTTCCTCCAGCATGGTTCCTGTTTCATCTTGTTGGAGGCTGCCATTTTGTTGAAGCCCAAGACCCCGAGCAGCATTAAATCTTTAGGCTGTAAGCAGATTGGCCTCTACATATTTGGCATAGTGCCGAAAAATAGACAATATATGAGCATGTGTAGAGCATGGTGAGATATTGTATTACTGGATTTTAACCCTTTCATGCCTAAGCCTATTTCTGACATTTGTTGCATACAAGTTAAAATCTGTATTTTTTGCTAGAGAATTACTTAGAACCCCCAAACATTATATATATATCTTTTTAACAGAGACCCTAGAGAATAAAATGGTGATCGTTGCAATATTTTATGTCACATGGTATGGCATGTTTTTTTGTTTTCCTCTTACCCCACTATTCTTTTTATCTTTTCGTTTTCTTTTTTTTTATGTTATGCTTTGGATTCACACAAGGTTGCTTGGACCATGTTTCCTAGTGGACATTAGGCGCAGTACTGGGACTGGATTCACTATCTATGGTATGGGTTGCCCCCTCTCCTTGACGTAGGGGAGATGGGCCCCATGCTGGTGTGTTGCCCTTCTCTTGCTTGTCCTCAGGCCGGATTCCAACCAGAGAGGGTCAGATGGAGACCCTTCAAACCCCCCCTCTTCACTGGGAACATGCGGGAGTAGGCCTTTTCGTGAATACAGACAGCTTGAATGATCACCTGTTTTGGTGAACAATATGTACTTGCCTACCTACACTGCCATAAGCTTAGGTGGCCCCTATACTGGGGGAGTTGCACATCCCCCCTCTGGGGACAGTTAATATAGCACTGGAAGGATGTTCATGACTGATTAATGTTTGAATTGTTTTCTGTATCTGAATCCTTCCTTATAGAAGGTTTGAAACATTGGTTGTTATGTGTATCTACATGTTTTGTTTTTCTTTTATTGTCATAAATAAAGATTACAAAAAAAAATGTAACAGTTACCAGGTTAGAGTTACAGAGGAGGCCTAGTGCTAGAATTATTGCTCTCGCTCTAACGATCACGACGATACCTCACATGTGTGATTTGAACACCGTTTACATATGCGAGTGTGACTTACGCATGCATTTTCTTTGCTGCCTGAGCTCGCAAGGACAGGGGCGCTTTAAACATTTATCTTTTTTTATTTATTTTTTTTTTTTACATTGTCACTTTTAAGGCTCTTTCACATGGGGCGGATCAGTGATGATCCGCCCCGTGAACATCCGCTTGCTCCGCCGATCCCCGCTGAGCAGCCGACCTGTCAGAGCGCCGCTCTCCCCTATGGGGGATCGGGTGATGACGGACCGTAGAGTCTGTCGTCACCCGATCCAAAAACGGATGGAAAAGTAGGTTTTTCCTCCGTTACAATTTTTCGGATCGGAGCGGGTTGGATGTCAGCGGACATGTCACCGCTGACATCCGACGGTCCATAGACCTCCATGGAGTGTCCGTTCAGGTCCGCCTAAAAAACTGACAGGCGGACCTGAATGGACAGTCCGTGTGAAAGAGGCCTAAGAAAAGAAAAAATTCTGATAACTTTTATTGCTGTCACAAGGAATGTAAACATCCCTTGTGACAGTTATAAGTGGTGACAGGTACTCTTTATGGAGGGATCAGGGGTCAAAGTATTCAGATCGCCAAAAACGGCAATTCTGAATACTGTAATTTTTCTTAAATCAGCGCCATTGGCAGCCAAGTTAACCGGAAGTGACGTTGTAACGTCGCTTCCATGTGTTTACATAGGAGACTGGAACGAAGCCATTTCCGGCTTTGTTTCAGTCTCACTCTAGCCAGTGGAACTGCCGGATCGTGGATCGGGTCTCCCGGTTTGACAGGAGGGCCGGGAAGAGTGGCGGGAGGGGGGACGTCCCCTCCTGCTCCTTTGGGATAACAGCAGAGCGGCTTTCAGCCGCATTGGTTGTTATCCCTAAAGAGCCGACCACCCGCTTTAAAAACCAGTGCGGTAACGGGGTGATGCCCCAGTAAAACCCCTTAAAGCCGAGGCTACATAAGTGCGTATGGTCGGCGCTAAGGGGTTAAATAGCATATGCACTTTTTTTTATGTTTTACATAGCTACTGCATACACCTTCATAAAGGTGGCAGCCTAAAGTGATCTAACAGGACTTAAAGTGGTTGCGAAGTCAGGATAATAAAACACTGCCATCATCTCTGTTTTATCAAGATCTACAGTACTATGTCTGTTTTTTTTATTTATTCTAATTGTAAATACCTTATCGCACAGCATTGATTTGCAGTCACGTGACATTCCTCGGCTCTCTTTCCCAAAGTAAAGAATGCGGAGGGAGGGGTTGAGATACCCCTCTGACATCAGCCGGCCAGCAGAGGAATGTCATGTGACCGATGTGAGAGAAGGTATTTACAATTAGAGTTTTAAAAAAATTAACAACAAGTAGTTTAGATCTTGATAAAACAGAAGGGATGCAAGTTACTTTTAAATTGTATTTCAAGTGACAGGGAAGAGCAGTAGGAGAGGAGGGGCAAGAGGAGATCGCACTCACACACAGTCATCGGAACTGACAGGCAGGGAGGGAGGAGGAGAAGGAGAGACAGAGCGGATAGCAGATAGCATGATGACAGAGGCACGTAGACTGACTACAGTATCATGGATCAGTAGCCATAATAAACGTGGTCAGTTTACAGAGGGGAGGGGAGGGCAGCACCAAGCAGGATCAACCAGGTATATATATATTTCTTTTAGGGTTACAAACTGTTTGATTTTCTACGATGGGAAAGATCCTGCGAGCCACACAAACCTTAGTAAAACACTACTCAGCTGTGTGTGTTAAGACACGTCTCATAAGGGTGCAAATGACAAATGTAAAAAAGATTACGCTGCGCTGGAGTGTGTTGGACATGCTACTAAATTATAGCATGATTGAACAACTGCGTCTAAATAAACGCATATGGATGAGGGAAACAAAATACCTCTACAAGGTAAGCGGACCTAATAATAGATGGATGCTAATAAATATGAATACAAATGTGAAATATGACAAATAAATATAAACGCATCAAAGTAATAAATGCAAATTCAAATGTGAAATATGACAAATAAACGCATCAAAGTGCACAAGCACCAATAAGCATAACTGAATCACAGCATTACTAGAAAGTGCAATGAATAAATGAATATAAACGCATCAAAGTGCAAATGTGCCAATATGCATAACTAAATGACAATATTACTCAAATATGCAAAATATAAACGCATAAAGTGCAAATGCGCAAATAAACATACTTATTACAATATAAATATATATGAGCATGTAAAAAGTGCTAAGTGCAAAAAAAAATACAAAAAATAATATGGTGTCACACAGTTCATGTGTAAAAAAGTCCTCAATGGAACCAAAAAATATATAGTGCACTATGAAGTCCTACAAAAGGTATACAGGTGCCTAAACGTGATGTCCACTGGTGATAAAATAAAACTTGCTAGTAACTCTCAAAGTGCCACAGACCATGCAATGGTGCGATTTGGTGACCCCCAAGGCCGGCCCTACCATGGGACCCAGTAGGCCCATGGTCCCAGGCAGCATCTTAAGAGGGGCGGCAGTCGGCAGTGACAAGTTGTACCTGTACATCACCCGTGATGGCCAGAGGCGTACTATGTGGGGGGCGGGCCGCCCCGGGTACCACACACTGGGGGGGGGGTGTCAGCCCGGCACCCCCTCCACGATTGAAGCGGTGGCAGCGCGGCAGGTTTAGGCAGTGGCACAGTGACAGGCACAGGCAGGGAGAGGTGAGCTATAGTTGTGATGTAAGGGGGAGGGGGTGTGCGGGGGGGTGCAGGATGACACCTACCACCCCCTCCTCTCGCGGCCGCGGGCTGTCTGTCTGTGCGAACTCGGATGTCACACAGGCACAGCCGAGCAGAGTGAAGCTGCCTCCCCCTCCTCTCTGTTTATGTTTAAACAGGGGGAGGGGATCTGCTGAGCATGTGCTGCCCTGCTGATCTGAGGTAATGAATGGGGGGTCTGCACTGAACAGGGGGCTGCACTGAAGAGGGGGGCTGCACTGAAGAGGGGGGCTGCACTGAAGAGAGGGGCTGCACTGAAGAGGGGGGCCTGCACTGAATGGGGGCTACACTGAAGGGGGGGGCTACACTGAAGGAGGGGGGTCTGCACTGAACGGGGGCTACACTGAAGGGGGTGTCTGCACTGAACGGGGGCTACACTGAAGGGGGGGGTCTGCACTGAATGGGGGCTACACTGAAGGGGGGGTCTGCACTGAACGGGGGCTACACTGAGGGGGGTCTGCACTGAATGGAGGCTACACTGAAGGGGGTCTGCACTGAATGGGGGCTACACTGAAGGGGGGGGTCTGCACTGAATGGGGGCTGCACTGAATGGGGGCTACACTGAAGGGGGGTCTGCACTGAACGGGGGCTACACTGAAGTGGGGGTCTGCACTGAATGGGGGCTACACTGAAGGGGGGCTACACTGAAGGGGGGATCTGCACTGAACGGGGGATACACTGAAGGGGGGCTACACTGAAGGGGGGTCTGCACTGAACAGGGGCTACACTGAAGGGGGTCTGCACTGAATGGGGGCTACACTGAAGGGGGGGTCCGCACTCAGGGCCGGCCCTACCATGGGACCTGATGGTACCATCGTCCCAGGCGGCACTTTTAGGGGGCGGCAAATTGCTGCCCTCCAGCCAGCCAGCATGTTCCGCCAACTCCGCTGCGGATCCCACTGTGAGGAGCCCAGCGCCAAGGTGAAAGCAGCATACAGGCAGAACAGGGGAACAGTCAGCGGGCGGGACAGTCGGCAGGTGAGTGGGCTTGCTGGGTCTATACATGGCTCTATACATGTGTACACTCCTATACACATGTATAGAGCCATGACAAGTCCTCTTTATACTCCTACAGTCCTACACACATGTATAGTGCCATGGCAAGTCCTCTTTATACTCCTATACATGTAAACAACCATGACAGGTCCTCTTTATACTCCTATATACATGTATAGAGCCATTACAGGTCCTCTTTATACTCCTTTACATGTATAGAGCCATGCCAGGTCCTCTTTATACTTATATATACACGTATAGTGCCATGACAGGTCCTCTTTATACTCCTATACATGTATAGAGCCATGACAGGTCCGCTCTATACTTATATATACACGTATAGTGCCATGACAGGTCCTCTTCATACTCCTATACATGTATAGAGCCATGACAGGTCCTCTTTATACTTATATATACATGTATAGTGCCATGACAGGTCCTCTTTATACTCCTTTACATGTATAGAGCCATGACAGGTCCTCTTTATACTTATATATACACGTATAGTGCCATGACAGGTCCTCTTTATACTCCTATACATGAATAGAGCCATTAGAGCCATAACAGGTCCTTTTTATACTCCTATATACATGTATAGAGCCATGAAAGGTCCACTTTAGTTATCATGATATAAAATAATGTGGGGGCATTTTGGTGGGCGTGATTTTTTTTTGGGGGGGGGGGGGCAGCATTTCATTCTTGGTACCAGGCAGCACAATGTCTTGGGCCGGCCCTGGTGACCCCAAAGGTAATGCGCTCACCTCAGAGCGTGTGACCAAGTCGCTAGACAAAGTCAAACCATCCCAGATTCTAAGTAGATCCCAGGATCCCAGGCTCCAATGCAGTAAAGAGTACATATAGATGGGAAGAAAAAACTACATAGTATAATACCGTTTTAAAATTTATTAAAAGATATAGATACTCTCCCCAAAAGGGGTACTCACAATATATAGGTGCATCAGTGCACCGCTTTAAGCGTGGCAAATATGTCGCTCCGTCCTGGCCCCTCCCCTACGCGTGTTCGACACAAGGATCACGGGTCATCATCAGGGGGATACTGATTGGACGGCCAATCTATCGTTTTAAATACAATCCCTGCTGCCATTTTGCTGTGGTCCGCAGACATTCTAGTGTTAGGCTACAAGATATAATATGAGCTAAGTGAAACTCAGGCACAGCTGATAGCCAACTGGTCTCAATGTATTAATCAGTAAGCACAATGTAATGAGCGCTAATCGCCAGTATTCGTTAGAGAAAAGGATCATCTAATATTAAATAAAGTTGCAATGCTATTGTCAAGCATATACACACATGCCAAACCACATCACACCCATACAGCATTATGGTGAAAAAGACATGGGTACATAATACACGTAGAGCCAACTAACATGCTCATAAGGTGTATATGGGTAGTAAACATAGACCATGGGCGCTAGTCATAAATAATATATGTATGTAGCGCCTTTATCACGTGTGCTACTATATTATAAGATCTATGAAACACCCCTAAAACATGAATAGATTGTAAGTAGGAATCAAAGAACTAAATAGCAATGGTATACTGACTGACTATTAGTGATTGCTTAACCAGTTGCCGACCGCCTAACGCAGATATACTGCGGCAGAATAGCACGGGCAGGCAAAATCACGTACCTGGTACGTGATCTGCCTCCCGCGGGCTGGGGGCGCATCGCACCCCCCCCGGTGCCCGAGGCGATTGGCATCAGTGGGGAAGCTATACAGGCTGAGGGGGAGGCCACTCATTCGTGGCCACCCCCTCGCGATAAAGTAGCAGGTTTAAGGCAGGATATCGGTGAATGACATTGTTGGACAAAGAACTCTGGTATGGGAGATTAATTCCATCTTTCTGGCCAAAAAGAATGGACACTCCTGACTCGACTAGTGTCTACATGTCAAGAGTGTCTAATACAGCTAATACAGTGTACATATAATTTTCAGCATATTGCGTCACAAGCGAACAGGCGGTACACTTCCGTTATAAAAACATTCTAACCTTTTAAAAATCAACCTAAATCAACCTACGCATGCTAACCCAGACGGGTTCTGCAAAACATATATATTTTTAAACCTTATGTAAAACTTTTGTTTCTCTGCAGTATGCTCTTGCACAAAAAGAGGAACCACAACCTGTCATAAGAAGTTTCAGGATGAAATACAAGAAATATGATTCTTAGCTGAAATTCTAAATCAGTCTTACTACACACATAACTATGGCCATATAAACTGACCCTCGTTGCCACTTCATTCCCCCCTTTGATCATAATCATAGCGATTAATATGAGCGAGATTAAGCATCACTAAATAACATACAGTTCTTTTTTGTTTTTGTTTTTATGGTGACCTCACTAGCAGACACAAAACATTCTTCTACCTAGACTATTCCCCATTGTCAGCTCCAGTCGAGTCTTTCATTAACTTAGAAAACACTGGGATAGTGACCCTTGGCCCATGGTAACAATAGGAATGCAAAAAGAGTAAAAATATTAGCACTCCATACACTATAGGGAGAATCAGAAAATAATTAAAACTTGTCTCTGCAATACTTGAGTTGGTGATCAGGGTATGGTTTACCAGCTTACCGGTGGAGCTAAAGCTCCGAGCAGTTAGCCAAGTTTTATAGGGTGCACAAGTGGGGTTATAACAGGTTATCTGATTTTCAACGAAGCACATTGAATAGGTAGTCCCATTATGTATGCAAGTACCAGCTTCTGTGCCCTTGCATTGATAATGAGAGTGCCACAGTAACATCTTGGTAGCTATGGATCCTACTCTGGTGGTCTTTATACAAGGGTCACATGAATTACCCTCCCCCCTTTTTAGCTCGGCCAGTATCACTGCTATGGCTATCAACAGTCTCATTATGAAGATTTTAGTAAACATTATATTGATGAATATCCTCAAGTTTCAGCTTATGCGTAGACCAACCAGCGTCCGGGCTGTGGTTGGAGCAGAGCTTAGTAGATGTCCTTTATCTTCCGCCGTGCATTGAGCCAGCAGCTTCCAGGGGTGTGCTGGCCGCAGGGCTGGAGTTCTTCCTTCTGATTTCTCTGGTCAATCTCTCAAAGGATCTTGGGGATCTACTGTACTGTGCCAGGAGTCTGTGAGGTCAGCAGCTCATTTTACCCTGGAGTGGTGTATCCAGGGTGTCACCCCGGCTACCTTAATGGCTGTTGGGGTAGATAGCAGAACAGTCTAAGGACCTCTTCATTTTGGCCCTAGTGGGGTTAAGTTCCACTCCTTTACCCACACTGTGTCTCCTGGTTTAAAGGGGTGTACTGGGTTCGACAGGCTTATGGGAAGTTTCTCTTGAACCCATTTCCCTATGTCTTGCTTACTCTCCCCAAGTCTCTGTATCAGTTCACGGTTAACTACCCCTCCTATCTGCTGCAAGTCTCCTCTTATCCCTCTAATGATGGGTGGGGGCCTACCATACAGTACCTTAAAGGGGAAAGATTTGTCCTCTTTGTTGGGGTACTCCAAATTCTCAGTAAAGCAATGGGCAACATCAAGGTCCATTTCATTTGGATTTCCTGACAGAGCTTGGCCAGTTGTGACTTGAGCGTGCGGTTCATTCGTTCAACTTTTCCAGAGCTTTGGGGCCTATATGCAGTGTGTAGCTTCCAAGTAATCTTAAGTGCTGTTGCTAATTCCTGGAAGCACTTGTGGACAAAGGCAGGGCCATTGTCTGAGCCTATGGCGAAGGGGATTCCATATCTGGGGATAAACATCTTTTACAAAACTGCTTCCGTCAATAAAGTACTCAAAGTTTGGATTTTCCAAGGGGCTGTCTTTCAAGTCTGGTCAGCTTGCATATTCATTACCTGGAGACAGTCATGAGTTAGGGGTTCTTGTGAGGTGGGGAGCAGAGTGGCTGGGTTTAAAGTGTTTACAGTCTCTAAGTGGATACGAGGATTTTCACACAGCATAGCTTAATATTTAACCAGTCGACTGTTAGTGAACCAGTGATTTCCCTTATAATCCATTAATGCCTGTACTTGGTGTGGGACTCAGACATAAGTCTCCTGACCTAATGACAACTTGTCAGCTTCAGCCACAAGGAGGGCTGTTGCTGCGATGGCCCGCAGGCAGGATGGCCATCCCTGAGCTACAGTGTCCAGTTGTTTCGAAAGGTATGCTACAGGGCACTGCCACGACCCCAAGTATTACTGCTATTCCTTGTTTTTCACTGACATACAAATAAAAGACTTTTTGGCTATCCGGCAGGCCTAGCGCAGGAGCCTGCATTAGGGAGACCTTAATGTCTTGGAATGCTCTGTTTTGTTGTTCTTCCCATGGAAAGGGTTCCTTTTCTCCCCCCTTTGTGGATTCATAGAGGGGTCTGGCTTTTGTGGCAAAGTCCGGTATCCAGATTCAGCAGAATCCTGCCGCCCCCAGGAATTCACGTACTTGCCGTCTGGTAGTCGGGGTGGGAATCTGACAAACAGCTTCTTTCCTGCCTTCTCCCAATTGTCTCTGTCCTTGTGATACTCTGAATCCCAGGCACTTTACAGTCTCTTGGCACAATTGCGCCTTTCTCCGGGGTATAACCTGCCTCCCACAGCAATTGTAACAGTTCATTAGTGACCGCTGGGTGGATGGTCATTACAGCCTGATTGACCGCTCTGAGGTCTTGAACAGAACGATAGTGAGCTGTTCCGGGTTTCTGTACTGGGAGTAGAGGTGTATTCCAGGGAGACTGACAGGGTTTTAGAATTCCATAGTGTAGGAATTTGTTTAAGTACTTTTTTATTCCTATTAGGGCTTTTCAAGGGACTGGGTACTGTTTCAGGCTGACTGGAGTGGCTCCTGATTTTAATTCAATAAGAATTGGGGAAATGTGTCTGGCTAATCCTGGTGGGTTGTCTTCTGCCCATAGTCCCAGGATGTCTTGCAGTATGCAGGCTTCAAAGGGATGGGGCAATTTTAGGATAGCCTGTCCATCAGATTGGAAGTATATGTGTGCTCTGAGTTTAGCAAGTAAGTCTCTGCTCAGCAAGGGAATAAGGGAATCCGGCATGTACAGGAACTGATGTTGGACTTGATGCCCTCCCAAAACTACAAAGTCTTTCTAATAGGAAGGGTCTTTTGACTTTATATTTCTGCACTGCTTGGTTAATTCTGTGTCTCTCCTCAGTATTAAAAAGGGTCAATAAAAGTTGCTGGCAGTCCGACCAAGTGGGGTTATGGGTCTGAGTTATTGACCGGAGCAAATCTGTCATGGCTTGGGGCTTCTCAGAGTAGGCAGGGTTATGAATCTTCCAGTTCAGTAAATCTGTTCTGGTAAAAAGGGGTGTAAACTAGAGTCCGATGTTCCTCCACCGCCTGTTTTCTTAGGGGCATTTGCAGAGGTATGTTGAAAGACGGGGCAAGGGTCAGGCTATTTGCATCAGGATTTCTCGGAGTGGAAGTGGACACTTGATTGGGGGGCCTATTGACTACTACTGAGTTCCCTATTTCTGTCCTGCCTATACCCAGAGTGTTACAGTTTGGAGTACATTTACTGAGATTTGGTATTGACAAACTTGCTGAATCTGATGTAGGTGCACAGCATCTTGAGTCCCCTTGTTTACATGCACAGGGCATTTGGACATGGTTCTGACCTGTCTCTATCTGAGATCCGTTCCTCTACATACGGGGAAGACTGATCTGTCTCTTTGGGTTGAGAATATATGCGTTTTGTTTGTTTTGTCAGTGGCACTACTCTTGTCATAACCATAATTCTGCACTGTTCCTCTTTTTGTGGCTTCTATCCACTGCAGGTCTTTATCTCCCATTTGTCCAAAGGATGCACAATCATACAGACGGACGTTTTCTCCTAGCTGACTGACTGACTGAGGATTTGTCCGAAAGATGCGCCATCATCTGGATGAACATTCCTCCTGACTGATTGGCTGAGGATTTATCCGAAAGATGCACAATCATCCGGACAGATATTCCTCCTAACTGACTGGCTGAGGATTTATCCGAGAGATGCACAATCATCCGGACGGATATTCCTCCTAACTGACTGGCTGAGGATTTACTCGAGGGATGCACAATCATCCGAACGAACAGTCCTCCTGGAAGGTGCGTCTTGGTCATGTTTCTGTGAGTCTGACATAATATTCTCAAATAATAGGTCAATGGTCTCTAAGTCAAAGGTTCCCTGTGGGGGCCGCCGTGCTCCATAGCGGGGCCAACCTTTCTCACACAATGTTATCAATTTCTCAGGACTAAGCTTTTAATTGCAGTTCTTAGCAAATCCTTTCCTAAAGTTGGAGATCATGGATTGTAGGGGAGATTCAACACTATATTTCCCACCCATACTTATAACCTAAAAGACACCAAGACAGACACAGAGGGTAGGGTAAATGATGAGAATTCAGTAAGGGGTCTGAATCCTCGACACAAGTAGGAACAATAGACAACGCTTCCCTCGGTCAGTGGCCTGAGCGCGGTCTCCCGGCCAGGAAACGCACTTAGAAGAGGACAACTCCTCACCACAAAGTGATGTCTCATACACACATCAATCATACCAGACACTCCCACCCAAAAATTACTGACTGACTGAGGATTCGTCCGAAAGATGCACAATCATCTGAACGGACGTCTCTCTCGGAAGGTGATCAGGCTTCCCTTTTCTCGATCCGTCGAGAGGCTGGCTGGCTGTCTGACTGTTATCCAAAAACAAAAGTAAAAAGACTCTCACCTGTTCCCGTTGGAGCTCCAGCTATCTATTTCTCAGATTCCCAGGTCCTTTTGACGCTACCAAGGTCGTCCACAGCAGGCCACCAAATGGGACACAGCGCAGTCTCCTAGATAACAGTTCTAGAAGGCGCTTTTTGAGACTACGATATAGCCCACAGGGCTGGCCTCTCGGACCACTCCTTGTAGGTCTGGTGGAAAACAGTGCCACCTGCCTCAACAGGTCACACCGATATTCCCTCCCTCACGGCCAAATGCACCAAATAAAGTAGCAGGTTTAAGGCAGGATATCGGTGAATGACATTGTTGGACAAAGAACTCTGGTATGGGAGATTTATTCCATCTGTCTGGCCAAAAAGAATGGACACTCCTGACTCGACTAGTGTCTACATGTCAAGAGTGTCTAATACAGCTAATACAGTGTACATATAATTTTCAGCATATTGCGTCACAAGCGAACAGGCGGTACACTTCCGTTATACAAAACATTCTAACCTTTTAAAAATCAACCTAAATCAACCTACGCATGCTAACCCAGACAGGTTCTGCAAAACATATATATTTTTAAACCTTATGTAAAACTTTTGTTTCTCTGCAGTATGCTCTTGCACAAAAAGAGGAACCACAACCTGTCATAAGAAGTTTCAGAATGAAATACAAGAAATATGATTCTTAGCTGAAATTCTAAATCAGTCTTACTACACACATAACTATGGCCATATAAGCTGACCCTCGTTGCCACTTCAGCGATCGCTCCCCACGAATGAAATTCTTCCTCTGCTGCTGTAATGTAAACAGCGGCAGAGGAAGTGATGTCATCTCTCCTCGAGCCGGTCTTTTCGTGCCGGCGCTGAGGAGAGAAGACATCAATGTGAGTTGCACCAACACTACACTTTCAGTAGAACACACTAGGCACACTTTTCACCCCCCATCACCCCCCGATCACCCCCCTGTACCCCCTGTCACAGTGACACCAATAGCAGTTTTTTTTTTTTTTGCATTGGTGTCAGTTTGTGACAGTTATAAGTGTTAGGTCAGTTAGGGTTAGCCCCCTTTAGGTCTGGGGTACCCCCTTTAGGTCTAGGGTACCCCCCTAACCCCCCCTAATAAAGGTTAACCTCTTGATCACCCCCCGTCGCCAGTGTCACTAAGCGATCGTTTTTCTGATCGCTGTATTAGTGACACAGGTGACGCTAGTTAGGGAGGTAAGTATATAGGTCCGCCGTCAGCGTTTTATAGCGACAGGGACCCCCATATACTACCTACTAAAGGTTTTAACCCCCTAATTGCCCCCTAGTTAACCTTTTCACCAGTGATCACGGTATAACTGTTACGGGTGACGCTGGTTAGTTAGTTTGTTTATTATAGTTTATTATAGTTCTAGGGCACCCGCCGTTTATTACCTAATAAAGGTTTAACCCCCTAATTGCCCGGTGGTGATATAGGTTACGTTTTTAGGGTCAGATAAGGTCTGCGTCGCCCCAGGCAGCGCCAGGTTAGCGCCAGTACCGCTAACACCCACGCACACAGCATATACCTCCCTTAGTGCTATAGTATCTGAACGAATCGATATCTGATCCGATCAGATCTATACTAGCGTCCCCAGCAGTTTAGGGTTCCCAAAAACACAGTGTTAGCGGGATCAGCCCAGATACCTGCTAGCACCTGCGTTATGCCCCTCGGCCCAGCCCTGCCCAGCCCACCCAAGTGCAGTATCGATCGATCACTGACACTTACAAAACACTAAGCACACATAACTGCAGCGTTCTCAGAGTCAGGCCTGATCCCTGCGATCGCTAACAGTTTTTTGGTAGCGTTTTGATACAGTCGCTGACAGTCAGGAGCTTTTTTGCCTGTGAGTCTCACTAGTGTACCCCTAAATTTAGAGCCCAAAATGGCAAATCGAAGGTACACTAGTGAAGAGGCCTACACGTTTCTGAGCATGACAGATAGTGAAGAGGAAGTCACTCATCTGTCAGATTCAGGCTCAGAATACGATCCTGTAGACGACAGCGGCTCCATGACAGATAGCTCAGACGATGGAGTTGTGGTCCCTGCCAAGGTCAGGCGTACCAGACCCCAATCTTCTTCTTCTGTCCTTGAAGTGCAAGAACTGCAGGTCCCTCGTATGGAGCAGAGAAGTACTAGCCCCGCTATTCCTTCTGGTGAACTGGCAAGCACCAGCGGTCTAGTACACCCTGGTCGTACATCCAGCACTGCAGTATCACGTGGTGACGTGGCGAGTCCCATAAGTGCAGTTCAAGCTGGCGAGGTGGCAAGCACAAGTAGTGTCCCGCTGCCACCAAGAAGACGAACACAGGCCCGTCGTGCCCATAGTGCCCTTCCTGCTGCATTCGCCAATCCAAATTGGGAACCCACCACTTCTGCAGCACCCGTACTTCCCCCATTCACTGGCCAACCCAGAATTCAGGTGGAAACAGTTGATTTTACGCCACTTGATTTTGATTCACTGTTTTTCACCGAAGATCTCTATAGATCTATTGTGGACCAAAGCAATTTATACGCTGGTCAACACATTGCCACTATTCCCCAGTCCTCCCTTGCCAGAGATTGGAGACCAATTACGGTCTTCGAATTTAAGCTCTTTTTGGGCCTTTCCCTCAACATGGGTATAACTAAAAAGAGTGAGTTGCGGTCATATTGGTCCACTGACCCAATTCACCATATGCCCTTGTTGTCTGCCTCCATGACCAGGGCACGATACGAGCAGATTTTGCGGTTCATGCACTTCAACAACAATTAACTCTGTCGTCCTCGTGGAGACCCTGAATACGATCGGCTCTACAAAATTCAGCCCCTCGTAAACCACTTCAACCAACGTTTTGCAGACTTGTTTACTCCCCATCAAGTTGTCTGCGTTGATGAGTCCCTGATTAAATTTTCTGGCCGCTTGTCATTCAAACAGTAACTTCCCAGCAAGCGTGCCAGATACGGGGTCAAGATGTATAAGCTCTGTGACAGGGCCACATGCTATACATGTAGTTTTATGGTTTACGAGGGCAAAGATAGTCACGTAGAGCCAACAAACTGCCCTGACTACACAGGAAGTGCTGGCAAGATAGTGTGGGACTTGGTGTCACCCTTATTCGGAAAGGGGTACCACTTGTACATGGACAATTATTACACGAGCGTGCCACTTTTTAGTCACCTTTTTGATCATCAGATTGGAGCATGTGGCTCCGTGCGACCTAATCGCCGGGACTTTCCCCAGTGGCTTGTAGATTCCCGTCTTAGGCTGGGGGAGAGAGCCTGCTTGCAGTGTAATAATTTGCTTGCTATGAAGTGGAGGGATAATAAGAATGTTTTCGTTCTTACCTCCCTTCATGCAGACACGACGGTCCAAATTACTACGGCGACTGGTGTTGTGGAGAAACCCCTCTGTGTCCACGAATATAACCAAAATATGGGAGGGGTGGACCTCAACGACCAGTTGTTGGCGCTGTACCTAGTTGCCCGTAATGCCAGACGCTGGTACAAAAAAGTCTGTTTATTTATTTCAATTGGCTTTGCTGAACGCTTATGTGCTATACAGAGCTTCAGGACGGACTGGATTCTTCCTTAAATTCCAGGAAGAGATCGTCAGAGCCCTTCTGTTTCCAGACGGTGCTCCACCTAACCTTTCCCAACCAAATGCAGTAAGCCGGCTGCATGAGAGGCATTTTCTTTATGTCCTCCCGAGTACCCCTACCCAACGAGCCCCCCAAAAAAGATGTTGTGTCTGCAGCAAGCGCAGATATAGGCGTGACACCCGGTATTATTGTCCCTTCTGTCCTGACAATCCTGGTCTTTGCATTGGTGAATGTTTTGAACGCTACTATACACTAGTTGAGTATTAGCATGGGGTACAGCACTGCACAGACTAGGACACACTTTCACAGGGTCTCCCAAGATGCCATCGCATTTTGAGAGACCCAAACATGGTACCAGTTACAAAAGTTAAAGTTGCAAAAAAAAGTGTAAAAAAAAACAAAAAAACACAAAAAAAATATAATAAATATAATAAAAACCAAAAATAGTCGTTTTATTGTTCTCTCTCTCTATTCTCTCTCTATTGTTCTGCTCTTTTTTACTGTATCCTATTCTGCAATTTTTTATTGTTGTTATGTTTTTATCGTGTTTGGTAACCATTTTTTTGTTTTCAGGTACGCCATTCAGCTGCAGAGCGGATTTATTTATCTTGACAGCAACAGCGTTTTGCTCCCACGATACATAAAGACTCCAGCGCTTTCGGAGGTGATTTCACCAACACAGTTACATACTTCAGCATATATGCTGAAGCGTGGGGGCAGCAGTGGGTGGAGGAGCGATTTGCTCCTGCCTTTTGCGGGAGGATGCCCCCATGCTTCGGCATATATATATTTTAGGCACAGGTTGCGTTTAAATGTTTTATTTTTTACTATTTTTTTTTGTATTTGCTTTGCAGGTATGGTAAGTCTTACTGTTATACTGTAATGTTACTTTGTTTTATTGTTAACCATCATTTGCTTAGCAGGTACGCCATTCAGTTGCAGCGCGGATTTATTTATCTTGACAGCAACAGCGTTTGCTCCCACGATACATAAAGCCGTGACTCCAGCGCTGTCGGAGGTGATTTCGCCACCACAGTTACATACTTCAGCATATATGCCGAAGCATGGGGGCAGCAGTGGGTGGAGGAGCGATTTGCTCCTACCTTTTGCGGGAGGATGCCCCCATGCTTCGGCATATATAAACGGTGCATGTATGCCCATCATTAGAAGTGGGTGGATGAAGGGAGGTATTCTAATGGTGGGCATACCCACCGATCAATATCTTTTTTTCGTTCAGCCCACAGGCTGCATGAAAAAACAGTTTACAATATATGCCCAACAAGGACCAGCAACGTACTGGTATGTTGCTGGACTTTGAGTGGTTATACCAGAATGATGCCTGCAGGTTTAGGTATCATCTTGGTATCATTCTTTTCAGCCAGCGGTCAGCTTTCATGTAAAAGCAATCCTAGCGGCTAATTAGCCTCTAGACTGCTTTTACAAGCAGTGGGAGGGATTGCCCCCCCCACCGTCTTCCATGTTTTTCTCTGGCTCTCCTGTCCCAACAGGGAACCTGAGAATGCAGCCGGTGATTCGGCCAGCTGACCATAGAGCTGATCAGAGACCAGAATGGCTCCAATCATCTCTATGGCCTAAGAAACCGAAAGCTACGAGCATTTCATGACTTAGATTTCGCCGGATGTAAACAGCGCCATTGGGAAATTGGGAAAGCATTTTATCACACCGATCTTGGTGTGGTCAGATACTTTGAGGGCAGAGGAGAGATCTAGGTTCTAATAGACCCCAATTTTTTCAAAAAAGAGTACCTGTCACTACCTATTGCTATCATAGGGGATATTTACATTCCCTGAGATAACAATAAAAATGATTAAAAAAATTTAAAAATTCACGGAACAGTTTAAAAATAAGATAAAAAAGCAAAAAAAAAATAAAGAAAAAAAAAAAAAAAAAAAAGCACCCCTGTCCCCCCCTGCTCTCACGCAAAGGCGAACGCAAGCGTCGGTCTGGCGTCAAATGTAAACAGCAATTGCACCATGCATGTGAGGTATCACCGTGAAGATCAGATCGAGGGCAGTAATTTTAGCAGTAGACCTCTTCTGTAAATCTAAAGTGGTAACCTGTAAAGGCTTTTAAAGGCTTTTAAAAATGTATTTAGTTTGTCGCCACTGCACGTTTGTGCGCAATTTTAAAGCATGTCATGTTTGGTATCCATGTACTCGGCCTAAAATCATCTTTTTTATTCCATCAAACATTTGGGCAATATAGTGTGTTTTAGTGCATTAAAATTTAAAAAGGTGTGTTTTTTCCCCAAAAAAATGCATTTGAAAAATCGCTGCGCAAATACTGTGTGAAAAAAAAAATGAAACACCCACCATTTTAATCTGTAGGGCATTTGCTTTAAAAAAATATATAATGTTTGGGGGTTCAAAGTAATTTTCTTGCAAAAAAAAATGTTTTCATGTAAACAAAAAGTGTCAGAAAGGGCTTTGTCTTCAAGTGGTTAGAAGAGTGGGTGATGTGTGACATAAGCTTCTAAATGTTGTGCATAAAATGCCAGGACAGTTCAACACCCCCCCAAATGACCTCATTTTGGAAAGTAGACACCCCAATCTATTTGCTGAGAGGCATGTCGAGTCCATGGTATATTTTATATTGTGACACAAGCTGGGGGAAAAAGACACATTTTTTTTTTTTTTTTGCACAAAGTTGTCACTAAATGATATATTGCTCAAACATGCAATGGGAATATGTGAAATTACACCCCAAAATACTTTGTTGCTTCTCCTGAGTACGGGGATACCACATGTGTGAGACCAAGCACCGCCTTCAGGCTTTCTAAGGGCATACATTTTTGATTACACTCTTCACTGCCTATCACAGTTTCGGAGGCCATGGAATGCCCAGGTGGCACAACCCCCCCCCCCCCCAAATGACCCTATTTTGGAAAGTAGACACCCCAAGCTATTTGCTGAGAGGTATAGTGAGTATTTTGCAGACCTCACTTTTTTTCACAAAGTTTTGAAAATTGAAAAAAGAAAAAAAAAAATGTCTTTCTTCATTTTCAAAAACAAATGAGAGCTGCATAATACTCACCATGCCCCTCAGCAAATAGCTTGGGGTGTCCACTTTCCAAAATGGGGTCATTTGGGGGGTGTTTGTGCTATCTTTGCATTTTATGGCCTTCAAAACTGTGATAGGTAGTGAGGAGTGAATCAAAAATGTACGCCCTTAGAGATCATGAAGGCGGTGATTGGTTTTCGGGGCCCCGTATGAAGCTAGGCTCCCAAAAAGTCCCACACATGTGGTATCCCCCGTACTCAGGAGAAGCAGCAGAATATATTTTGGGGTGTAATCCCACATATGCCCATGGCATGTTTGAGCAATATATCATTTAGTGACAACTTTGTGCAAAAAAACAAAAACATTGGTCACTTTCCCGCAACTTGTGTCAAAATATAAAATATTCCATGGACTCAACATGCCTCAGCAAATAGCTTGGGGTGTCTACTTTCCAAAATGGGGTCATTTGGGGGGTTTTGTGCCATCTGGGCATTTTATGGCCTTGACGAGTGAAATCAAAACTTTATGCCCTTAGAAATCCTGAAGGCGGTGCTTGGTTTTCAGGGCCCCTTACGCGGCTAGGCTCCCAAAAAGTCCCACACATGTGGTATCCCCGTACTCAGGAGAATCAGCAGAATGTATTTTGGGGTGCAATTCCACATATGCCCATGGCCTGTGTGAGCAATATATCATTTAGTGACAACTTTGTGCAAAAAAAAAAGTTTGTCATTTTCCTGCATCTTGTGGCAAAATATAAAATATTCCATGGACTCAAAATGCCTCTCAGCAAATAGCTTGGGGCATCTATTTTCCAAAATGGGGTCATTTGGGGGGTTTTGTGCCATCTTGGCATTTTATGGCCTTTAAAACTATGATAGGTAGTGAGGGGTGAAATCAAAAATTTACGCCCTTAGAAATCCTGAAGGCGGTGCTTGGTTTTGGGGCCCCGTACGCGGCTAGGCTCCCAAAAAGTCAAACACATGTGGTATCCCCATACTCAGGAGAATCAGCAGAATGTAATTTGGGGTGTAATTCCACATATGCCCATGGCATGTTTGAGCAATATATCATTTAGTGACAGCTTTGTGCAAAAAAAAAAAGAAAAAAAAAGTTTGTAATTTTCTCGCAACTTGTGTCAAAATATAAAATATTCCATGGACTCAACATGCCTCTCAGCAAATAGCTTGGGGTGTCTACTTTTCAAAATGGGGTCATTTGGGGGGGGGGGTTTATGCCATCTGGGCATTTTATGGCCTTCAAAACTGTGATAGGTAGTGAGGAGTGAAATCAAAAATGTACGCCCTTAGGAATCCTGAAGGCGGTGCTTGGTTTTCGGGGCCCCCTTACGCGGCTAGGCTCCCAAAAAGTCCCACACATGTGGTATTCCCATACTCAGGAGAAGCAGCTAAATGTATTTTGGGGTGCAATTCCACATATGACCATGGCCTGTGTGGGCAATATATCATTTAGTGACAACTTTTTGTAAATTTTTTATTTTTTTTTTTGTCATTATTCAATCACTTGGGACAAAAAAAATGAATATTCGATGGGCTCAACATGCATCTCAGCAATTTCCTTGGGGTGTCTACTTTCCAAAATGGGGTCATTTGGTGGGGGGTTTGTACTGCCCTGCCATTTTAGCACCTCAAGAAATGAGATAGGTAGTCATAAACTAAAAGCTGTGTAAATTCCAGAAAATGTACCCTAGTTTGTAGACGCTATAACTTTTGCGCAAACCAATAAATATACGCTTATTGACATTTTTTTTACCAAAGACATGTGGCCGAATACATTTTAGCCTAAATGTATGACTAAAATTGAGTTTATTGTATTTTTTTTATAACAAAAAGTAGAAAATATCATTTTTTTTCAAAATTTCCGTTTATAGCGCAAAAAATAAAAATGGCAGAGGTGATCAAATACCATCAAAAGAAAGCTCTATTTGTGGGAAGAAAAGGACGCAAATTTTGTTTGGGTACAGCATTGACCGCGCAATTTGCAGTTAAAGCGACGCAGTGCCAAATTGTAAAAAGTGCTCTGGTCAGGAAGGGGGAAAATCCTTCCGGGGCTGAAGTGGTTAAAAAACATCCCAGGTCGAACTCTTTGTTCAAACCACCAGGTGATAATGAGCCAAGCTGGTGTATCCACCAAGAATCTCGCTTACTTATTTCTCTGGTATAGTTAGAACCCCTCCAGTGACGCTTGGGCGCCTCTATACCCCAGAATCGCATCCCAATTGTGTTCTAACAAATTTAGCGCCCATAGCGACTCCTTTTATTTGCAAATAAAATGTATTATCATACCAAAAAAATTGTGTTGTAAACAAAATTCTAAGCACTTCAGAATGAATATGCATAAATTATCCTCCATCTTACTTTCGCCATTTTCTAAGGCCCATTTAACAGCATCCATGGCCCCCTTGTGGTCAATATTGGTGTACAAACTAGCCACATCTCACATGGCCATAATAATGTTATCATTGATAGTACATTCCCTCAACAATTGGTAACGTATGCTTAGTATCTCTAAGAAAAGCCTGCGTATTTCTCACTAGGGGTTGCAAATGGTGATCAATATATTCTCCCAGCCTGGATGTTAATGACTCAATCCCACTCATTATTGGCAAATAAAAAATCACCGGAATTTTGCTGGCTGTGGGAACCAAGTATTTAGCTTCATGTTTATTAAGTAGTTTGCTATCAATACCATACTGTACAACTGACTCTAGTTCATCCTTAACAAGGGTTAGAATTAAGCTGTTTATATGTGTCTCTATCTTCCAATATTCTATTCATTTCTCTCTTATACTGGTCCAGGGATAGGATAACAATACACCCCCCCCTCCCCTTTATCCGCCTGACGGATCACTATGTCAGTTCTATTCAGTTCTATTTTGCCATGCCTCTAGACCTTTTTTTAGGTCCCTCTGCTCATAAACATTCTTAATAGGCAACTGTTCCAGTTCAGTTATCACCAATTTCTTAAAGAGGTCCACATGTTTGTTGTTGGCTATGTGAGGATTGAACACCGAGTTGTTCCTTAAACTCGTAAAGTTATTCTCCATGGCCGTTCTCTCAATCGGGTTAAGGGCATAGTACGTCTTAATATTTAATTTTTTCTGATAAATTTCTGTACTCCTATATAAGTTTCAAATTTGTTAAGTCCCTTTTTGGGTACAAACTTAATACCCTTATCCAGGGTTGATATTTCTTCCTTTGATAGTTCAATACCACTTAGGTTGTAGATACCCTCCCCTAATCTTCCCTTCTTCTTTTTTGTTGTAACTTTCGTCCAGCTCTTCCTCCCCTTTTCATGGATTTCTTATTGCCCAGGTGGATTCCACCCGGTTCTTCTCTAAAAAAGAACCATCCTGGTGTTGATCTGTGATATTTTGTAAGGGTTGATAGCTGTTGTAGACGGGCATCTCATATTGATCTTGTGATGGTCTATCATATCTCACTCTTTGAGGTTTAGGGGAATAATACACCCCATCTCCTTGAGCGCCATCCCTATGATTGGGGAGGTTCACCACAGTGCTGATTTTCAGTACGTGAGGGGCCCCTGTGGGATTGGTAAGGGCCCACCTCATGGGGTGCCCTATGCTGATGCCCATAATATTGTTGACGATCATACGGGTATTGACCATTACGCTGTCTTCCCCTCTGGTATGGAGTATTGCTTGGTTATTTCCCTCTCCAATATTGATAGTTACCCTGGTGGCCTCTATTACCATTTCCCCGATTGTATGATGCTTCATAGCCCCAATTAGGGTTCTGTGGTGGGCCATAATGTGGGGGGCAATCATCATAATGGTTGTATCCTCTGTTGTCCTGTTGGCTATAATAAGGTTTCCTAGATGGGTGCCAGTGTGGTTCTAACGGTGGTCTATCCTGATGTTGGTTCAATGGATGTTTTTTATTGGGTTGTTTATTGTCTTGCTGCTGGTGATATTGTTGCCTTTGGGGTTGTGGGGTCTTAGAACCCCCACTATGATCTACTATGGGATGCTCCTGAGGATTACCAGTGTTGCTAGCACATAGAGTGACCTGCCAGCGGAATACCTGTTTTTTCTGAAAAAAAAGAGAAAAATGGGCGCAGGGATTGTATTTAATGATGACACGTAATCCCTGTGTCGAACACGCATAGGGGAGGGGCCAGGACGGAGCGAGAGAAAGCTGAGCTGCCTATTGATGAGACGCACACCATACCCTCACGAAAAGTATCATATTTGCCATGCTTAGAGCGGTGCACTGACGCACCTATATATTGTGATTACCTCTTTTGGGGAGAGTATCTATATCGTTTAACCACTAAGCCACCGCCCACCGTCATATGACGGCTGGACGAGGCTTCTGTTATTCTGGGAGGACGTCATATGACGTCCTCGCCTTCCCGAGCCACTAGGGAGCGCGCGCGCCCGCCGTGTCACTCGGGACCCGGTGCGCGTGCCCGGCGGCCGCAATGTCCGCCGGGCACCCGCGATTGCCGGGTAACACAGCAGGAGCGTGGATCTGTGCATGTAAACACAGATCCACGTCCTGTCAGAGAGGAGAGGAGACCGATGGCGTGTCCCTTGTACATAGGGACAGCGATCGGTCACCTCCCCCAGTCAGTCCCCTCCCCCCACAGTTAGAATCACCTCCTTAGGTAATACATTAACCCCTCGAGCGCCCCCTAGTGTTAACCCCTTCCCTGCCAGTCACATTTACACAGTAATCAATGCAATTTTATAGCATTGATCGCTGTATAAATGTGAATGGTCCCAAAAATGTGTCAAAAGTGTCCGATGTGTCCGCCGCAATATCGCAGTCACAATAAAAATTGCAGATCGCCGCCATTACTAGTAAAAAATAAATAAATAATAAAAATGCTATAAATCTATCCCGTATTTTGTAGACGCTATAACTTTTGCGCAAACCAATCAATATACGCTTATCGCAATTTTTTTTTACCAAAAATATGTAGAAGAATACGTATCGGCCTAAACTGAGGAAAAAATTTGTTAAAAAAAAAAAAAAATTGGATATTTATTATAGCAAAAAGTAAAAAATATTGTGTTTTTTCAAAATTGTCCCTCTTCTTTTGTTTATAGCGCAAGAAATAAAAACCGCAGAGGTGATCAAATACCACCAAAAGAAAGCTCTATTTGTGGGAAAAAATGATAAAAATTTAATTAAGGTGCAGTGTAACACGACCGCGCAATTGTCATTCAAAGTGCGACAGCGCTGAAAACTGAAAAATGGCTTGGGCAGGAAGGGGGTGTACGTGCCCTGTATTGAGGTGGTTAATACATTTTAAAACGGTATTATACTATGTAGTTTTTTCTTCCCATCTATATATACTCTTTACTGCATTGGAGCCTGGGATCCTGTGATCTACTTAGAACCCGGGGTGGTTCACAAGCGTGGTTTGACCTTGTCTAGCGACTTGGTCACACGCTCTGAGGTGAGCGCATTACCTTTGGAGTCACTGAATCGCACCATTGCATGGTCTGTGGCACTTTGAGACTTACTAGCAAGTTTGATTTTATCACCAGTGGACATCACGTTTAGGCACCTTTTGTAGGACTTCATAGTGCACTATATATTTTTTGGTTCCATTGAGGACTTTTTTACACATGAACTGTGTGACACCATATTATTTTTTATATTGTTTTATGCACTTAGCACTTTTTACATGCTCATATATATATTTATATTGTAATAAGTATGTTTATTTGCACATTTGCACTTTATGCGTTTATATTTTGCATATTTGAGTAATATTGCCATTTAGTTATGCATATTGGCACATTTGCACTTTGATGCGTTTATATTCATTTATTCATTGCACTTCCTAGAAATGCTGTGATTCAGTTATGCTTATTGGTACTTGTGCACTTTGATGCGTTTATTTGTCATATTTCACACTTGAATTTGCATTTATTACTTTGATGCGTTTATATTTATTTGTCATATTTCACATTTGTATTCATATTTATTAGCATCCATCTATTATTAGGTCCGCTTACCTTGTAGAGGTATTTTGTTTCCCTCATCCACATGCGTTTATTTAGATGCAGTTGTTCTATCATGCTATAATTTAGTAGCATGTCCAACACACTCCAGCGCAGCGTAACCTTTTTTACATTTATGTTTACATAAATGTAAACATTTATGTAACTGACTACAGTTCCACTTTTTAGAAACCAATACCTCAGGATTACCAGTCTCCTGTTCTCCTCCTGCTGTCAGTGGTTCCTCCCATGGACACCAATGTTTTTTACAAGACACAATAGTGACATAGGGTTGATGGCAAAAACCACTAAGCTCAGCAGGGACTAGAAAATTTACACTAAATACTAATACCAATAAATGCTAAATAAATAAAAAAATACTAATAATAATAGAGCTGCGCTTGGCAGCAGCAACAGCAGGGAAGGTAAGCACTTGATGACAAAGTTGCTTAAAGTGTAACCTCACTGTCTCAATCAAAACTGACTATTTTGAATCCTAATGCTGCTAGCATTAGTAAATAGATAGGAAAGAATATCATATTTACTTGTTTTAACCATTTTTTTACATTTCCTCAGTTACTTTCTGGTTTCCAGGGCTATGCAACTAATGTCATACATCCCAGGAGTCTTCAGGAGGGAAGGAGGGACTTTGTCAGCTAAGTGCACCCACCTGCCTGCACACCTCTGCTAAGGGCAGATGGACTCCAGAAAGTAAATGCCATCTGAGTCATCTGCCCTTATTTAGGATGGCCACATCCAGAAATGCTGGGGGGGGTTAAAGTGATTTCTCTGCAAAATACAGCATGGAGACATTGATGGATGGGAGAGTTTACTTAAATATTACTTAAATATTTATTAAATATTTGTAATAAATATTTATAATATAATAAATATTTATTTATTAAATAAATATTTACTTAAATATCAATAATGATTGGGGGCGTGGCCTGGTCGGGCATGTGAGCGGTCGCACTGCACGGAGCTCCCGCTAGTGATCCTTTTAACGATCCTGATCCCGCCACAGATCCGAACCGGAACCTGAATCGTAGACTCACCCGGCTCACACAGAGAGCTGCCGAGCGACGATCGTCTCCTGCAGGGGCCCTCGATGACCCGGAAGGGGGGAAAGGAAGCCGCGGCGGCCATGGAGAGCCAAGATGGCGCCGGAACTCCTCAGCCTCAGCGTACAGCACGAGGCGCCGACAGAACACAGGAGGGGGCTGGTAAGTCACACAAGCCTCCCAAACAACATGGAGCGAAGCAGACTAAAGATATGCTCTACTACGCACAGAAAATGCAGGAGTCACAGAACTCTCTCCCCTCACAGTCACAGCTAGCAGATATTGGGCCTAACGGACCAAATGGCGCTACTGAAGGGGATGATACACTGCCATTAGAGAGCTCCCCAGTATCCACCCCTGACTTGTTTGAAACATTGCAAGATGAGACACAATAGCCCACATTGACTGAAATTTTGTGTGCAGTGCAGCGATGCACAGCATCGGTAGAAGGTTTGAAGGTGCAGTTTGGGGGCCTCACTGAAACTGTGTCATTGATGAGACATGATCTCTAGAAAATCAGGGAGAGGACCATGGCGGTGGAGGGCGGGATTAGTGAGGTGGAGGATTTGTTACCCCCCCTTACCAGAGATGCCAGGTCTGCTTTACAGCAATCAGCACAAGCTAACGCCAAAACCGATGATATTGAGAACCGTCTCAGACGGAACAATGTAGAGCGAGCACACCTCCAAGGCCTCTTCCCCCTGGCAACCCACCAAGATCTATGTTGGCCAGGCTTTTGAATTATAAAGACAGGGAGATCATACTCCGACTGGCCAGAGAGAGAGGAGCAGTGCATTACAATGGGACTAAAGTCTCCTTCTATCCTGATTTTTCGGCGAAGGTACAACGCAAAAGGGCTAAGTTTGCCGAAGTGAAGAAATGCCTGCAGAAAATTCAGATCACCTACGCTATGCTGTACCCTGCTAAACTACGGGTCACGGCAAGGGGGCAATCCACTTTTATTTGAATCGGCCTCTGAGGCATCTGCATGGCTGGACCGTAACGAACAGGATCTCAAGAGACACCGAGAAGCGGACGGGGGAGACTGAAGTTCGCCTTACATTACGTCATGATAATGTAACATGATGACTGCTTTTCTTCTGTTCTTCCCTCATTCGTTGCATATCGTTTATATGGCGGGATACAGTTTACTATTTTCAAAATCTAGCGCTTGTCTAGAGCTTTGTAAGACTTTGACGGATTAACCTGAAGCTCGAGTCGAGGTGGGGAAGACATGCCCACGAGGACTCACAAATCTACAGTCTGCCCATGTTAAAAGGGCTGGTTATTTGGTGCCCTGTTGGCACGAGTTTTCTGGACAAATCTTGGCGTGAGGCCGGAAGGCAGGAGAGCAACCTTGCCTCATGCGGGTATGCTGATTGCACCCGACAGATAAGTTCAGAACAGTTCTTCAATTGTTTGATTATTGCACAAACACGCTGCACTTTAAACTTTACTTTCCCTAGCTGCTATTGCCATGTTACGCTACCAAGATACGTCAAGATACTGGAACTTTGCACGCATGACATGACTGTTGCTCTATGGGAGCCTGGGTTGGAGGCCAGGCTATATGGGCCCTAAATGCATTAACCCACCAAAACCATCATGGCCACTACTCCGATAGTAACTTGGAACGTCCGCGATGCTCATGACCCGCTGAAACGTACAATGATAACTGCCTGTTCGAAGAAGTTTCACCCTGCTATAGTGGGTCTTCAAGAGACCCACCTCACGAAAGACACGACTGGTTTTCTGCAGTATTCCTGGGTGGGCAAGGCCTACCATTCCACTCACACCGCCTTTTCGCGTGGGGTGAGTGTGCTGGTACACAAATCCTTGGCTTACCAGGAATTAGATGCAATTACGGACCCTCTGGGTAGATACGTATTTTTGTACTGCAAACTGTTTACATTAACTATGATAATTGCTTTTGTATACATACCACCTCCATTCTCTAGAGAGGTCTTGCAACTTCTCTTGTTGTACTTGGTTGATAAACCTGATGCTCCCACGCTGATCATGGGTGACTTTAATGGTTACCTGGACCCCAGAATGGATAGACATCCCCAGGCCCAGCCTCCAACAGGAAACAGGGGCACTAGTTTGAGCCGGCTGTTGTCTGAGGTGGACTGGACAGATGTCTGGAGGGCTAAACACCCAAGTGCCAAACAGTTCTCATGCTTCTCTAAGACGCATGGGTCATTGTCTCGCATTGACCTGTGCGTGGGGTCTCCTCAGTTGTTGACCATGATTACCAGGGTGGGGTATTTTCCCAGGGGAGTATCAGATCATTCGCCACTGGCCGCTCACTTGGTCACCCGTCCTTTAGCAACTCTACCTAAGGCACCATGAAAATTGAATGCCTTTTGGCTGAAACTGTTTACCTCACATGAAAGGGTAGTAAAACAGATTGAATACTACTTTAGAGACAACCATATGCATAGTAATTTGATGTTGAGATGGGATGCCGTCAAGGCTTGCCTAAGGGGTACGTTCATAGCAGAAATTGCTGCAGTTAAGCGTGACTCATCGGCATTGCTGATACAGGTGGAGGATCAGGTGAGACGGCTTGAACTGGCCTATGTGTTAGACCCATCAGACTCCGCGAGGGAGGCATGGATCTCAGCCCAGGCTTCCCTGGACCGGGTGAGATCATCCACCGAAAGATTCTTCACGAAACAAGCATTTTATGAAGAGGGGGAAAAAACAGGTAGAATGCTGACGAGGATTGCCAGATCGCAGCAATCCTCGCCAGCCATAGGAGCGCTACGTAGCTCCCAGGGACGCTTGGTTAATGACCCTGAACGAACAATGGATGAACTTGCCTCCTTTTACGTAAAGCTGTATGGTTCATGTGACAATTTCAGTGATGAAGAGCTAAAGAGGTATATGGGTGGGATGATCCTTCCGACTCTGACTCAGGAGGAGTCCATGGAGCTGGAGGCACCATTCACATTGGAGGAGCTGAGTGAGGCTGCGGCCTCCTTCTCCACTGGCAAGGCTCCGGGGGATGATGGGATCCCCATAGAGGTCTACATCCAATATGAAGAAGTGATTCTGCTCATTTAAATCGGGGAAGTTACCTAATACCATGACGAGGACCAACATAGTCTTACTACTCAAAGCAGGCAAAGACCCACTAGATCCTAGTTCATACAGGCCCATCTCACTTTTGCAGAATGACGTCAAAATTTTAGCCAAAGTAATGGCCATGAGGGATAACAAAATAATCAGATCCATTGTCCACCCAGATCAGGCAGGTTTTATGCCGCGCACATCCACTGCGACCAATCTTAGATGCCTATACCTGAACATGCAGACCCCTTCAGATTCCGTCGGCCACAGAGCATTGTTGTCTCTTGACGCCAATAAGGCATTCGACAGTGTGGGCTGGCGGTATCTGTGGGCTGTACTGGCCAAGTTTGGGTTTGGTCCCAGGTTTATTAGGTGGGTGAGACTGCTGTATGACACACCACAGGCCGCCATACGCATGTCAGACAGGCTTTCTCATGCTTTTGTGCTGGGTAGGGGGACCAGGCAGGGATGTCTCCTGTTCCACCTGCTCTTTGCTCTGGCTATAGAGCCTCCTGCGGCTCAGGTAAGGAATTGTACACAAATTAAGGGATTCCGATGTGGTGAAATGCAGGAGAAAATAATGCTATATGCCGATGACATGCTTCTCTTTCTGGAGGACGTGGAAGAATCCCTCACTAAAACTATGTCCCTTATTACGGAGTTTGGCCACTTTTCAGGCCTCACAATAAACTGGTCTAAATCAGCATTAATACTTATAGACGGCACTCATGAGGCGGGTGTAGGGCAGGTTTGCCCAGTCCCCATGGTGACCTCCTTCAAATATCTAGGCATTCAAGTCTCCCCCAAACCAATAGAATTCTGCAAGCTGAACATATATCCCATGCTAACTCGTTTTAGAGATAAAATAAATGTTTGGAATAAACTTAAAATGTCACTGGCAGGAAAAACAAATCTTATTAAGATGATTTTGATGCCGCAGTTCCTTTACATGCTCCATAACACCCCGGTGGTCATCACCCCGAAGATTTTCAGGGTGGTAAACTCCCTGTTCAGGCGGTTGCTGTGGCACACTAAACCCCCTAGGATTAGATTGGAGCAGCTGCAACGTCCAAAAGAGGGGGGGCCTCGCCCTCCCCAACCCTTGGGTATATTACCTTGCTGCACAGTTGCAGCACTTGATAGGAGCTATGGATCCCATGCCGATGGGTTCATCTGCTAGACTTATGCTACTTGGCTCAGGGGCAGAATCCATACCCGAGGGTTTAGAGGCGCAAAAATTTCAAAAACCCAACAAACTCATGCCCACATATACTCTCCTTCAAAAGGTGTGGAATAAAACCAAACAACTACAAGATGTACATGGGTTCATGACATATAGTCCGATATGGGATAACAGCACATATGCAGAATTAGCTAAGATTCAACAGGGACCCCAGTGGGGCAGGTTAGGCATCACTCATCTGAAACATATTTTTCATAATGGAGCTTTATTGCCCTTTAGGGAACTACAATCTAAATATGCCTTACCATCAAACATGTTATTCTATTATTTGCAACTCCTACATGCAGTTAAGGCTCAGGGGGATGCAGTGGAATGGACTCAGTCCTCCACTCCAGTTTTTCATATACTGCAAGATATGACTGACACTAAAGGTGTAATCTCCCAATGCTACAACATGCTACTAGGGTCCTTTCTAGATGGATATCCCATGAAGGTAGTGTCACAATTGGAGGCAGACTTAGGACCCATTGGAGGGGAGCTGTGGGAGGAGGCCTTGCAGGCAGTTAACATCTGCTCACTGAATGTGGCACAAAAGGTATCACAACTATACGTACTACTGAGAGTTCATTACACACCCGTAAAACTATACAAAATGGGCAAGACACCCGACCCACTTTGCGGCAGGTGTAGAGTGGAGCCGGGAGATTTGATTCACCTCCTATGGCGTTGCCCAAAGCTTCACAGGTATTGGACGGAGGTTCTGGCCACACTAAACCAAGTGTTCCAGACCAAAGTTCCTTTGGACCCTATGAGCTGCTTGTTGGGGATTCTGGAAGGGGTGATAGAGGAGGAGGGGATGAGAATTGCCTTTGCCAGAGCTCTGTTTCAAGCTAGGAAAACAATCCTTATGAACTGGAAATCAGCTGCTCCGCCAAAGACCTCAGCATGGATACAACACATGGGCAGGACGCTTATCATGGAAAAATACATATATCAGCATGAGGGAACCCTGGCAAATTTGATAAACTATGGAATGCTTGGCTTGGCGTACCAGGAATAAGTCCCATGGAGTTGGTGCAAATGAGGTTGTTAAAGGGAACATAGGTACATCTCGGGCAAGAGAATTCGTTAGAAAGGGCAATAGGTCCAGGAAGAAGGATGTGAGTTCCAGTAATGCGAAAACTTTGCTAGGAGATAGTTGTATGGCGCAGACAGTAATCAATTTGATGATATATCATATGTAAAGACAATAAAAAAGGAGCTGAACTCTTTGATAATGTTGACAAAAAGTAAGTATGGATTATATGTTGGTCAACCCTAAGATAAGAACAAAGCGTACTGTGCTTCATGTTTGGAGAAAATATTTGTATGTTTTTGTGTGCAATAAAACCCTTTTTGATTAAAAAAAAATATATATCAATAATGATTTAAATAGCGTTTTTGGTTTGTGGTGCTCAGATGCAGTGAAGTTCTCTTTAAATAAACATTTTGAAGAATGGATGTATATTGTAATGTACTCCGAGTTACTTTTTATGACCCATCAACTCATGAAGACATGGTTTAGCCTTTAGCTGCTGCCGACGTAATGACTATATCAGTGGCAGCACCAACCAAAATTTGCTTACCTTTTTACAGTAAATTGTGACTGTTTAGTAGAAGTGATCAAAAAACACACCAAAACCGCCTAATTTTATAGAAGTCTGTGGTAAAGCGCAGATAACCTGCACAAAAACCGTGGGTACGCTGTGCTGCACCCGTGCTGCGGGAACACTGCACTGAATCAGTGTGAAAACGCCATTAGACAGCAAATTGTACACTTACGTTAAAGTATGACAGGCTGTGTACGTAGGGACACTGCTCTAAGTGGTTGTGTCCCTAATTCAATTCATTGTGTTGGTTGCTAGGCTGTATCCAGCCTGAGCATCTATCAATTTTTTCTAGACTAGGCAGTTTTTTTGTAAGTTCATTGGGTTGATTGCCCCTGTCTGTTACTGTGAAGAAGTTCCACAATTCAGTGTCAGAAGGATAATCGCTGAGTTATAAATATGTACTGTATCTGACCCCACCAACCCCTGAGGTCCTTGGTGTGGTTTGGGAGATGAGAAATATTTGGGTCACCTTTCCAAAGTGTTCTGTACCTATTGGGCTTTTGCCCTGGAGAGGATGTGTGTTAGATTGTCTCTCCACTTGGGCCCTGCCTCAGCCTGGAACATGTGCCAGAGGCTTAAAGTATAACTAAAATCCAAACCTTTTTTTTGAGTTTTGGATAGAGGAATTAGAACGCCTGTCAGGTTTTTTTTTTATTAAATAAGTATTAAATACAGTATCTCACAAAAGTGAGTACACCCCTGCCTTTATTGTAAATATTTTATTATATCTTTTCATGTGACAACACTGAAGAAATGACACTTTGCTACAATATAAAGTAGTGAGTGTACATCTTTTATAACAGTGTAAATATGCTGTCCCCTCAAAATAACTCAACACACAGCCATTAATGTCTAAACCGCTGGCAACAAAAGTGAGTACACCCCTAAGTGAAAATGTCCAAATTGAGCCCAAAGTGTGAATATTTTGCGTGGCCACCATTATTTTGCAGCACTGCCTTAACCCTCTTGGGCATGGAGTTTACCAGAGCTTAAGTGTTATCACATGAAAAGATATAACAAAATATTTACAAAAATGTCAGGAGTGTATTCACTTTTGTGAGATACTGTATATTAAAGATATAATTTTAGACATGTATGTCTATCCAAAACTTTTTCTTAGTTTGCCTATAGAATGGAAAATGGTTAGAGTCCCTGTCAATTTTTTTTACTTCTATTCCTGGGCTCCATTACAGAGATTTGCCTTCACTTCATGTCATGCTGATGCTTTAGACTGACAGAAAGTAACCGCAACACAGACATTTTGTACATCTCAGATTTGTACTTGTCTCCCTGTAGCAGATATCCCGATGCTTCCTTTCTGGTGAAAGAATTGCCAGCAGGACAGGAAATTAGGGTAAATCTCCCTAACATTGCCCTGTATAGCAGTAGAAATGCACCAGGAAATCTAATCCTGCCCCACTCTTCCCAGAGTTTTGGGCTTGACATAAACATTAATACCAAAATATTTTTTTCCTTGGGGGTGGAGCTGGGATACAGCACATCAAACAAAGACATGGGCAAAAATGTGATCAGCTAGATTTTTTGGAAATACAAAACTGAGCGATCTAGGGGTACAAGCCAAAGGTCCACATATGTCACATTGGCCCCTAGGGCCTACTAAGGGAGCCAATGGTTCAGGTGCACTAGTTTGCAGCTAGAAATAATAAATGTGCAACTCTACTGGATACCCCCTCAGGGGACTTGATACGGATAAGTAAAGTTAAGAAAGTGATTGGGAACATTCACGATCTAATAATTCAGTAGGGTAAATGCAATAATTATGACCTAGAGACGTTAGCCGCAAGTCCACAGAAATCCCCTAGGTCCGTGGACTTAGGTTTGTAGCACAAGAAAGGTGAGACTGAGGGTAATCCTATGCCCCATCTCAGGTTGCAAAAAAGAAAAAAAATATGGAAAAAAGAGGAAAAATGGGGGGGGGGGGGGGGGGATGAGAATGGGGGGGGAGAAGAAGGGTGAGGGGGAAGGAGGAGTCCTGCAGGCTGGACTTAAGCTAGTACCACAGAAAGGTGAGACTGAGGGTAATCCTATGCCCCATCTCAACTTGCAAAAAAGAGGAGTCCTGCAGGCTGGACTTAGGGTCATACCACAGAAAGGTGAGACTGAGGGTAATCCTATGCCCCACCTCAGCTTGCAAAAAAAGAAAAAAAATGGAAAAAAAGAGGAAAAACAGGGGGGGGGGGGGGATGAGAAGGGGGGAGGAATTATGTAGAGACAATTAGGAGAGGCCCAGACTGGATGCAGGATGGGGAGAGCATAAAACCACCTGGGCGACAATACTTTGTGAAATTTAGAATGAGTGTCAAGTAGGATGCTAGACATTTTTTCATTAATCATAGGGTCAGTCAAAATGCTCTTCACCATGGCAAACGGAACAGAAGGCTTCTTCCAGGCTCTGGCGATCACCTGTTTATCGGCTATGAACAGGTAAGTTGCCAACTTTTGTTAGTATGAAAACAATCCCTGAGTCGGCACAGCAATAAGGCCACTTTAGCATCCTTGCAAATTTGCATGTGAAACAAGGAATAGAGGAGCCCAAACACCCTGGACCAAAACCCCGTTAGACAGATTTAAGACCACCAGGTGTGGACAACTTCTCCTCGTTGGCCTCAACCCCTGAAGCACCCCCTTTCACTATAGGATGGGTTTGAGCATGCTATATGGGCCAGGACCCAATATCATCTTAGGAGAACTTTGTATGCAGCATCTAGGGTAGCTGTGTTGAAGGAGGACCAGGCTTTGCTCTATTCCTCTAAATTAATAGAGATCGCCAGGTTGCGCTTTTTTGGAAGGGGTAAGAGGAGTTGTGTCTTAGCGAAGACATCCAATGGTGCAGTTGGACATAGCAAAAAATTTCCGCTGGCGGTGCCTCAGGAGTTTCCTGGAGAGAGGGCCAGGAAGGGAAAGTGCGGAATGAAAGGAAGTGACAGACCTCCCGTGAACCGTGGGTCAACCACCAGGAGAAAGAACCCGGTTGGGCAAAGCCCGGTGGAAATAGAGGGTTGTTGAAAAGGGGGAGTAGCGTAATGAAAGGGGACATAAGGCCAGAGTTTCAAACTGTGACGCATAAGGGGGCTAAGGGTAGGGGGCGAAGTTTATGAAGAAGCCACAGTAAGGCAGAGACAGGAATTGGAGCGCAGTTAGGAAGTTCTAGGAGTAGCCACTATGGGACATTCGAAGTCACGTGGGGTAAACTCAGTTGAGAAATCTGAGCAACCTGGTAATATTTTTCCATATTAGGAACATGAAACCCTAGGGCGTTGGTAGGCACAGATGAAAGATAGGATTCTGCTCTGAAGTAAACGTAGAAAAAAAGAAGGGGACGTGGACAGGGAGGGTTCAGAAATAGTATATTACTTTGGGGAAGATAGTCATATTGACTACATCGTCTATCCAGGATAAAGAGAGAAGCCGCCACAATTGCATTAAGGGTGTAAGCAATCGTAACAAAGTGTAGTAAATAGTGGCAAAGAGGATGCGTAAGGAGTTAGTTTGATGCCTAAATAGTCCAGGGAGGAGGAGTTCCAGTGGTACGGGAAGAAGGATTGTAACTGGGACACAGTGGAAGATGATAAGGTAATATTCAAAGTGATAGTCTTGTGGGGATTGATCCGGAGACCAGAGAGGGACGAAAAACAGGAAAGAAGGTACTGAAGGTTGGGTAGAGTCCTCAGAGGGTTGGTCAGGGTCAGGAGTGCATCGTCCGTTAATGGTGGACACCCTCGTATTGACTACCAGAAATACTGGGACCGTCCCTAAGAGCTATAGCCAGGGCTCAAGGGCCAGGATGAATAGAGTTGGCGATAAGGGACATCCCTGCCTGTTCCTTCGATAGATTGAGAAAGGAGTGGAAAGCTGACAAGCATAGGTAACATTGGCAGAAGGGGAGGAGTAGAGGGCAGAGATCTATTGGAGGATTGATTCCCCAAACCCCCACCACTCCAAAACGTAATGCAAGTAAACCCAGGATAACGAGTCAAAGTCTTGAAAAATGTTAAGTGAAAGATGGAAGCCTGGGATCTTGCAGTGTTAGAGCAGGTGTATTAAGTGGGCCACCTTGCGGACATTGTCCCCTGCTTGGTGCTCAGGGACAAAGCCAGTCCCTGTGAATAAGGGAGTGTAAATATTTAGTGATGCGAGTACCTAGATGGTTCCCCAGGAGTTTCACGTCTTCATTCATCAAGGTGATTGACCTGAAGGCCTTCGGGTCTAGAGTATCTTCTTTAGTTTAAGGGATCATAGCTATATGCGCTTTCAACGTTTCCGGAGCAGGCAGAGAACCCTGTTTCAGACAGTTAAATAAAGCTGTTAAGTGCAGAATTAGCAGGAAGGAAATAGACCTGAAAAGCCATCTGGACCTGGAGCCTTGGAGGTGCGTATTGACTTAATAGCTTGCGCGACCTCTGCTTCGGAGATTGCAGCATTTAGCACTTCTTGGGCAGAATAGTGAGAGGTGGAATATGGAGATTGTGGAAGAATTGGTCTGCTAGGTCAGTGGAGAAAGGGGACAGTGGATTGTAAGGAGAGGAAAAGAAGTTAGCGAAGGAAAAGGCAATTTTTACTGGATCAGATGTGATGCTCCCGTTGCCTATATGGAGACAGATCGAGACATGGGAACGGCCAACATAATTCAATACTTGGTCCATCTCAGAGCTTTTTCAGCTCTTTCAGTGGCAAGAAGGTCTAGCTCGGCAGTTAAAGAGTTCCAGGCCCTCCTGGTGGAGGCTGGGGGCCTGGATTTCCATGCTTCATCTGCCAGGGCCAGTTGAGAAGAGAGGCCTCGTATCCTCTGCTCCCCTTCTCGTTTCCAAACCGAGGCCAGTTGAATTAATTGGCCTCGAAGGGTGACCTTGTGCACTTCCCATAGAGAGACTATGGAGGTCACTGAACCCTCGTTCTCTGAGAAAAAGTTCTTGAATTGCGACTGGATCTCAAGACAAGTATCCTGTGAGGAAAGGAGGGACTCATTGAGTGGCCAGCGATAAGAAGGTGCCAGAAACCACGAACCAGACCGAGACAGAAGTACAGTAAAATCACACTTGTTTATTAATAAAAATAAAAAGGTAAATAGAGTAAGCTTAGTCAAAGCATAGCCAGAGTCCAGTAACCGGATTGGGTAGTCAGCCAAGCCAGAGTTCAGTAACTAGATCGGTAATCAGCCAAGCCAGAGTTCAGTAACCAGATCGGGTAATCAGCCAAGCCAGAGTTCAGTAACCAGATCGGGTAATCAACCAGGCCAGAAGTCAGGGATCCAAGTAGAGGAACAGCAAGCAGGATAAGGAGCCAGAAGGGATGTCAGCAAAGCCAGTCTTTAAACAGGAACGCAGGAGATGGTTTCTTGTGATGTGACCAAGGTGAAGGCAGAAATGAAGTGAAGATCTTTAAGTAGGCGGGACTGACAAGCAGATCCACAACAGCTGGTTAACTGTGGAGAGAGATGATAGCTGGCAATTAGCCGACAGCTGAGCGGCCAGCTCAGAGAAGGAAGGGCTGAGCCAGCCCTGACAGAAGGACGATGTAGACTTAAAGTGTTAGAGAAGCACCACCGGTTCGTGATCCGACCACGAGGAGGCCGGGATAGTGATTCTGTCTATGAGCAAGATAGCACGAATCGATACAAAATTAAAATGGGAAGTCTCTGCCTCTGGGGTGAAGTTCCCTCCAGGCATCAACCAAACCATGTGACTGAAAGAGCATGCCCATGTGAGCTTCCAAGGAAGAACTGTGAGAAGGGGGCACGTGCGACACGTATCGCCAGTCAGCAGCGGAATCAAGGGCGACGTTTGAGTCTCCCAGAAGCACAATGCCTTTGCTATGTTGGTTGATTACCCGAAGAAGGTGGGAAAAAAATGTATCCTGAAACCGGTTGGGGGCGTAGTAGTTCGCCAAAGTAACCTCTTGGCCATTGGGGTTGCCCACGAGGATGAGATATCTGCCATTGGGGTCAGCAATCTCTTTAAAGCATGAGAAAACCAAGTTGTGGTGGAAGGCAATCAGTATCCCACAGTGTTTCTCAGGGGCCGAAGCCAGATAAAAGTTGAGGGTAATGCAGGGAGAGGAACCGAGGTGAGGAGGAAGAGGAGAACTGGTCTCTTGCAAACAGGCTATATCAATACGATTAGTCCAAAGATGGTGTAAAACCTTTGATGTCTTGCTAGAGGCATTGAACCCATGTATATTTTGCGAATAGATCTTCAGGGGCTCGTTAGCCATGATGGAGGAGAGGTGGCAAGCTAGTGTAATAAGTGCTAGGACCCAGGGAGTGCGGGATAAAAGAGGGCAGCCAGATTGATAGGGGGCCCAGCCTGCAGGATTTAGGGAGGTGGGAGGGGAAAGGGAGGATAATAGAAAGCATGAAGGTAGGGAGAAAAAAGTGGAAAAGTTTGTGTATGCAAGTCACTCTCAGAGCCACAGTAAAGAGAGTCAGCTTGGGTAAAGTGACCGATATTGATCTCTGAATAATACAGGGGGGTAATCCAACCAGAAGGTAGTTGGGAGGTCAGCTAGGAGGAACATGGGTTCCATCCCGAAGAATTGAGGGAGAGTTCAATGCAAAAACTGCTGACCTAGGGTTGGAAGACCGGTCTGCTTGAGAAAGCTCACAATGGCTGTCCGGAAGACGGCTCAAACAGGGAGTTGGTGAGGTGGGTAGCAGACATTATGAACTTAATAGAGCCGTCTCAAGGATAATACACCTGGGGCTCCAGTCAAGGATTTCAGTGGCTGGGGGTCCCAAGTCTCAAAAAATCAGGGAAAAAATAAGAAGGTGTTGAGAGGTAGAATTTTAACCTCCAGGCCACGATAAGTACGTGGCCCACCATGGGTGGGAGGCCCAGTCGAACGTGGAGAAAAAGTAGAAGACAGATACCTGTTGAAGGTAGGATTCACCCCAGGTCTGATCTGAACCTGACGTAGATGGGGTGCGAGGGAGGGAACGTTTGTTGCCTGCAGCTTTATCCCAGGATCCACCAGGAAAATTGGAAGGAGAGTAAGGATACCGTGGATCCAGGTGGGCTATGAAGCCAGGATGGTCCTGGCTTCTTCCGTGGTGGTCACCGTTTGGGAGCGGCCTTGATAGAAGAAAGATCATTTAAAGGGGGATTCCCAGCGGTAGCGGATTCAGTGACTGAGAAGTGCTGTTGTATAGGGCTTCATCAGCCGGCGCTTCTGGATGGTAAGGAGCCGGGCAGCGAGGAACCGGATTAGCATGTGGCCATCTTGGTTTGCTGCTCGCGAGTGCCCCCTAGCTTTGTAATTAATTGCTTTTTCAATAAAATTTTTATTCATGTTTGTATTTAATAAAGTGAATATACTTTCATATTGAGAGTTTTTCTCATAGTGGTGTCCAGTTGACAGCTGTATGCTTTACAATTTAGTTACAAAAAGTCATTCACCTGTGTACAGGTGGTCCCCGGGTTACAAACAAGGGTCTGTAGGTTTGTTCTTAAGTTGAATCTGTTTGTAAGCTGGAACAGGTGCAATTGTTGAGTGTAGCTCCAACCCAAAAAAAATATTTTTAAGCTTTTTGGATAGCATAGGGAAGGGTTAACACTCCTGCAACATTTGTTTTGCTGTCTGTGCCCTTGTTCAGAAGATTTCACCTCACTTTCTGTCCCAATGACAATTGGATTTAGAAAATTTTGGGTTGTTGTGGAAACAAGCCTTGATGATAAAGCATCAGTGGAGGTACATTTTTCCCATAATAACTCTTATGCTATGTACACACGATAGGATTTTCCGACAACAAAATCGTGGATTTTTTTCCAAAGGATGTTGGCTCAAACTTGTCTTGCATACACACGGTCACACAAATGTTGTCGGAAATTCCGAACGTCAAGAACGCGCTGACGTACAACACGTACGACAAGCCAAGTAAAATGAAGTTCAATAGCCAGTGCGGCTCTTCTGCTTGATTCAGAGCATGCGTGGACTTTTGTGCGTCCGAATTGTGTCCACATGCTCGTAATTTCCGACAGCAACTCTTGTTGTCGGAAAATCTGAGAATCTGCTCTCAAACATTTGTTGGTGGAAATTCCAACAACAAATGTTCTATGGAGCATACACACGGTCGGACAACAAGCTCACATCCAACATTTGTTGTCGGAAAATCCTATCGTGTGTACGGCCCATTACAGGAGTGAGTTTCCCTTCCTAGGGGTAGATTTCCTCTCACTTCCTGTTGTCTCCCTCCATTTGTAAATAGAAGTCGTTTGTAAGTCGAATGTTTGTAACTAGGGGACTGCCTGTATATATATATATATGCTGCTTCATATTAAAGCATATATATAGTATCTCACAAAAGTGAGTACACCTCTCACATTTTTGTAAATAATTTATTATATCTTTTCATGTGACAACACTGAAGAAATTACACTTTGCTACAATGTAAAGTAGTGAGTGTAAGGCTTGTATAACAGTGTAAATTTGCTGTCCCCTCAAAATAATTCAACAGACAGCCATTAACATCTAAACCGCTGGCAACAAAAGTGAGTTCACCCCTAAGTAAAAATGTCCAAATTGGGCCCAAAGTGTCAATATTTTGTGTGGCCACAATTATTTTCCAGCACTGCCTTAACCCTCTTGGGCATGGAGTTCACCAGAGTTTCACAGGTTTCCACTGGAGTCCTCTTCCACTTGTGGATGTTAGAGATCTTGCGCTCCTCCACCTTCCGTTTGAGGATGTCCCACAGATGCTCAATAGGGTTTAGGTCTGGAGACATGCTTGGCCGGGCCATCCCCTTTACCCTCAGCTTCTTTAGCAAGGCAGTGGTCGTCTTGTAGGTATTTTTGGGGTCGTTATCATGTTGGATACCTGCGGCCCATTCTCTGAAGGGAGGGAATCAGTATGTCACAGTACATGTTGGCATTCGTGGTTCTCTCAATGAATTGTAGCTCCCAAGTGCCGGCAGCACCAGACCATGACACTCCCATCACCATGCTTGACTGTAGGCAAGACACACTTGTCTTTGTACTCTTCACCTGGTTGCAGCCACACACACTTGACAGCATCTGAACCAAATAAGTTTATCTTGGTCTCATCATACCATAGGACATGGTTCCACTAATCCATGTCCTTAGTCTGCTTGTCTTCAGCTAACTGTTTGCGGGCTTTCTTGTGCATCATCTTTAGAAGAGGCTTCCTTCTGGGACAACAGCTATGCAGACCAATTTGATGCAGTGTGCGGTGTATGGTCTGAGCAATGGCAGGCTGACCCCCCACGCTGCACCTGCACTGAAGGGGAGGCACTGTGCCCCCCCACATTGTAAAAGATGGGAAACATTGTTTTGTTCTCTAACTATAGCTGCAATTGTCAGCTTTTGTGATGGGGAAAAGATTGGGTGCAGTTCTGCTGGGGGGGGGGGGTGATCCCTGTTTCCAGGAGGAGGAGGACTGTCATTGGCCACTGCTAAAGCCACTCAAAATCCTGCTTGCCCTGTCTACTATCTGGAGGAAGATTACTCGCTTGGTTTCCACTACCAATCTCAGAAAGAAGGGATTTCACTGTGATTGAGAAAACCACAATCAGGTGGCAGTTTGTGGAATTACTGTTAAGCTACTGGGAACTTTGTTGAAATTATTCCTGAACCTTTGTGTCACTAACTACTGAACTCCTGAACTCTGTGTCCCTTTAAGCCACAGCCAGTATTCAGCGCAATGACAATCACACCCAACTTTTGCTGCGGCGCAGAGCGCCACACTTTTTCTCAGCTGCGGGGGCCCAACATATGATCCTGCACACAGGCCTACTGCTTTCAGAAAATGCCCCTGACCTGAGCTCATCATTGGGCATCCATTCCAGACACTTGTATGTGTGCTGGATGCGAGAGGTGGATCAGCAGGATGAGTATGCCAGGACAGATAGATGTATCTCATCTCTGCTTCCTTTCACCACTCTGCATAGCACGCATATCATAGATGAGCAGGAGGGTACAGCGGTGGAGAAAATGAGCAGGAGGGGTTCAGAGGTGGGACAAAAGAGCAGGAGGGTACAGCGGTGGGGCAGATGTGCAGGGAGGTACCGTGGTGGAAGAGATGAGAAGAGGGTTCAGCAGTGGGACAGATGAGCAGGGGGTACAGTGATGGGGCAGATGAGCAGGGGGTACAGTGATGGGGTAGATGAGCAGGGGGGTTCAGTGTTGGGCCAGATGAGAAGGGGGTTACAATGGTGGGACGGATGAGTAGGGGGATTCAGTGTTGGGGCAGATGAGCGGGGGGGGGGGGGGCACAGAGGTGAGACAGATGTGCAGGAGGTACATTGGTGGGGCAGATGAGGAAAGCGGGTTACAGTGGTGGGGCAGATGAGCAGATGGGGCCAGGATGGAGCGAGCAACACGGAGCTGGGCTGGGAACCTCTAACAACCCACAGCAAGTCGGATAGCAGCACTCGTTTTACACCCTGCTTTTTACTGTTTGGTGCACATTAAGCACCTGCACAATGTGAGTACCCCATTGTGGGGATTGTTTTATACACATTAATATTAAAAGTTTTGGCGATATTACACCATGCAGTCCCTTCTCTCTTTTTTGGTTTGATGGTTTGATGCCCATGGAATCTTAAGGAACCTGGTGGGAGATCTTCTGGTGTCCTGATACTGAGCCCAGGGGTGGCTCCAAAGCGTGTTTGGACACAGCTAGACCCTGTGTCACACGCTCTGAGGTGAGCGTAACCACTTTGGGGGGTCACCAAGGCACATCTGGGCACCGTGGTTCAACGATTTGGTTTTTATAAGCACTGTAGTTCACCTTTGGATTTTTTCCCACTACACATCGCTGTGTGACACAGTCTTGGAGGATTTTTTCACATTTAAAGGACTATTATCACCTTAAGGATTATTTACTATAATTTTTTGCTTTTTTCGCTACTCATCACTATTATTAGCACATTGCACTTTGGATTGTATATATATATGACACTTTGATATAAATTTTAGGCACGTTTTATAGTTTCTTATTTCTCTACCAGTATATGAACTTTTTATTTATATTTTTTCATGTATGATTAAGATTGCTTACCATAATCGCAATATATTTGGAGTGATATTCATTAGCACAATATATTTAATTATACAGGACCATTCAATATTTGGCACATTGTGCTTTTGGATGGGATATATAATAGCACTAATTTTTGGGTATATGGTTTGGTTTTGGGATTTGAAATATAGGTACTAGGAACTTTTATATTGATAAGGTGAATGCATATATAGTCTCATATCTAAGCGCAGCGTATTTCCTTATCTATACTTAATGCACGGCTATGAATACGTGACTTGCGTTTGCAGCTGGATATGTATATATAGATTTTTTTCATATCGTTTATTTCTGTAGTAAGGCATAAGGTTATTGTGGCTCGCAAGACTTCTTTTCTTTTATTTTGGGTTCAGTGTTGGGCCAGATGAGAAGGGGGTTACAATGGTGGGACGGATGAGTAGGGGGATTCAGTGTTGGGGCAGATGAGCGGGGGGGGGGCACAGAGGTGAGACAGATGTGCAGGAGGTACATTGGTGGGGCAGATGAGGAAAGCGGGTTACAGTGGTGGGGCAGATGAGCAGATGGGTTCAGTGTTAGGACATATGAGAAGGTGATTCAGTAGTGAGACAGAAGAGCATGGGAATACGGCGGTGGAGCAGATGTGCAGGGAGGTACAGTGGTGGGACAGATGCGAAAAGGGGTACATTGATGTGGCAGATGAGCAGGGGGGTTACAGTGGTGGGACAGAAAAGCAGGGGGATACAGTGGTGGAGCAGATGTGCAGGAGGTACAGTGGGGGGAGGGATGAGAGGAGAGTTCAGCGGTGGGACAGAAAAGCAGGGGGTACAATGATGGGGCCGATGAGCAGGGGGTTACAGTGGTGGGACAGATTAGAAGGGGGTGTTCAGTGTTGGGCCAGATGAGAAGAGGGTTCAGCAGTGGGACAGAAGAGCAGGGGGGATACAGCGGTGGGGCAGATGGGAAAAGAGGTGCATTGGTGAAACAGATGAGCAGGGGGTTACAGTGGTTGGGCAAAGGAGCAGGAGGCACAGAGGTAGGGCAGATGCACAGGGGGGTACAGTGGCGGGGCAGCGGAGAAAGGGGGTTACAGTGGTGGGGCAGAGAAGCAAGGGTACGGAGGTGGGGCAGATGTGAAGGAGGTACAGTGGTGGGGCAGATGAGAAAGGGGGTTACAGTGGTGGGGCAGATGAGCAGAAAGTTCAGTGTTAGGACAGATGAGAGGATGGTTCAGCGGTGAGACAGAAGAGCATGGGGGTACGCCGGTAGAGCAGATGTGCAGGGAGGTACAGTGGTGGGGCAGATGAGAAAGGGGGAACATTGGTGGGGCAAATGAGCAGGGGGTTACAGTGGTAGGACAGATGAGCAGGGGGTGCAGAGGTGGGGCAGATGAGCAGATAAGTTCAGTGTTAGGACAGATAAGAAGATGGTTCAGCAGTGAGACAGAAGAGTATGGGGGTATGGCGGTGGAGCAGATGTGCATGGAGTTAGAGAGGTGGGACAGAAGAGCAGAGTGGTACAGTGCTGGGGCAGATCTACAGGGGGGTTACAGTAGTGGGACAGATGAGCAGGGGGTTACAGAGGTGGGGCAGATGTGCAGGGTAAGACAGTGGTGGGGCAGATGTGCAGGGGGTTACAGTGGTGGGGCAAATGAGAAAGGTGGTACATTGGTGGGGCAGATGAGCAGGGGGTTACAGTGGTGGGACAGAAAAGCAGGGGATTACAGTGGTGGGGCAGATATGCAGGGGGTTATAGTGGTGGGGCAGATGTGCAGGGGGTTATAGTGGTGGGGCAGATGTGCAGGGGGGTACAGTGCTGAAACAGATTTGCAGAGGGGACAGTGATCTGAGGCGTGAGAGCGCAGGATGTTAATTTCTTACTACTACTCAAGTAGTTTACAGCATTTACTTTATAAAAAATCCTTTTCGTGATTGAGAGTGTGAAGTTGACATTTTTTTGTTATAAAATCAGCATGCTCAATTTCTTTGAAAACATTTTTCAGCACACTGTGCTCAAAAGGTTGCCTACCCCTGGCCTAGGCCATCTTTATGTAGAGCAACAATTTTTTTTTCAGATCCTCAGAGAGTTTTTTGCCATGAGGTGCCATGTTGAACTTCCAGTGACCAGTATGAGAGAGTGAGAGTGCTAACACCAAATTTAACACACCTGCTCCCCATTCACACCTGAGACCTTGTAACACTAACGAGTCACATGACATCGGGGCGGGAAAATGGCTAAGTGGGCCCAATTTGGACACTTTCACTTAGGGGTGTACTCACTTTTGTTGCCAGCAGTTTAGACATTAATGGTTGTGTGTTGAGTTATTTTAAGGAGACAGCAAATTTACACTGTTATACAAGCTGTACACTCACTACTTTACATTGTAGCAAAGTGTCATTTCTTCAGAGTTGTCACATGAAAAGATATAATAAAATATTTACAAAAATGTGAGGATTGTACTCACTTTTGTGAGATACTGTATACACCCAAGAACATAAATTGATATACCCTGTTTCCCCAAAAATGAGACCTAGCGTGACTGTCAGTGATGGCTGCAATATAAGCCATAACCCCCAAATAAGCCCTACCCTGTTTCCCTGAAAATAAACCCTACCCTGAAAATAAGACCTACAAGAACTTTAACTAGGGCTTATTTGGGGGCTAGGGCTTATATTGCAGCCATCACAGACAATCACGCTAGGTCTTATTTTCGAGGAAACAGGGTAGAAGTTTATCGGGCCTTAGATGTGATGGCTGCATTCGGTTTTTTTTTGTTTTTTTTTGCATTATTTTTTTTCCCCTACATTTTAACCTGGTAATCCTACCATTAACTCACTTCCTGTCCAAGGATGACCACTGAACTGAGCAGCATTGTCCCCATGGGAAAGCAAGTATATTAGTACTAGATAACACTGTTATGACTACATAACACCTTCTTGCCCATAACAGGGGGGGGGGGGGTGTATTTTGTAGTACATAGCGATAAAAGGGAACAGTGCTAACTGATAACAGACCAGAGGCCGAGAGTACATGAAGTTATTTGCTCACAAGTTTTCTGGCTGGATTGACATCTATTTTTTGCAAATGTCGAACAAATATAACAAAACACTTTTAATGGTATATTTATCAGACCAAAAGGGAACAAATAAGGGACATTCATTGTTGGAGTTACATACAGTACACTTAAAATAAAGATCACAGTTGTATATGCAAAGCTAGCCGTGTGTGTCTCTCCTATTCAAGAGGTTTATGTTTTGACTCCGCCCTTGCCATGTTCATGTCCATTTTTTTTTTTTTTTTTTGCTCTCTTTGTGCTGTATATAGTAATGTAGATGTGCTTTTCTGTGATTGCTGTATATGTTTTAAACTAATTATGCTGAACAGTGGGGACAATACTGTGTGATGGTACAAAGGGCTTTTACAGATTGCTGAATATGGACTACACCCCTTTTTAAGCACAGCCTTATATATTTTACATATATCTTAGTTTTCAATTCACCTTACATTACTTTCATTGCAAATGCACATTTTGCAAATCAAATACATTATTCATGGCATATCATTTTTCACATTTGACAATTTTTTCCTCAGTCACTGCGAATGCTAATGAGCTAATGCATATAAAAGGAAATAAAAGAAGGTGGCATACTAACGGAAAATAGAAAGGGATACAGGCATAATCATGAGAACCTAAGAGAGGGGAGCTCCATCTTGTGCTGAATGTGTCTCACACAGCAGTGAGAAACCATCAGACCTGTCACAAAAACTGAAGATAGAAAATGTGCCGTTTCCATGGAAACAGCCATCAAATGAGGCCTGTCAGGGCAGAGAGCCAGTACAACAGAAATGTATATATGCATATACAGCCTTTGTCATGACAAACTACATATAAATAAATGTTGCATTTCACATGCAATTAAGGTTTATATGACATTAGTACAGCATGAAGACAAGGACCTGGTGTGTAATGGAAGAATAATAATGGGATGTAATAAAACATATTGCACAGAATGATGTCATGAATTGAGGAATGATAGGAGCCAGTGACCAAGTAAAATAAATACGTGACAAAAACAACAATAGCAGTTTGTTGATTTCGACCAAAAAATACTACCTTCATCAAAAATGTATTATTTTTAAGAAAAGCACACCAATGATATGTCTACTATTTTCTTTTTGCATGTCATGTAGCAATTCTAGGAACATGATTGTTGAGTTGCAGGGATGCATTTTCTGCTTTTTCTTTTTGAATGTGAGATATGTGCATGATGCATCACTGCCTTATACCTTCTAAGATTAGCCCACAATCATTTGCTGTGAATGTCTGATGATTATGGAGGCCTGCAACATGTGGCACCACATTATGTCACATACATTGAACAGTGACAGGCAAATGCATGCAAGGCAAGACCTTCTGTGTTACAGAGGAAAGAAATATGCAAAATGTATTACCCATTTAAAATATCTATGAGTCCGTATTCTCCCTGTCTTGGTTAAAAGTGAGATTCTCCCACATTAGCAACACAAATGAAAATGAGAAATGATGATTCAACCACACAAAAACATACGAGGTTAGCTTTATATAAATAAGGCAAACCGAATGCATTTTTACATTGCAAGTGGGTAAATATTTGTCCTGGATAAGGAAATATATACAGAAAATGTCAGCCAAACAGCAATGTGTAGCTCTGTGCATGGATCTTCTAAAGCTTACAGCTCTAACACAGGCTGATAATGAAGCTTCTTTAGATGTATTCTGTAACATTACAGCTAGCTATGTACAGAAAAAAAAGACTTTCATCCTTCAACCCTACTTGTGGGTAAAATTAATCTTTTTTTGCTCAGATTGTTGGATTGTCAAGTGAAACATGATATTATTTTTTAACATAATGTCGCTTCTGACTACAACATATTTCTTCCTTTAAAGCCAACGATTTCCCCTGTTGCATATTAGCGTACAGAGATCCAATATACATCTATAGACAAGGCCTAAGACATCTATTTCATAGACCTTGTTAACCATTTGCTGTAGATAGTCTATATAACAAACAACCTCCCATTCACTAAGCCATTAAATATACCCCTAACAGTATACAGTACCTTTAGGCTCTCCTTACAGCTGCAATTGTTCTGTCTTCTGTGTGCAACATAGGAAGGATGTGTCATGTGTGCAGGTGGATGTGTGAAACCATTATACCTTTAGTCTTTTATATCCTGATGCGAAGTCCAATCCCTCATTGACACCCACACTGCCCTCCTTCATTGGCACTGCAGGCTGTACTCTCCCTCTTTTCTCCCCGGAAGATGTGAGTGGGATGCTGAAGCAGTGAATAGAAGGAGGGAAGAAATGGAGGAGGGGCAGGTTCCATCTCCAAACATACTGATTTGCAATCATATACACAAAAGGCAGGGTAAAGGTAGGGGCAGTGCCAGCCAGTGGCAAGCAGACAGTAGTGCATAACTGTTTCTGAAGAGGCTGTGCAGGGAGCTTTACATGCCAACCTGTAGCAAAGATAGTGGACAAATTCCTGTAAGGCTGTTATTATGCACGTGGCTGAAATAAATGTATATTTTATCTGTAAACATATAAACTATAATGACAATATAAAAAGAAACAAAATGCTCGTTCACACAGGGGGCAATAAAAGCAGGCAGTTGAGCCATGTTTTACCGCCAATCTAAAGAAGGGCATGCAGATGCTCAGGGCTGTACACGTACCATGGCTGTGGCTGAAATGCTTTGTGGCAAACATTAAATTGTTTAGGTGTATAGGGTCATTCTGCAACCGCCCTGCAACTGTGTACAATGCACATGGTGTGGTGCTGTGTTTTAGCACTTTCAGGGTTAAATTAGGCAGGGAGGAGGCGACATTGCAGATTGCTTTTAAAAGGGGAAGGGGGCTGCCCTTACATGAGAATGATTTCTAATATAATGTATATAATGTCTGTTAACAAGATTCTGTTTTGTATATCCTTTTTACAGTTCGTTTATTACAGTGGGGAAGTATTCAGACCCCCTTACATTTTTCACTCTTTGTTATATTGCAGCCATTTGCTAATAATGTACACACAGCACCCCATATTGACAGCAGAAAAACACAGAATTGTTGACATTTTTCAGATTTATTAAAAAAGAAAAACTGAAATATCACATGGTCCTAAGTATTCAGACCCTTTACTCAGTATTTAGTAGAAGCACCCTTTTGATCTAATACAGCCATGAGTCTTTTTGGGAAAGATGAAACAAGATTTTCACACCTGGATTTGGGGATCCTCTGCCATTCCTCCTTGCAGATCCTCTCCAGTTCTGTCAGGTTGGATGGTAAACATTGGTGGACAGCCATTTTTAGGTTTCTCCAGAGATGCTCAATTGAGTTTAAGTCAGGGCTCTGGCTGGGCCATTCAAGAAAAGTCACGGAGTTGTTGTGAAGCCACTCCTTCGTTATTTAAGCTGTGTGATTAGGGTCATTGTCTTGTTGGAAGGTAAACCTTCAGCCCAGTCTGAGGTCCTGAGCACTCTGGAGAAGGTTTTTATCCAGGATATCCCTGTACTTGGCTGCATTAATCTTTCCCTTGATTGCAACCAGTCGTCCTGTCCCTGCAGCTGAAAAACACCCCCACAGCATGATGCTGCCACCACCATGCTTCACTGTTGGGACTGTATTGGACAGGTGATGAGCAGTGCCTGGTTTTCTCCACACATACCGCTTAGAATTAAGGCCAAAAAGTTCTATCTTGGTCTCATCAGACCAGAGAATCTTATTTCTCACCATCTTGGAGTCCTTCAGGTGTTTTTTAGCAAACTCTATGCAGGCTTTCATGTGTCTTGCACTGAGGAGAGGCTTCCGTAGGGCCACTCTGCCATAAAGCCCTGACAGGTGGAGTGATGGTTGACTTTCTACAACTTTCTCCCATCTCCCGACTGCCTCTCTGGAGCTCAGCCACAGTGATCCTTGGGTTCTTCTTTACCTCTCTCACCAAGGCTCTTCTCGCCCGATAGCTCAGTTTGGCCAGACGACCAGCTCTAGAAAGGGTTCTGGTCGCCCCAAACGTCTTCCATTTAAGGATTATGGAGGCCACTGTGCTCTTAGGAACCTTAAGTGCAGCAGAATTTTTTTTGCAACCTTGGCCAGATCTGTGCCTTGCCACAATTCTGTCTCTGAGCTCTTCAGGCGGTTCCTTTGACCTCATGAGTCTCATTTGCTCTGACATGCACTGTGAGCTGTAAGGTCTTATATAGACAGGTGTGTGGCTTTCCTAAGCAAGCCCAATCAGTATAATCAAACACAGCTGGACTCAAATGAAGGTGTAGAACCATCTCAAGGATGATCAGAATAAATGGACAGCACCTGAGTTAAATATATGAGTGTCACAGCAAAGGGTCTGAATACTTAGGACCATGTGATACTTCAGTTTTTCTTTTTTAATAAATCTGCAAAAATGTCAACAATTCTGTGTTTTTCTGTCAATATGGGGTGCTGTGTGTACATTAATGAGGAAAAAAATGAACTTAAATGATTTTAGCAAATGGCTGCAATATAACAAAGAGTGAAAAATTTAAGGGGGTCTGAATACTTTTCGTCCCCACTATATGCTACAGTGAGGGAAAAAAGTGTTTGACCTCCTGCTGATTTTGTACGTTTGCCCACTGACAAAGAAATGATCAGTCTATAATTTTAATAGTAGGTTTATTTTAACAGTGAGACAGAATAACAACAAAAATATCTAGAAAAACGCATTTCATAAAAGTTATAAATTGATTTGCATTTTAAGGAGTGAGATAAGTATTTGATCCCCTATCAATCAGCAAGATTTCTGGCTCCCAGGCGTCTTCTATACAGGTAACAAGCTGAGATTAGGAGCACTCCCTTAAAGGGAGTGCTCCTAATCTCAGCTTGTTAACTGTATAAAAGACACCTATCCACAGAAGCAATCAACCAATCAGATTCCAATCTCCCCACCATGGCCAAGACTAAAGAGCTGTCCAAGGATGTCAGGGACAAGATTGTAGACCTACACAAGGCTGGAATGGACTACAAGACCATGGCCAAGCTGCTTGGTGAGAGGGAGACAACAGTTGGTGCGATTATTCACAAATGGAAGAAACACAAATGAACTGTCAATCTCCCTCAATCTGGGGGCTCCATGCAAGATCTCACCTCGTGAAGTTTCAATGATCATGAGAACAGTGAGGAATCAGCCCAGAACTACACGGGAGAATCTTGTCAATGATCTCAAGGCACCTGGGACCATAGTCACCAAGAAAACATTTGGTAACACACTACGCTGTGAAGGACTGAAATCCTGCAGCGCCCGCAAGGTCCCCCTGCTTGAGAAAGCACATGCACAGGCCCATCTGAGGTTTGCTAATGAACATCTGAATGATTCAGACAGGGCCGTCTTTAATATTAGCTGGACCCTGGGCAAAAAATTTCTTGGGCCCCCCCCCCCATGCAATTTCACTCTCCACATGCTCTGATTCATACAATAAATAGCAGCTAGACTTAAAATCAGTTACTGTATCAGATCAGGCAGCAATTGCGATCGGTTGCCAGCAGTTACAGCATATCATTACTGCTTACTGACTGGTTGTTAGAGGTTACAGCACACATTATGCAGACATCCCAACCTGCAAAAACTCATTTCAGGAAGGTGGCAAACTCATTATAGGGAGGTGACGCGCCGGCGCCCCCCCCCCCAAATTAAATGCAGCCTGATCAGTACCAATTAAAGTTTGCCGTTTTTGACATACATAGGCATTCCGTGTCTCTTATTTTTTCTTTTTTACTAGTAAGGCTGTTTTCACACTGAGGCGCTTTACAGGCACTATAGCGCTAAAAATAGTGCCTGTAAAGAGCCTCACCTCTTAAAAGCACCCCGCTAGTGGCCGAATAGTGCCGCTAAAACGACGGAAAAGCAGCGCTAAAAATAGCGGCACTTTACCTCGACGCCCCCAACGCCTCAGTGTGAAAGCACACTAAATGTTTTTTGAATGAGTACTGTCTGCATCAGAGAGAAGGGAGAGTGTAAAATTAAGTGCTGAAACATGGAAGCTTCAAGTTAAATTTGCAATAAAATGTATAATGTCATATTATGGCAAGTTCTCCTGCCATGTCCCCAGCAATCAGCTCTTCACAGAGGAATCTGCTAGGACTGCCATTGTAACATCAAATATTATAAAGACTTTTGGCATAATCTACTGAAAACTTCTATTTTCAATATATATTAGCAAACAGTGGCATACCTTGGGTGTAGGTAGGACATGAAGAACAGTCAGCCTTGGATAGAGCAAACTGGAGATGCTCTAAAATCACATTCCAATTCACCTGCATATACAAGCAGCCCCCAATGGCAGGAAGAGAGAAGTGAACGTCTAGAGGGAATCTAGGGGTGCTGTCTATTTGATAACACTGGGAAGGAAAGCGGCAGCGTGTCAGCTCAGTAACATTCCGCCGCTCCGTCTGCTCTGCGTTTCTAAGTGACAGGCTCAGCCGGGAGATCGCCCGGCGCTCCCGGGTGTCTGTGAGCCAGCATCCAAATGCGGGAGTGTCCCGCGATTTGTGGGAGACTTGAGATGTCTGCATTACGGCTCACTGATTAGTTGCTAGAGGTTACAGCAAATGATTTCTGCTTGTTAATCGGTTGCTAGAGATTACTGTACAGTAATATTGCTCACTGATTGGTTGCTAGAGGTTACAGCACATCATTTCCTCACTGCAGGGGAGTATGATATACATATGAATGCTTCCTTTATTTATATATCAATGCAGCTGGCCGCAGCTATTTGCTTAGTAATCCCGATGCTATTTACATATGAATGCCGGTTATTTACATGTAAACACAGGGTCTGTAGGTGGGTCATCTGTACACAACAATAGAGCAGAGCTGGACAGCATTAGTACCAGCACTTCACACTGAGATATCAGGACACAGCACAGGAATAAAACTTCAAGAGACAAGGGAATTTAAACTGGGATAGTTGGCAAGTATGAGGCAGCTGCTTTGGGCCCCACAACAATGTCAGGGCCCAGGGCAGCTGCCCCTTTTGCCCTGCCTTAAAGAAGGCCCTGGATTCAGAGGAGAGCTAGGTGAAAGTGTTGTGGTTAGATGAGACCAAAATTTAGCTCTTTGGCAACAACTCAACTCGCTGTGTTTGGAGGAGGAAGAACACCATCAAACATGAAGGTAGAAACATTATGCTTTGGGGGTGTTTTCTGCTAAGGGGACAGAACAACTTCTCCGCATCAAGGGGACGGGGGCCACGTGCCATCAAATCTTGGGTGAGAACCTCCTTCTCTCAGCCAGGGCATTGAAAATGGGTTATGGATGAGTATTCCAGCATGACAATGACCCAAAACACACACAGCCATTGCGACAAAGGAGTGGCTCAAAACCAAGCACATTGAGGTCCTGGAGTGTCCTAGAGATGTGTGCAAACCTAGTGGCCAAGGGGCGTGACTTAGCAATGGTCGGGTGAAGACGTCTTCTCGGTGAGCTCCTGTCTTCCCCCGGCTTACCCTGGCATCCAGCCGACTACACTGCTAAAACAACAGCAGCATGCCAAACAGCAAAAAGCCCAGAACTAACACACCGTTCCGCAGTAACCGTCCACTCACCCTGAGGAGCGGTATTCAGAGATTTCTCTGGGACACACAGCAGACTCTGCCAGGCGCCAGTTCGGAGATCCCACGTGGGCCACCGCTGGAAGTGTGTAATGCTTCCACTCTGCTCTCTCCCTCTGCACCAGATACGGAACCCAGACCTGTCCTAGGGGACTCCGGCAGCCTTCCTCTCAGCCATGCACAGTTCCTCCCAACAAACAGGCAGCTTGCCAGAGGATCTCCGCTCCATTCTGCAGGCCCTACCAACAAAGGCAGACATTGAAGCTCTCGCGGCATAGAGAAAGCCCATGGACGCGACATACAGGAGGTAAGAGCTGAGATGCAGACAATAACTGAGCGGATGGAGAGCGGGGAGGCCTCTTGAGCACCGAGTGGCGGCCCTGGAGGGTGCACAAGCAACACAGACAGCCACAGACCTACAGCTTCCTTGGAAGACATGGAGGACAGCAGCCGCCGCAATAATCTGCCGCTACGGGGTCTCCCGGAGGCTACAGGCGCTGAGAACCTGGCGATGATGGTGGTTGCCATCTTCCGGGAAATACTGGGGGAACCATCCCCCCCTGGAGCTGGACCGGGTGCACAGGACTCTCGGCCCCAGGCACTTCCGACCCAGATCGCCCCTGGGAGGTTTTGTGTCGGCTACACCGATACACTCATAAGGAGTTAATCTTGCGCAAGGCATGGGAGCATGGAGATGTCAGGTTTGATGGGGCCACAATAAAGATACTGCCGGACTTATCCAGAGCTACGTTGCAACGAATAGCTCTACTGAGGCCAGTACTGGACCTAGCCAGAAGGAAGGGCTACACCTACTGCTGGGGATACCCCCTGGCGGTCACATTTCGCAAGACATCGTCCTCCTTTACTCTGCGGACCCCGTCAGACCTATCGGCACTCTTCACATTCCTGGAAACAGAACCGTTGAGAGTCCCGGACTGGTTGGTCATTCTCCCTCGCCAGTTTAACCGCCCAACCAACGCAACCCTCCAGAGTGGCCAATTTCCCCGCCAGCAGATGCCCAGCAGGAGAGTGCAGTCGCCATCTTCGGTGGAAGGGTCGCGTGAGTCTTAATTAAATGGACACTACCCTACCCCATCATGCTGCATTTCACAGTCTGTTGGGGTCTCTCTCTAATTTCCAGTTTAGTTCACTGAGGGCGCTACCCCCCACCACCCTACTGACTTAGGAGGCAACTCCCCCCCCCTGCATAAGCCTCATCACCCCTTGCCACACCATTTCTCCCTACCTCCCCTATGTCCACACGAAACGCACCTGGAACGTTCCCCGATGTCACCAGCACCCGCGGAGGCAAACCACTACGCCCACAACCATCAGCAAGGCACACATCATGGTGTGGTTACCAACGCACCTGAACTCTCACTTTTGGAGTGAAGTGGTCCTCAGGTTCAATACGCCCAGATGACATTGTGACTTAGGAGCGAGAACTTTGTGCAACCCCTCTCACCAAAGACCAAAGAGCAGCTCAAAGGCTGAGTCCCCCCAGCAACTTACTCTATACAGGGGATCCTGTCCCGTTTCTCACTGTTACATCAAAGTTTATATGTTACCAGAGAGGTATCTGTGTACGACACCATTGGCTTAGAGGGGTGGGAGGGGGGGGTGAGCTGAGCTGTGCTCATTTTTGCTTGCTCACAATATGTATGCAGGTCATTATAGGGTTCACGCATGCTGGATGCAGCATAGAGTTGGAAAACTTGCTACCTCTTGAGAGTCAGGGGACGACGTATAGGGGGTGATGAGGGTAGAACCAACACATGGGGCCAGAAGTTGGAATGAGGGGTCAGCTAAACTCAGAAGTCTATTCGTTTACCCTAACACGCACTGTGTAATGCAATAGTTTATTAATTTACAGTAGTTCTTGTCTGTTTTCAAACTTAATATATGCTTGCATGTTAATGTTAAAAGTTGTCAATATATGATGTTGTATTTCATTCCAGAGCCAGGGTGGCCAGGGGCGGCCGATGAGGCTCTCGCTGGCTGTTCCTTCCCATTCCCCCACGTAAGCCAAAGTTCGAATACCAGCTTCTGTTCTTACCCTAATCCTTACCTACCCCCTTTACCCCCCCTTCTCTGCTCCACCTCTTCAATCTCCCCAAACCCCTATCTTTAACTCCCCTCTACAGACAGGGTGATGAGATCCATAAAAATAGTGTCTCTAAACGCTAGAGGCCTGAACATCCCCAAAGAGCGTATGCTCTTGAATGACCTAAAGAAGGCTCACGCAGACATCGCCTTCATCCAGGAGACCCACTTTAAGCATGACAAACTACCTATCCTTAAAAGCAGATTCTTCCCCCTGACGTACCACTTTACTAACCCTACAGCTAAATCCAAGGGTGTCACCATATTGCTGTCCAGTAAAATACCATGGAAATGTCGGGCAGAAATGATCCAGGGGGACGTTTTGTATTTCTGAAAGGGCTCGTGGGTGAAACACAACTTACTCTAGCAACGCTATATGCCCCAAACGACCAACAAGCTAAATTCATCTCACAAACCTTAGACAAATTGACAGAATTCGCGGAGGGGCAGTTGATTCTTGGGGGAGACTTCAACGTCCCTCTGATCCCTTCATCGGACACCTCGTCCGGGTTTTCTGTGATCCCGCCATCTCAGAGGAAAAGGATAGCTAAATTCCTACACAAGTCCCAACTGATAGATATATGGCGCCTGCAACACTCAGGGGAGCGTGACTACACGTTCTATTCCATACCGCACAAACTTTACACCAGGATAGACTTCTTTTTGATTCCCCATAACCAATTACATGCTGTATCCGACTCCTTGGTCGGCCATATTACCTGGTCGGACCACGCCCCCATCTCCCTTACATACACTCTGGATGGGGGAGACTCTACTAGACCCAGATTCCGGCGACTCAATGAGAGTCTTCTTCAGATCTCAGAAGTCCTGACAGATGTCCTGAAAGAGTTAACCTTGTACTTCCAGGAAAATGACACACCAGACTGCGACCCCGAGTCCCTTTGGGAAGCTCATAAGACTGTACTTAGAGGAACACTCATTAAACACGGGGCGCGCATCAAGAGAGAACGCAATGCTCAAATCTCCAAACTACTTTCCACACTTGCCTTAGCGGAATCCCGACACAAACATAACCCCACACCGGAATTAGAGATCGAATTGGGAACTATACGCAAACAAATTACTGACCTACTTCAGTACAGAGCAAAAGCAGCATTACAAATATGTCGGAAAATAAGTTATGAATCAGGAAACAAATGTGGTAGGCAGATCAGTCAAAGATCAAAAATCAGCGGCTTACATTCCCCAAATTAAGAGCCCAGACGGGAGGAAAGTTATACTACCGAAACATATATCACGTGAGTTCAGAGACTTCTACCACTCACTATACAACTTACCAAATAGGAACCCCCCCCACAAACGGATATTGATGACTATACTGCGACCTCACAAATGCCCTCTCTACCCTTGGAAGCCCTAGAGGACCTGGACTCCCTGATCACTTTAGAGGAACTTCAGCTCGCTATTGGGACCTGAAACCAGGCAAAGCCCCGGGCCCAGACGGATACACCATCCAATATTACAAAACTCTCCTCCTGATTATAGGCCCACGAATGGTAACATTCTTTAACGCAATAGGCAGAGGGACACAATTCCCCAGAGACACCTTAAAAGCGCACATTACGCTGATTCACACAGAAGGAAAAGATCTGGGGTCCTGCGGGAGCTATAGACCTATTTCTCTATTAAATACTGACCTAAAGCTGTTCACCAAAATATTAGCTACCCGCTTAGCACAACATATCCAATCCCTATCACATCTAGACCAGGTAGGCTTTATCCCTACAAGGGAGGCGAGGGACATCATTAAGGTGCTGAACCTCGTCCACATAGAAAATGCTAGTCGTACCCCATGTGTCTTTGTCAGTACAGATGCCAAAAAGCATTTGACAGAGTAAACTGGAACTTTATGTTCTCTGTCCTACTTCACATTGGAGTAGGAGAGCGGATGATGAATTGGATAGGTAGGATCTATTGTAACCCAACAGCTCAGGTGAAAGTGAACAGACTGTTATCCGATCCTTTCCCTATTGAAAACGGCACGAGACAGGGCTGCCCACTATCCCCCCTCCTGTAAAGTATTTGCATATGCAGACAATCTACTCTTCTCTCTGACAAACCCAATAACCTCCTTACCAAACCTAATGAAGGAATTTGACATATATGGAGCTATCTCAAAGCTAAAAATAAACTTTGCTAAGTCAGAAGCTATGGGTGTTGTTGTCCCCCCCACTCTATCTCAACCATCCAGTCAAATTTCCACTTTAAGTGGACGAATTTAGCCCTCAAATACCTAGGGACACTTATCCCATCAGACATATCACGCACATTTGCTCTTCACTTCCCACCACTACTGACAAAGACCCGCACCTTGCTAGACACCTGGCACAAAGGATTACACTCTTGGTTCGGCAGATGCAACCTGATAAAAATGTGTATCCTTCCCAAATTCCTCTACCTTTTCCAAGCCCTCCCCATTCAGATTCCTACATCTTTCCTCAAACAAGTACAAGCCCTCTTTACCCACTTCATCTGGGCCCAAAAAAAACCTAGACTGAACAAAATCCAAATGTCACTGCCCAAACAGAATGGAGGCCTAGCGGTCCCAGATATCTGACGATATTATCAGGCCACTCACTTAGGCAGAATCTTAGATTGGGGACGGAACATATAAGTTTTGGACACATATAGAACAATCTCAAACCACTATTCCTCTAAAAAGTGCACTCTGGTGTTTTAACTCCTTGCACCCTAGATTGAAATCCCACCCGTTGATTGGGACTACGTTAAAACACAGCTTTCACGTAGCCACACAAACACTGTTGACGACAGAGACTTCACCACTCTATCCGATTCTCGGACATCCAAACTTCATACCTGGCCTGCACCAGACGGAATACTCAATTTTGAGGGACCTGGGATGGGAACAGGCCTCCAAGTTTGTGACGGCGGGTCGCTGGGCGTTCCTTTACGGAATTGACTGACGCGTCGGGTAGCTAACACCTTCCCTTTTGGAAGGCGGCACAAATACACCACTTCCTACACGCCATCCCTGATCCACAAGTCTTCTCCCGCCCACTGACGACTTTTGAGGAACACTGCGCGGGGACCGGGCTGATATCACAGACTCTCTCACAAATGTATTCTCTTTTAAACTCGCCCCCTAAACAACCAAGTCTACGTTGCTTGGAAAGATGGGAGGCTGACCTCAACCGTAAATTCTCAGAAACACAGAAACAACGTATCATCACCTTTGCCATCAAATCCTCCTTGTGCACCAAAATGCAAGAAACACATTTTAAAATCTTCTCCAGATGGTACCTCAACCCACCAGGCTGCACAAATGCTTCCCTACCTCCTCAGACCGCTGTTGGCGGTGCGGAGAAGACAAGGGCTCATTGTTACACATTTTCTGGTCTTTCCCAAGTTTGACGATTTTTTGGAGCCCTCCCCATTCAGAAGTCCGTCGTATTACACAAACATTCACAGAATACGAAATTCCGGAAGATGCGTCTTTCTTCCTACTACACTTATCGAAGATCCCAATCAAAACCTACAAAAAATCATTGCTACGTCACTTACTGGAAGCAGCAGTACCCACCGTCTGTTGGGTGCTGGCTGAGAAAAGTAGAAGAAATGAACAAAATGGAAGACCTGATCCTTACCGCGCAACACAAACGAGAGAAATACACAAGGACCTGGAGTCCTTGGAATATTTTCATTTACTCAGATGAAGGGACATCTTTACTAGGGACATAACATAACATTCCTTTAGCCTAGAGAAGTGTCAGCCACTCCCTGCCTCGCCCTGTCTCCACCCCCTTCCCCTTCTCTCCTCCCTCCCTCCCCCACCCCCTTCCTTTCCCTTTCTATCCCTCTTTCTATTACTCTAATGCTGTCAAAAAACCCAAAAATGAACACAGAGAGGACTTTGCCACTTTAAAATTTTACTCAAACCACTTGATAAGAATGTAAAGTACATGACTTGCAGACTCTCTCCCATGTATGATCATGTACAGATGTATGTCGTAACTTCAGCTGCAATGTTTCCAAATTTTTTTGTACTCATTTCTCGATGACATGTACATCTATGTTGTGAGGGTGGAGTTCCTCCATATGTGTTTTCTTAATAAAAAAATTTATATTTGAAAAAAAAAAAAAAACCTGGTGGCCAACTGCAAGAAATGTCTGACCTCTGTTAGTGCCAACAAGGGTTTTGCCACCAAGTACAGTACTAAGTCATGTTTTGTGAAGGGGTCAAATACTTATTTCATTCATTAAAATGCAAATCAATGAATAACTTTTTTGAAATGCGGTTTTCAAATATTTTTTGTTGTTATTCTGTCTCTCACTGTTAAAAAAACCTACTATTAAAATTATAGACTGATCATTTCTTTGTCAGTGGGCAAACATACAAAATCAGCAGGGGATCATATACTTTTTTCCTTCACTGTATATATGTAACCAATCCTAGCGACACAGACTGCTGCTGCATTAATCTAAGCGTGTAAGTGGACCTGTCCTCTACCTGTCTGTTGGCATTTTTTTTTTTTGGAGGGTTTATTACAGTGTCTCAATAACCAGTTTCCCTTCATCAGTCAGAAGCTTGTGGTTCCCTTACATCCATGTTTCTTTTCAGGATGGTTGCTAGGAAACCCAGTGACAATTTGGGTTTGAGATGATATAAGATCAGAAGAACACTTTCAGTTGACAGGCAGCACACTAACCAAACCCTAGTTTAGCCTGCCGTCACGCATAACTCTTTATGTCAGAAGTAAACGTTACTTGAATTGTGCATGCTAGATCGATGATATTTTGTTTATAGCTGGAGAATGCCAATCAGGTGCACAATCAACTGATGATTGAAGGGCACAGTCTAATTAAATTTAGTTGAAGCAGGAAGTAAAGAGTGAGGTCCATCTGTGGGTTATGGGCAAGGGATAATATTGATGTCAGCAAAAAAGCATAATGATTGAATGGGATGCTGACAGCCTGTTATTGAACATAGTAATTCAACTATTTTAAAAAAAGACTAGAAAAAGTGCGTCCATTGGTTAAATCAGATGAATTTCAGAAGCATTCATTAGTGACTTCACAAGTGAAGAAGCATGTCAATGCAGTGGTGATTAGTGGGGTAGTCGTCGTTATCAAATCAGCAAGCGGGGTAGTGCACATCAGTGATAGGGTACCATGCATATTAGTTCAGTGGAACCAAGTGCGATCAGGGCTGGTGCAAAGATTTTTGACACCCTAGGCGAAACCTCATTTTGCCAACCCCCCTGGCCCCACCCTTGGCTCCACCTCCTTTGCCCTGGCCATGTATACCCCACCTTTTTAATTAAATGCCCATCAAATGCAGCCTCACCAACGCCCATCAATGCAGCCTCACCAGTGCCCATCAATACAGCCTCACCAGCATCCATCAAATGCAGCCTCACCAGCACCTATGAAATGTAGCCTCACCAGCACCCACCAAATGCAGCCTCACCAGCACCCACCAAATGCAGCCTTACCAGCGCCCATCAAATGCAGCCTCATCAGCACCCACCAAATGCAGCCTCACCAGCGCCCACCAAATGCAGCCTCACCAGCGCCCATCAAATGCAGCCTCACCAGCGCCCATCAAATGCAGCCTCACCAGCGCCCACCAAATGCAGTTTCACCAGCACCCATCAAATGCAGTCTCACTAGCACACATCAAATGCAGCCTCACCAGCGCCCATCAAATGTAGCCTCACCAGCGCCTATCAAATGCAGCCTCACCTGCTCCCATCAAATTCAGCCTCACTAGCTCCCATCAAATGCAGCCTCACCAGCGCCCATCAATGCAGCCTCACCAGCGCCCATCAAATGCAGCCTCACCAGCGCCCATCAAAATGCAGCCTCACCAGCGCCCATCAAAATGCAGCCTCACCAGCGCCCATCAAATGCACCCTCACCAGCGCCCATCAAATGCAGCCTCACAAGCGCCCATCAAATGCAGCCTCACAAGCCCCCATCAAATGCAGCCTCACCAGCGCCCACCAAATGCAGCTTCACCAGCACCCATCAAATGCAGCCTCACCAGTGCCCATTAAATGCAGCCTCACCAGCGCCCATCAAATACAGGCTCACCAGCACCCATCAATGCAGCCTCATCAGCACCCATTACATGCAGCCTCATCAGCGCCCATCAATGAATGTTCGCTTGCTTCCATTCATATGGGAGTCGGGACACAGACACAGTCCTCCGCTGCCGCTGCGCCTCTGACACTGTGTGCGAATGGAGCGGCGGCTGCCTGCTGATGCTGAGACTTAGTTGTTTGCTGCAGAGATAAGAGAGTAGGAACAGCAGTGGCCGGGCACCCTAGGCAGCAGTGCGCCTTAGGCGGCTGCCTAGTTTGCCTAGTGGTAGCACCGCCCTGAATGATGACAAGTTAAAGTGATTGTAAAGTACATTTTTTAAATTAAAATAATAAACAGGTTTATACGTACCTGCTCTGTGCAATAATATTACTTCCTCTTCTTTGAGGTCCCTCACCAGTGATCTTGGCTCCTCCCCCTCGGCTCTCTGCTCACTGGATTTGGCAATGACTCCTGTTCTTCTCAACAAAGCCTGTGAGACTAGAAAGAGAGAGAAAGAAGACCTGCAGCTGGGCACAGCGCTGGATCGATACAGGAGTTAGGTAAGTGTTAGGGAAGAGGGGAACACACCTTACTTTAAAGTGGTTGCAAACCTCTGACATGAAATATGAACAAAGCATATCCCTCTATAGTGTGTACTTGTCTCAATCTAAAGCACTAAGTGTCATTTCTCTCTCCTATCTGCAGGGTCAGGTAGGAGAGAGAAGTCAGGTCTGACATGTTTTCTTGACACTAATGCCCTGTACACATGGTCGGATTTTCCAACGGAAAAAGTGCGATCGGATTGTGTTGTCGGAAATTCCGATCGTGTGTGGGCTCCATCTGACTTTTTCCGTCGGTATTTCCGACACACAAAGTTTGAGAGCAGGATATAAAATTTTCCTACAATAAAATCCAATCAGTTAAATTCCGATGCACAAAGTGCCACGCATGCTCAGAATAAATTAAGAGACGAAAGCTATTGGCTACTGCCCCGTTTATAGTCCCAACATACGTGTTTTACATCACCGCTTTCAGAACGATCGGATTTTCCGACAACTTTGTGCGACCGTGTGTATGCAAGACAAGTTTAAGCCAACATCCATCGGAAAAAATCCATGGATTTTGTTGTCGGAATGTCCGATCAATGTCCGATCATGTGTATAGGGCATAAGTGATAAAAAGGAGACAGAGGAGGGAGCTCCAGCACACAATCTGCCATTGACAGCCTCAGCTCTGTTTCTGTGTGCCTCTTCCCTCCAATAAGGATTTTAACTGTACTGTCCGCCCTCATGTTGTAAAGCTTTGCGCAAACTGTTGGTGTTATATAAATCCTGTATAATAATATTAATCAGCTCTCAATGAGCTCTACAGAGTGTAACTTCTGCTCCCTGCCACCCACTTTCTGAAAGCTCAGACAAGCTGTAAAATGTTTTGGACTTTGAACAGCTGTAGAGAAGAGAGCGTTGCAGATAAACAGGTACAACCTATGTAAGAGGATTTGTTTTATCTCTGTGTATCACCTGAGGCCAGGCACTTCACTGCATTTATGTAAGAGTTTACAAATGCCTTAATGCATTAAGGTAAAAACACTTTAAAATCACTTAAAGAAAGAACACAATACCAGAGTCTTGGTTGCCTTGGACCTTGAAAAGGCATTTGATTCTGTTGCCTGGCCCTATATGGAGGATGTACTCAAGATATATGGTTTTGGCCCCACTTTTAGAAAGTGGATTCAGCTCTTATATCAGAAACCGACAGCACAGATTAAACTTGGAAGGGTGTTATCCTCTTCATTCCCTGTGAAGCGAGGCACCGGATAAGGGTGTCCTCTATCCCCCGCCCTCTTCTCCCTGATGGTTGAGCCCCTGGCTGTTGCACTGCGGTCCTCGGATGCTGTCGGGGGGGGGGGGTACAGGTCGGATCCCTGGAGGAAAAGATAGCACTCTATGCTGATGATATTATCCTTTTCCTCTGGGATCCGGGGCCCTCCCTCCGGGCAGCGTTAGAGCTCCTCTCACACTTCGCTGACATGTCAGGACTAAGAGTTAACTGGGACAAGTCCCAGGTAATGCCAGTAGATCCGGGTGCTACACAGTTAGTGGATCCGTCACTCCCACTTCAATGGGCTGAGAGTATAAAGTATCTTGGTATCCATATTTCCCCCAGAATACAGGACTTTCTGCAAGCTTAACCTTCTCCCTCTCCTACAAAATTTTCAAAATAGGTTGAAAGCGTAGGCTAACCTTCCCCTCACATTGATTGGAAGGATCGATTTAATCAAAATTAAATTGCTACCCCCTCTTGTGTATGTAGTGCGCCATTCTCCAATGTGGATACCTAAGGTACTTTTTAAGCGGCTAAATTCTCACATATCCAGCTTTTTGTGGGGCTCCGCCCCCCCTCGTTTCTGATTGTCCATTCTCCAAAGACCTTGGACCCAGGGGGGCCTGGCCTGCCCTGATTTTTTTTATTCCATCCCGGACCCGGTAATATGGGCATCACAGGGTATTAGATATCTACATCATATCTGTGAGAATGGTGCACTGCTGACATTTGACCAACTTAAAGCTAGATTCGACTTACCCAATGTGTACTTCTTCCAGTTCCTGCAGCTTCGCCACGCCTACAGAGCACAGTTTGGGGACTCTCCCCTGACCCTGTACCAGTCAAACACGGAGTCGCTTCTACATCAAGATACGTTAATTAAACCATTATCCACAATTTACAAGGCTCTACGGCCTTCCTTACATCACGGTTTGGAGAGACTTCGTGACTTCTGGGTGTCGGAGCTGCCGGAGTTGGATGGGGAGGACTGGGAAGATATCTGGGACTCCCCCTTTGAACACCTGGTCTCTTCTAGAGATCGGTTGATCCAGTTTAAAATATTACATAAGTTTTATTACACTCTGTGACAGACTCACCCGAGACAGAGGCTATTGGAGGGGACTGAACGCTAGCCTGTTGCCTTTTGATTATGGGCCCTGGATTTTCAATGGAACGGTGCTCTTTGTGGGGTGAATTGGAGGACCGATTTGAACTGTATTAATCGGACTCAGTCGTGTATATATGTATATATTGTTTGTTGTTTGATTCTGTTGGGGACTCTTTGCTGTGGATCTGTGTCCCTGAAGAGGGAGGGGGGGTTCCTCCAGCAGGCCCCTGCTGATAAGACTGATTCATTCTGTTGGGACACATCCTGTGAGGAGATGCTGGTGTCATCAACCTGTGTTTATGTTAATTGAATGAGCTAATGACATTGTCCTCTATACAATGTAGGAGACGGGACGACTGCCATTGTGTTGATATAACTGTGTGAAGCTCGGTGACCACAAGTGTGGGCGAAAGGTCATGTCTCAGTCACCTAGGCTGTATAAAGGATTAGATAATTAGCTCATGTTAATTAGGTTATGTTTGTATTGTTAGAGTAATCTTCTCCTGTGTATATAAGACTGTATTCTGGTTCTGAATAAAGTGAGTTCTTGGTAGCAACAAGCAAGTGTCGCCTTGTTTGTGCTCAGAAAGGTTGGGGTATCTGTATACAGACTGGGAGGAAGTGGTATATGATGGAAGCACTCAAGCGAAGTGTGGGACGTTCCGTGACATTGGTGGCAAGCAGCGGGAAAGCTTCCTGAAGTCTGGGACATCCAAACCTCCAACTGGATCCAAGATCAGCATAGCAGACTTCAGTCACCCCAGCGGAGATATGGACCTGGCATCAGAGTTCCCGGGGCTGCTGCAGATCATCCTTTCAACATACACCAGGACTGTGTCTGAGGATGAATACCTGGAGCTTAGGCAGCAAATTCGGGTGGAGCTCTGGATTGCAGCCCTCCGTCTCGCTGGTATAAAACAGGGCAAGTGCTTTCCAACCCAAGAGCAACGGGCCAGTGACCAACGGGCATTGCGGATGGCACTCCTGGGAGAGCAGCCCCAGGAGCAATGGGTGACTGAGTTGGACAGGTTGGTCCAGCAGGAGATAGAGCTGGACAATCGTTATCGGGCTCTGCAATGGCACGCAGAGGAGGGATATTTAGGGGAGACAACAGAATGCTCTCCGGAGGGATATGACTTTGGCGGCCCTGGATTGCTGTGGGAGAACCTTACAGATCTTTTTATGTTTGGCGATGAAGGGGAACCTGACCTTGAGGACCTGAGAGACTATAGAGAGTCTATGCTCGGTCTTACAGGGGTCTCAGAGCTCAAACCTGATCTGGACCATTTGCTAAGGAAGGAACAGCATCTGGAAAGGGCATACAGGAAACTGCTAGAACAAGTTCAGCAGCATGCCAGAGAATCGGCAGTGGAAAATCCAGGGATTTGCCGTCCCCAAACCTGAAGTGCTGACAACAGAGCAGAGCTCTGCTAACCTCTGCCCAGAAATGATAGCATCTTCTGGGTTCCATGGACAGGAGATGGTGAACCTCTATCCCCAGACATCAGTTGCAGAGACATGGGATTTGATAGACTTTTCTACTGAGGAAGAACAACCTGATGAGCCTCCAGCAGAAGAGCTGCTATCAGGGCCAAAGTTCACTGTGTTCTGCCCAGCACCAACAGTGGCTTCGGCCTTCTTGAGAGAAGAGGTAGTCGGCCTTTCTCCCACAACACTGACAGGGACATGTGATTTTCTGCCAGCAGCATCTATGGAGTTAAAACAAACTTCTCCAGCTGAAGATCTGGTAACTGAACAGAGGGTCCAAGACCTCTGCCCCACACTTTTACCAATTCCAGAGACTGGGGATTTAATAGACGTTTCTGTAGAGGAGGAACCACCTGGCAAACCCCCAGCAGAAGTGCTGGCAACCGGACAGAGGGTCCAAGACCTCTGCCCCACACCTGCAGCAATTGTGGAGGCTCAGGGTGAGAAGATGGCAATCACTTCCCAGCAGCAGATACAGGGGGAGAAGGGAGAGGAGGTGTGTGTTGTCCCTCCCCAACAGTTGGCCAGGGTGGAGGAAGCGGGCTTTCCTCCCCAGCAAAGATCCGTGTACCTGGGAGACAGTACCATCGACATGTCGTCCCAGCAGCCAGATGAGGGAATAGAAAAGGAAGCAGCTGGCTCCCTTTTCCAATGGCAACTACACAGTTTGGGAGTGGAGGAAGCCAGCCTCCTGCCCCAACGGTTAGCTGGAGCGGAGGATGCAGAGTCCCCAGCAGAAGTGCTGGCAACAGAGCAGAGTGCTACCAACCTCTTCCCAGCACCAGCAACAACTGTGGAGTTCCAGGGAGCCGGGGCAGTTGGCCCCTCTCTCCGACGACAAGCTGGTGTAGTGGAGCTGCTACTCCCAGCTGAATCGCTGGCAACAGGGCAGAGCACCGCTGGCCTCTGCCTAGCACCTAGTGTCCCTCTACAGCTTCAAGAAGCAGGGGTGATTGGCCCCTCTGCCCAGCAGCAGACCGAGCCCAGGAATGTTAAAAACAATCCAGCTGAAGCCCTGGCAGCCAGACAGAGAGTAAATGACCTCTGCCCCACACCTACTGAGGTCAACTATTCCTTGCAGCCAAGAATGGAGATCATGCGGGAAGACTATGTGAGTTCACTCTGCCTGACTAACGTATGTCCAGACCAGGTGGAGGTCTGGGAACTTGTTAGTCAACCTTTGATGGGGGAGAAATGTGACAGACTCACTCGAGACAGAGGCTATTGGAGGGGACTGAACGCTAGCCTGTTGCCTTTTGATTATGGGCCCTGGATTTTCAATGGAACGGTGCTCTTTGTGGGGTGAATTGGAGGTCCGGTTTGAACTGTATTAATCGGACTCAGTCGTGTATATATGTATATATTGTTTGTTGTTTGATTCTGTTGGGGACTCCTTGCTGTGGATCTGTGTCCCTGAAGAGGGAGGGGGGGTTCCTCCAGCAGCCCCCTGCTGATAAGACTGATTCATTCTGTTGGGACACATCCTGTGAGGAGATGCTGGTGTCATCAACCTGTGTTTATGTTAATTGAATGAGCTAATGACATTGTCCTCTATACAATGTAGGAGACGAGACGACTGCCATTGTGTTGATATAACTGTGTGAAGCTCGGTGACCACAAGTCTGGGCGAAAGGTCATGTCTCAGTCACCTAGGCTGTATAAAGGATTAGATAATTAGCTCATGTTAATTAGGTTACGTTTGTATTGTTAGAGTAATCTTCTCCTGTGTATATAAGACTGTATTCTGGTTCTGAATAAAGTGAGTTCTTGGTAGCAACAAGCAAGTGTCGCCTTGTTTGTGTTCAGAAAGGTTGGGGTATCTGTATACAGACTGGGAGGAAGTGGTATATGACGGAAGCACTCAAGCGGAGTGTGGGACGTTCCGTGACACACTCCATACAGGCTTCATAAAATATACCCGGACTGCACGTCACAGTGTTGGCGCTGTCAAGCTGACTCTGCGGGTTTCTTACACGTGATTTGGTCATGCCCCGATGTACAGCATTACTGGTCATTAATTAAACCTTCATCACTGAACTGACCACAATTCCTATACCCCAAAAGATCGAGATTTGCCTGCTGGGCTTGGTGGATGCTCTTGCCCCTTCGAGGGCAGTTCGTACACTACTTGGATTGCTTCTCTTCTATGCTAGGAAATTCATTATACTCAATTGGAGAGCTCCCACGTCTGCCCTTACCCTGAATGCATGGAAATCATTAGTCAATCTTGCAGTACCCTTATATAAAGAAACATTCTCTGGTAGAGGATGTCCACTTAAGTTTCAAAAGGTCTGGAACATATGGCTAGAGTCTGAAATGACAACTGTAGAACAAGAAGACCCTGTAGGTATATTGGTCTGATTTGATTTACATATAAGATGATGGTTTCTCCGGTTGTCCCCCCAGGGGTGCATTCTGACTAACCATGCACTTATGGCTGCCCAATTATTGTAGACCTTTTCTTGGGAGACGCCTGTTGTATATCACATATCTATGCTAATTGCTGAGCATTACACTTGTTATTTTTTAGCAGCAAGCTACCGGGTCACTGACCAGCAATGTATGGGGGGGCACTGACAACAGTGCTGTTTTTTTTTTTTTTTGTGGTAACTGACACCAATGTGGTACATTGCAAAGCGTTGTGATGCTCACGTGACCGTTTAACGCATGCAAAAAGAAAATGTAAATTCACTATTGCCCGTATACAGTATTTAGTGCAAACACCAAAAATGCTTGTTAAATAAATAAATGATTAAATAATAATAATAGTTAAATAAATAATTGAAAGGCATTAAAGTCCATTCACAAAAGGAAATAAATAAATACATGCATGTGGATGTTAAGTACTGGTCAAAGCTTGCCCCAGTGGTTTAAAAAATAGGTGGGAAAGTGCAAGCAAGTGTCAGCTTGATTTTAGTGAGGGGTTGATTCTGAAGGCTGGAAGACTGCATATTAAATAGAATGGAGCCCTTTGAATCCAGTCTTCTGGAATTCAAAGCAATGCAGAAGAGGAGAAGGAGATTTCAAGTGGTCCTTCTAAAGGAAAGAACCTTTAAGGAGCGCACACTGCTGGATCAAGTCTCCTATGCTGATACCCTGTAGTTCAGGTTATCTTAGCCACTTATCATAGAGCTCTATACAAAACTCATAGGTTATCTTGAGCCCTGAACACAGAGAAGCCATGCCTTATGAGCCATGACTAAGTTGCTAACTGCCTTACACTTTTTTAGAAAAGCATCATACCAAGGTAGCTGGAGAGATAGTGGGCATTTTCCATGCCTCATTTTCTCGTCTCCTCACCCAAGTCCTACATGGTTTACGTGCTTTTTTTTGCACCAATGGTGGTATGTGATGCCAATCTGATTATCGGGATGCTTGCGACAACTTACCACATGGTTTCATATGGTGTTTAAGGCTGTCAGAGCTGGGCTCTCAGCCCTCCCTTTTCAGTGCTCAGGTTGCTCAGCTGTCAGTTAATTGCCAGCACTCACCGTTCCATAGTGGCTCACCTGAAGATCATTTCCTGCTCATCAGTCCAGCCTACAGCCAGCCTCTTCTGTCTATTTAAACTGCCTGGTTCATTCCTTCTGTGCCTTCGCCTTGGTCAAACATATCTGGAGACTCTCTGCTGTGCTCCTGTTGAAGACTTGCCTGGCTGATGTCCCTTCTGGTTCCTGATCCTGTCTGCTGCCTCCAACTACGCTGATCTCTGGCTTCCTGATTTACTGGCTTGTTCTGACTGCTCGCTTTGGCTACCGAACCCCGGCTATGATTTGACTACGCTTACTATTTGTACCATTTTTGCCATTTTAATAAAAGGTGTGATTTTTACTGTATTTTCTGTCTTTGTCTGATTCATGGTTCCTGACAGTAGGCAAAGGCCATGAATTCAGAAGATGCAGGCATTCCACCTAGTGGGAATATTTTTTCCAGATTGAATGAGCAGGACCACCGCATGGATCAGTTTGCCATAACATTACAGATGCCCCAGATTCCCTCTGCTCACCGGGATCCTCCCACTGTGGCTGTTTCGGTACAACCTGTATTGCAGGCCATACCTGCTGCTGCTCCAGTCTCTGTGCAGGCACCCGCCTCGAGTATCATCTCTATAAGAGGTATGTCTGATTCTGATCCTCTTCCCCAGCAATTTGGGGGCAATCCAGTTCAAAGCAGAGGGTTTCTCAACCAGGTTGGGATTTACTTTGTGATGCTGCCCCAGATGTTCCCCAAGGACAGAAGCAAAGTAGACTTCATTATTTCTTTTCTTTATGATAGAGCTTTGGCCTGGGCAAACCCTGTATGGGAGATGCAAAAACCTATTATCCTGAGTTACCCTGAGTTTGTGGCTTCCTTCAAAAGGGTATTTGATGTTCCTGCACGCTCCACTTCTGCAGTGTCCATTAAGCAGAATACCAGAACTGTTGCCAATTACACCATTGAATTTCGTACTCTGGCAGCAGAGGTTGCTTGGAACAATGAGGCCCTTGTGGCTGCTTTTTCTCATGGTCTCTCGGATAACATCAAAGATGAGAGACCAGAGACATACCTACAGATCTGGAAAAGTTGATCACGTTTGCCATTCTCATTGACTTCAGACTCCGAGAGAGACCTTCCAAAAAGGAGCGCTTGCGGAAGCCTCCTGTATGTTTGTCTCTGAGCTATTGCAATACCACCCTTGCCTCCCTCACCTCCCATGCCTCCTGGTACCAAGTCCACCAGTGAAGCAGAACCCATGCAGTTGGGCTTCACACATCTCTACGGGGGAAAGGGCCTTTAGGAGGAGGGAGAGATTGTGCCTTTATTGTGGCCAGGCAGGTCACATTTTGAAGACTTGTCCTACCCATCTGGGAAAGGCTTGCACCTGAGGTCCTGTAGGGGACAGACCTTAGGTGGCGTTGTTACGTCCCCAGTTATCCTGAAGGATAAGCCTCTAGTTCCCTTTCCCTAGTCACCCTCTTTTGAGACACAGGCTCTAATCGACTCTTGGGCTGTAGGTCTGTTCATAGATAATGCCTTTGTGTCTAAGCACTCCATTCCGCTGCAGCTTTGTGCCACTCCACTTGCCATTGAGGCTATTGATGGCAGACCTCTACAGCCTGCCCATGTGACTCATGAGACTGCTCCATTGACCATGGCTGTAGGGACTCTTCACCATGAGATAATCCAATTCCAAGTCATTTTCCACCTCATTACCTGGTAGTCATTGGTTATCCTTGATTACAGAGGCACAACCCCTCTTTTAATTGGCATCATGCTGAGGTTCTTTCCTAGTCGCCACAATGCAGTAAAACATGTTTTGAGAAAGTGGTTAAGGTCTTTTGCACCTCTTCCCTTTTCTCCTTGCCAGGGGAGTACCACAAATTTAGCAATGTCTTTGACAATGGTCAAGCCAGTAGTTTGCCTCTGTACCGGTCCTATGATTGCGCAATTGACCTTGAACCTGGTGCCATGCACCCTCGTGGCTGGGTTTACCCTTTATCTGTCTCAAAAGATAAAGTCATGGAGGCCTATGCTGCCAAAGCACTTTCTCAAAGGTTTATCCGCAAATCCTCATCTCCTGCTGGTGCTGGCTTCTTCTTTGTGAAAAAGAAGAGTGGTGAACTGAGACCTTGCATCTATTATAGGGGTCTCAATCGCATCACGATTAAGAACGCCTATAGGATTCTATTGATTATGAAGTTATTTGACCACCTCCAGGGAGCAACGTTTTTCACAAAGATCGATCTGAGAGGGGCATACAATCTCATGAAGATCAAGGAGGGTGACAAATAGAAAACTGCATTTAATGCCAGGACAGGACATTACGAATACATTATAATGCTGTTTGGTCTTTGCAACGCTCCTACAGTTTTTCAGGAATGCATCAACAATGTCCTCCAAGATCAGTTGCAGCAATGTGTGGTAGTTTATCTCGACGATATTCTCATATATTCCAAATCACTAGAGAGCCACCACTCAGATGCCCCCCCGTTCTACAGAGGCTGAGAGACAATAACTTATATTGTAAGTTGAAAAAGTGCAAGTTCCATCGTGAACAGGTTAAATTTCTGGGTTACATAGTTACATATGTAACATACAGGGATATACTACTAGTCTCACTTCACCGTTGGGTGACAGAATTCTTGCCGCTAAGATCCATTCTCCTCCTGAGAAACCTGGTGACCACTGCTTTGTCCCTGAGAATATCTGCATTGCTTTGCTCCTGACTTACCATTCTCCCAAGGCAGTAGGCCACCCAGGGAAGATCCAACTCATCTGGGCTATTTCTCAACAATTCTGGCGGCCTAGTCTTCGCGCTGATGTAACCACCTTCGTAGCTGCTTGTTCCGTGTGTGCTCAGAGTAAGGCACCACAACGTCTTCCAGCGGGCCTCCTACAACCCATTCCCAATGGAGAGAGGCATTGGACCTACCTGTCTATGGAACAGGGCAACACTGTTTTTCCTATGGCGGTTGACCGGTTCTCGAAAATGTCACATTGTATTCCACTAAAGAAATTGCCCACATCCAAAAAACTGGCATCCATTTTTGCTTGAGAAATCTTTCGGCTATATGGGTTACACAAGGTTATCATCTTGGACAGGGGCAGCCAGTTTGTCTCCAGGTTTTGGCGAGCCTTTTGTGCACAGTTGGGAATTCAGCTTTCCTTCCCCTTTGCGCATCACTCGCAGTCCAACGAGCCAACCAAGCCTTGGAGCAGTTTCTACATTGCTATATTTCTGACCACCATAACAACTGGTTAGACCTCTGGTCCACCTTGGGTGGAGTTTGCTCACAATAGTGCTGTCTATACAGCTTCCCGATTGTCTCCTTTTTTTGGAGAATTATGGATTCCAGCCATCCATGTTGCCTGACTCATTTGTTCCTCAAAGAATTCCTGCATTACAGGAGCATCTCCGTAAATTTTGTTCCACTTGGGTGCCGGTCCAAGAGTCCTTGCGACGTGCCAGTGATAGGTACAGACTCCATGCCGACCGCAGACGCCTACCAGCGCCTTCCTACCAGGTTGGGGAGAGGGTCTGGCTGTCATCTCGTAACATCCGACTCTGTGTTCCCTCACTGAAACTGGCACCACAGGAGGCACGGAAGCCTGAAGTGGCACGAGTGCCTAGAAATTCAGATGGTGAAAGCTGCAGATGAGGTCTGTGTGCGTACTTGGATGCAGGCTGGATCTTGATGCAGGGCAGCAATCTCCAATAAGGAGATAGTATGCGTCCGGTAAAAACTACGCATGTTTACTAATGCCAGGAGTCTGGCGGACAAGATGGGAGAACTAGAGCTGCTACTGTATGAGGAAGAATTTGATTTCATGGGAATTTCAGAGACCTGGTTCAATAGCTCCCTTGATTGGCTGGCAACCATTCAAGGGTATTCCTATATCACAGGGACAGGGAGGGTAAAAAAGGGGGAGAGGTATGCCTGTATATCAAAAATGATATACAGGTGAATGTGAGGGATGACATCACTAATGGAGGTAAGGGAAGAGGTGGAATCCTCATAAGTAGAGTCACAGAGGCACAAAGTAGAAAGTAATACTAGGAGTATGCTATAGGCCCCCTAACCTGAGGGAGGAGGGGGAACGGACCTCCTATCACAGTTTGGAATGGCGGCAAGGATGGGAAGTGTCATTATAATGGGGGATTTTAATTATCCAGACATAGACTGGACGGAAGGAACTGCGCATTTATCTAAGGCTCGTCATTTCCTAAATATCTTACAGGACAATTTCATGGGTCAGATGGTAAATGCACTAACAAGAAACAATGGGTTACTAGACATACTGATTACTAACAATACAGACTTGATCGCGGATGTAGATATACGGGGCAACTTAGGAAACAGGGATCACAGGTCAATACATTTCAGCATAAATCACACAAATTGGAAGCATAAGGGGAATACAAAGACACTAAATATCAAAAGAGCCAACTTCCGGAAACTACGTTTCTTGCTGAAGATTAGGGATGAGCTTCGTGTTCGAGTCGAACCCATGTTCGACTCGAACATCGTCTGTTCGCCGTTCGCCGAATTGCGAACAATATGGGCCGTTCGTGCCAAATTCGTGTGGCGCGTCACGGCCCATAATTCACTGCGGCATCGCAGTGTATTGCTGGCTGATGATTGGCCAAGCATGCACTATGACCCGCATGCTTGGCCAATCAGAGCAATGTCTGTAGAGAGAGCTGTAATTGGCCAAAGCCAGGGTGGTCCTCCTCACAGTGTTCAGCTAAAGCTACAAGTTAGTTTAGTGCGACCTCTGCACAGTGTTCAGCTAAAGCTACAAGTTAGTGTAGTGCGTCCTCTGAACAGTGTTCAGCTAAAGCTACAAGTTAGTGTAGTGCGTCCTCTGAACAGTGTTCAGCTAAAGCTACAAGTTAGTGCAGTGCACAGTGTTCAGCTAGAGCTACAAGTTAGTGTAGTGCGTCCTCCTCACAGTGTTCAGCTAAAGCTACAAGTTAGTGTAGTGCATCCTCCTCACAGTGTTCAGCTAAAGCTACAAGTTAGTGTAGTGTGACCTCTGCACAGTGTTCAGCTAAAGCTACAAGTTAGTGTAGTGCACAGTGTTCAACTAAAGCTACAAGTTAGTGTAGTGCGTCCTCCTCACAGTGTTCAGCTAAAGCTACAAGTTAGTGTAGTGTGTCCTCCTCACAGTGTTCAGCTAAAGCTACAAGTTAGTGTAGTGCGACCTCTGCACAGTGTTCAGCCAAAGCTACAAGTTAGTGTAGTGTGACCTCTGCACAGTGTTCAGCTAAAGCTACAAGTTAGTGTAGTGCATCCTCCTCACAGTGTTCAGCTAAAGCTACAAGTTAGTGTAGTGCGTCCTCCTCACAGTGTTCAGCTAAAGCTACAAGTTAGTGTAGTGCGTACATTTCAGCATAAATCACACAAATTGGAAGCATAAGGGGAATACAAAGACACTGAATATAAAACGAGCCAACTTCCAGAAACGACGTTTCTTGCTGAAGATTAGGGATGAGCTTCGTGTTCGACTCGAACATCGTCTGTTCGCCGTTCGCCGAATTGCGAACAATATGGGCCGTTTGTGCCAAATTCGTGTGGCGCGTCATGGCCCATAATTCACTGCGGCATCGCAGTGTATTGCTGGCTGATGATTGGCCAAGCATGCACTATGACCCGCATGCTTGGCCAATCACAGCGATGTCTGTAGAGAGAGCTGTAATTGGCCAAAGCCAGGGTGGTCCTCCTCACAGTGTTCAGCTAAAGCTACAAGTTAGTTTAGTGCGACCTCTGCACAGTGTTCAGCTAAAGCTACAAGTTAGTGTAGTGCGTCCTCCTCACAGTGTTCAGCTAAAGCTACAAGTTAGTGTAGTGCGTACATTTCAGCATAAATCACACAAATTGGAAGCATAAGGGGAATACAAAGACACTGAATATCAAAAGAGCCAACTTCCAGAAACTACGTTTCTTGCTGAAGATTAGGGATGAGCTTCGTGTTCGACTCGAACATCGTCTGTTCGCCGTTCGCCGAATTGCGAACAATATGGGCCGTTTGTGCCAAATTCGTGTGGCGCGTCATGGCCCATAATTCACTGCGGCATCGCAGTGTATTGCTGGCTGATGATTGGCCAAGCATGCACTATGACCCGCATGCTTGGCCAATCACAGCGATGTCTGTAGAGAGAGCTGTAATTGGCCAAAGCCAGGGTGGTCCTCCTCACAGTGTTCAGCTAAAGCTACAAGTTAGTTTAGTGCGACCTCTGCACAGTGTTCAGCTAAAGCTACAAGTTAGTGTAGTGCGTCCTCCTCACAGTGTTCAGCTAAAGCTACAAGTTAGTGTAGTGCGACCTCTGCACAGTGTTCAGCCAAAGCTACAAATTAGTGTAGTGCGTCCTCTGAACAGTGTTCAGCTAAAGCTACAAGGTAGTGTAGTGCGTCCTCTGAACAGTGTTCATCTAAAGCTACAAGTTAGTGTAGTGCACAGTGTTCAGCTAAAGCTACAAGTTAGTGTAGTGCGACCTCTGCACAGTGTTCAGCTAAAGCTATAAGTTAGTGTAGTGCGTCCTCTGAACAGTGTTCAGCTAAAGCTACAAGTTAGTGTAGTGTGTCCTCCTCACAGTGTTCAGCTAAAGCTACAAGTTAGCGTAGTGCACAGTGTTCAGCTAAAGCTACAAGTTAGTGTAGTGCGTCCTTCTCACAGAGTTCAGCTAAAGCTACAAGTTAGTGTAGTGCGTCCTCCTCACAGTGTTCAGCTAAAGCTACAAGTTAGTGTAGTGTGACCTCTGCACAGTGTTCATCTAAAACTACAAGTTAGTGTAGTGCACAGTGTTCAGCTAAAGCTACAAGTTAGTGTAGTGCATCCTCCTCACAGTGTTCAGCTAAAGCTACAAGTTAGTGTAGTGTGTCCTCCTCACAGTGTTCAGCTAAAGCTACAAGTTAGTGTAGTGCATCCTCCTCACAGTGTTCAGCTAAAGCTACAAGTTAGTGTAGTGCAACCTCTGCACAGTGTTCAGCTAAAGCTACAAGTTAGTGTAGTGTATCCTCCTCACAGTGTTCAGCTAAAGCTACAAGTTAGTGTAGTGCGTCCTCCTCACAGTGTTCAGCTAAAGCTACAAGTTAGTGTAGTGCGTCCTCTGAACAGTGTTCAGCTAAAGCCACAAGTTAGTGTAGTGCGACCTCTGCACAGTGTTCAGCTAAAGCTACAAGTTAGTGTAGTGCATCCTTCTCACAGTGTTCAGCTAAAGCTACAACTTAGTGTAGTGCGTCTTCCTCACAGTGTTCAGCTAAAGCTACAAGTTAGTGTAGTGCGTCCTCTGAACAGTGTTCAGCTAAAGCTACAAGTTAGTGTAGTGCGACCTCTGCACAGTGTTCAGCTAAAGCTACCTGTAGAAGGTTGGTGGTGTTTTCCTGATCCTATCACTACCGCAGGCAGCTACATTATTTTAACAAGTCACCCAATGCGTGGTGAAACTTAGGTAACGTCCCTGTCCATGCCTGCTGGACCATGAGTCAGCGGTAATATGCGCCTTACCGCTGACCGCCCTGTCCAGCGAGGCATGGACTTTGCCTTCCACATGCCGGTAGAGAGCTGGAATCGCCTTCCGTGAGAAAAAGTGGCGTTTGGGTACCTGCCACTGAGGAACCGCACATTCCACAAACTCACGGAAGGGGGCAGAGTCTACCAACTGAAAAGGTAGCAGTTGAAGTGCTAGCAATTTTGCCAAGCATTCAACCGCTGGGCATGTGGATGGCTGGGAGCGAACTTCTTTCGGTGGTGCAGCAGCTGGGGCAGGGAAATTTGTCTGGTACAATCTGACGTCGGTGTAACGAAAGCAGATTGCCCACAAGTACTTGGCTGTGACACACCTAATTCTACACCTTCATTCCTCTCAGTGCAGGTCTCAGAGAGGACTGAAGGTATAGTGGGGTTGGAGATCTCAGCTGATGAGGAGCAAGGAGAGGTCCTCTTTGTTCTTTGGTGTGGGTCTGTTAGATACGCTTGCCAACGAACTGCATGGCAGGTCAACATATGTCTGGTCAAGCATGTGGTTCCCAAGCGGGAGATGTTTTGGCATCTCAAAATCTTCACAGCAGGGCCCTGTGGGGGCTTACAGTGTTGTGGCCACAACAACACCTAAGGCCCAAATTTCTGCTAAGTATATAGGGCAGGCCCCTACTTTCAAACATCCAACTTACAAACGACCCCCACCATTCTCTTTTTTATCCTCATCTGACAAGATGGATGGACATCGCAGAGCCTCTTACCGCATCACCTCAGCAAGTTCAAGCCTCTCCTGTTTGGAAGTCCCTCCTGTACAGTCTCTAAAGGAGCTTCTATGGAGGGAACCCCGCTCTGGTGGTCATAGGGGCAGCAACACGGATCATCTGGCACATAGTAAGCTTTAAAGAAGCTTCAAGTATTGCAGTGGTCTCCACTTTCGCTTTCATTTTTTCTCTTGCAGTCATCATTCTACCCCTTCTATTATTTTCTTCCTATATGTTCTTCTCCTGGTACCTGTAGTCCCACAGCGCTCAGGGTATCTATCATGGCCGCCACGCATCTCGTCCCGCATTGCGCATGCGTGGTAGACAGAGATGGGGATGTTCTAACCTTTTTTCCAGCTTCCAAGATGGGGCCGGAGTCATCGTGACGCTTCTGTGCATGCGCGAATCGTAATTTTTGCCGCGTCGGCAGCGGTCTATTTAAAAAAGGACTCTGGTTTTAAAAAATCAAGTTTTTCTCCTGGGACCTGGTAAGTGCTCTTAAATCCTCCCTTTGCTCATCATTACAGGGTTTTCCTTGTTAAGAAAAAAAAAAAAAATTTGTATAGGAATATATATATGTATATATTTGTCTACTTCTTTAACCCCTTCCAGACTTCTTCTGTTCCTGCCTGCCCTCTTCCTCTCTGCTCATGGAGACCACTGCCCAAGCAGACCACCCACGGCCGATAAGGTAAGGGGATGTCCGCATTCAGTGGTAAGTATTGAAGAGAGAGAAAAAAAGAGAGCATATCTTCTGACAAGACTCCTTCTGACAGCCCTTCCAGGTCTAAATCAAGACGCAAAGAAAGGTCAAGCCATAGCTCCAGCAGAAGATCCCGCAGAAGCCAATCACGCTCCTCATCTCGTCGCAGGCACTCACGCCGTAGTCATTCTCACCATGGTCACTCACGCCACAGTCACTCTCGACGTAGCCGATCACGTCATGGAAGATCACCTTCATCATGTCACAGACGAAGCCAGCACACCCGTCCCGCAGCTAATGCCTGCTGGGTATGTGGTACCACCGCTTTGCCAGATAAATTAGCATGTCGCACCTGCTTCAATGAAGCTACGAAGGAAAGAGAATCGGACGTCAGAGAAGTAACTGAACTAATTCGGGAATCAGTGAGAGAATCCATAATGGAGTCAACTACACCCCTGCCGGCCAGGTCAGACCCAGGTACTTCCATGGCTCCTCCTCGCTCAGCAATCGAGGTAGGGACGGAACCAGAATCCCTGTCAGAGAACGAGGATCCAGAAGTGCCAACAGGTTTTGACTTCACCCTGGTCGAACCTTTTGCAAAATCTGTCAAGGAGGCCATAGGTTGGGAAGAATCTGAAGAAGCACCTCAGAAGATGCGGAAATATTTTCCAAACCTGAAGAGGGATCCAGAAACCTTCCCTTTTATTGAGGAGTATAATAATGAATAATTTAATCAAGGATGAATGGGAAAGATCCGACAAGAGGACTAGCCTAAACAATAGACTAGCAAAAATGTATCCTTTAAAAGAACCTAAAGTCAACTCCTTAATTAATGCTCCGGTTGTGGATGCCTCCTTGATGCGTCTGGCAAGACATGTCACCCTACCCATCGAAGACGCTGTCTCCTTCCGTGACGTTCTGGATCGGAAGATTGACCTAGAACTTAAAAAAGCCTACTCCACAGCAGGAGGTGCTTGTAGACCAGCAGTCACCACAGCAGCAGTTGGTAGAGCCATCTCGGGCTGGACTGTCAATATTGAGAAATCTCTCCAGGGGGAAGCAGACTTGGAGAAAGTAATTACGTCCCTACAAGAACTTAAATTGGCAGGCGATTTTATCGTGGAAGCGTCCATGGACATTATTAGGTGCTCAGCCCGGGCAATGTTAGCCTCGGTGATGGCAAGGAGAGCTCTGTGGCCAAAACCCTGAGTAGCCGACGCAGCATCAAAAACAAATTGGTGCAAGATTCCCTATGATGGTTCCAATCTCTTCGGCTCCAAATTAGATGCAGCAATTTCTAAGGTGACGGGGGAAAATTGGGCCTCATTCCCTCTGACAGGAGACCCAAGAGATCAAGAGGTCCTGCTTACAAAGATAACCTTCCCGAAAGGTACAGAGAAGCCAAAACCTACAGACCAGGTAAAGAGTTTAAGAGGAATTGGAGGAACTAACAGTCATCCTTCCTGAGGATGCGAAAAACCAAGGCCACCCCTTCTAGCGAACAGCAGAAGTCCTTTTGAAGGTACGCCCACCCATCCTCCAAGGGTGGGCGCCAGACTCAAGAAATTCACACAAATATGGTCAGAAAACATCAGGGACCCTTGGACCATTTCTACGATCAAGTTCGGTCACAGGTGGAGATTCCTGAACAGGATTCCCGGGAACCACTTTCTTCCAACCAAACTCCCGTCTTCTCCAGCCAAGAAAAGGATCCTTCTGAAATACATAACAGAATTAAAACAAAAGGAGGCAATTTAGGAGGTTTCGCTGTGTCAAAGAGGCAGAGGATTCTACTCCCCTCTTTTTTTGGTAAAAAAGAAAACGGGGGATTTATGGCCAGTGCTGGACTTAAAGAAACTAAACAAAAACATCAAGTTAGAATCCTTCAAGATGGAAAGCCTACAGTCCATACTATTAGCGGTGAATCTAGAAGATTGGATGCTGTCCGTAGACTTATCAGACGCCTATCTTCACATTCCAATACATCCTGCCTTTCAAAGATTTCTCCAATTTTCAATCAACCAACATCACTTCCAGTTCCAGTGCCTACCCTTCGGCATCTCGTCGGCTCCCAGGACCTTCACCAAAGTTCTTCTGCCCCTCATCGCATACCTCAGAGAGAGAGGTCTAAGAGTACACCATTATCTGGACGATATACTTCTTCTAGCAGAAAGTCGCCAGGTCTTGATACAACACTGAGAGATCTTACTATCAACCCTGCAAGTTTTCGGTTGGCTAGTGAACTGGCAGAAAAGCAAGCTTCAGCCCACTCAGAAGATGTTTTTTCTAGGAGCAGAACTAGACACCATCCAGAACAGAGTACAGCTTCCTCAGAAGAAAATCATGCCCCTGATCCAGAAAATTCAGAGGCTAATCTAAGTTACACACTTACCAGCCAGAGTATGTATGAGTGTCCTGGGTTCCATGTCTGCAACTCTGCCCATGATCCAGTGGTCCCAATGGCACACAATAATCTTACAGAATTCCTTTCTGAGGCAGTGGAATGGAGTATCAATGCTTCAGAAAATCTATATACACAGGTATGTGAAGCAATCGATGTGATGGTGGACACGATCCAGCAACCTCAAGAGGTACAAACCTATAGTTCCTCCACAGCCAGAGGTGGTCACTTCTGATGCCAGCCAGAAGGGATGGGGAGCGCATTACCAAAATCTAGCAGTCCAAGGGCAGTGGAAGTTTCAAGCCCATGGGGTAGTATTCAATGTACTAGAACTCAGAGCAGCTTTTCAGGCACTTCTGGCCTTCACTCCTTACCTGGCGAGGAAAAACGTTGTGATCCAAATGGACAACAGAGTCGCTGTAGCATATATTCAGAGGCAAGGGGGTACGAGGAGTCGCACATTAATGCAGGAAGTGCGCCCTATCATGCAGTGGGCTCAAGTGCATCTAATAGACCTGAAAGCGATGTATGTCCCAGCAGCTCAGAACATGCTGGCCGACTATTTGAGCAGGGAACTTCTCTCAAACAACGAGTGGTCATTGAGCCAACAGGCCTTTTCCCTTCTTTCAAGAACTTGGGGAATACCAGAGATCGACCTAGCAGCTACTCCTACGAACACCAAATGTCGGAGATTTCTGTCAAGAGCAGCCTTCCCATCGGCTGAGGGAACGGATTGTCTGACTCATCCATGGAATTTCAAGCTGGGTTACATTTTTCCACCAGTACCCTTAATCACGAGGTTCCTATCCAGGCTTTGGAAATCATCGGCCACAGTAATAGCTATAATTCCTTTTTGGCCGAGGAGGCCTTGGTTCACAACCCTACTACAACTCAGCCTGCAGCAACCACTTCCTCTCCCAGTAACATCGGACCTCCTGTCCCAGGGTCAATTCCTACACCCAGCTCCAGAAAGGTTACACTTGACAGCATGTAAGTTGAAAGGACTCGGCTGCTAGAGCAGGGATGCTCGCAGGAGGTCATTTCTACTCTTTTACAGGCTAGGAGAAGCACCAACAACAAGACATACTCACAAGTCTGGAATAGGCTTTGTTCACTGGCCCAACAAAAAAATTGGAACCCAGTATCACCGGAGCCACCGCAAGTTCTGGAATTCCTTCAGTTGGGTATTACTAAAGGATTAAGCTCAAGTACCCTTAAAGTCCAGGTTTCTGTCCTTTTGGCTAAAACAGGCATTAGATGGCCCCTACACCCTCTGGTGATTCAGTTCATGAAGGCTTGCTTAAAAATCAGACCTCCAAAAAAACCCCACATTTTCGGCATGGGATCTCTCTACAGTACTTGATGCATTATCAAAACCTTATTTTTTTCCGGTAGAGTCAATTTCACTTTGGAACCTGACTTTGAAGTTAACCTTGCTTATCGCCATTACATCTGCGAGAAGAGTTTCAGAACTTAAAGCACTACTGATAACAGAACCATACCTAGTCCTCTATCCCAGAGTGGTATTGAGGCCCTCGGAGCATTTCACTCCCAAGGTATCATCTTCTTTTCATTATAATCAGGATATCACCCTTCCATTCATTACTAACGACCAGGGCGAGCCTCATGCATTGGATGTAAAAACTATCATTACCAGCTATTTGTAAGCTACAGCTTCCTTCAGAAAGTTGGATACTCTTCTCATAATCCCTCACGGTCCTAGGAAGGGTCATCCAGCAACTTCTCGAACAATCACATCCTGGCTGGTCAACACCATAAAAAAGGCATACTCTTCTCAGCAGCTAGTTATCCCGGAAGGCATCAGGGCACACTCAACCAGGGCAGTGGCAACTTCATGGGCAGCATACTGCAGGGTTTCACCGGAGACAATCTGTAAAGCAGCAACCTGGTCATCGAGACATACATTTACTTCTCACCACAAAATTGACTCTGCTCAACTAACAACAGCGGACTTTGGCAGATCCATTATTAGAGCCAATTCCACAGCTCTTTAGAATAATAAAACTTTAATTTTTTGCACCCTCCCGACTGGCGAGTTATTTCCCAGTGTGTGTTGCCATGAAGGCGTCAGGAAAATAGAAAATTGTATACTCACCTTTCCGTAATTTTCCTTTCCTGATGCATCTTCATGGCAGCACACAGATTCCCACCCTGTTCTTAGATGATATATACAGAGAATGGTGGGGGTCATCTCTCTTCAACTTTTATAGCTAGACCAATCCTGTCAGGTTGTGGAGGCGGAGTCACAACCCAGTGTGTGCTGCCATGAGGATGCGTCAGAAAAGGAAAATTACGGAAAGGTGAGTATACAATTTTCCATTTTTTTTCCTAAAAAAAATGACATTTTGTGCAGGGACTGTTCTAAGCACGGGAAACACGCGCCACTTTACAGGCATACTATAGACACCCCCCAGGTATGATATTTAAAGGAATATTTCACTTTTTTTTTTTACTTTAAGCATCATTAAAATCACTGCTTCCAAAAAAACGGCCGTTTTTAAAACTTTTTTTGCATTGATACATGTCCCCTGGGGTAGGACCCGGGTCCCCAAACCCTTTTTAGGACAATACCTTGCAAATTAGCCTTTAAAATGAGCACTTTTGATTTTGAACGTTCGAGTCCCATAGACGTCAATGGGGTTCTAACGTTCGTGCAAATTTTCGGTCCGTTCGCAGGTTCTGGTGCGAACCGAACTGGCGGGTGTTCGGCTCATCCCTAATGAAAAAAATTAAATGGGATAAAATCTTAGGAACAAGGAACACCAAGGAAAAATGGGTGTGCTTTAGGAGCATATTAGGTAATGGTATTAACGGGGGCATGGTCAGGCTGGCGACCTGAGCAGACGTGCTCCGCTCCTACCTGCCTATTATATCTGGTTTTTACCCTCACCGACACTCGGTGACACCCGGGTATGAGAAGAGGCAAATCCGGCTCGGGAAGGAAAGGTGGATCCACTCCTAAGGCATCCGCGCAGCAGAAGAAGCAGGGCCCTGTAGGCGGCACGCACATGGCATCCCAAACTACGCCTGCAGATCCAGGGACGATGGAGGAGGATCGCTTCCAGGCCCTCGTGCAGGCCATCTTCAGCTGCTAAACAACTCTGACAGCGAAAATTGACATCCTGCAAATGGATTTCGGGCTGATGCGGAGGGACAAAATGCTGGATCGGCTGGGTGAGGCAGAACGGCGTGTGGGCGACTCAGAGGACTCCATCTGAGATCACCATGCTTCCATTCACACCCAACAGGTGAAAATAAAGGCCCTCGAGTTGCGGGTGGAAGACAGCGAGAACAGGAGCCGCAGGAATAACCTGAGGGTGGTGGGACTGCGGGAGGGAGCCGAAGGCTAAGATCCTACAACCTTTACAGAGACCCTGCTCTGCATCCTCCTCCCACAGGCCCCATTTTCCCAACACTGTCATGGAGAGGGCCCACAGAATGCCACCTGTACGAGGCCAACCAGGGGCCTCCCTGCACACCTTCATTTTCAGACTACTAAACTTCCAGGATCGGGACCTGGCACTTCGTGAAGCTCGGAAAGTGGAAGAGCTCCGGTTTGAAAATGCAAAGATAATTCTGTTCCTGACCACGTCAAAGCTCAACTTCGTACCAGAGGCCTGAAATACAGCATGCTGTTCCTGGCTCGCCTACGAGTTGTGGGTGGGGAATCCACCCGTTATTTCACCTCACCTGATGATGCCTCTTAGTGGTTGGATACCCTGCCTGAGGCCCGGTAACTGTATATAGTTCTCTCCTGTTTATCCTGTTTTTGACCAGGCAGTGCCTCCTACTGTATGTTTCCTTTTCTCCCCAAAGGCTGTGCCTGACTGAGACTATCAGCTACACTGATGTTAGGTCCTTGCACCTTTGGCACAGAACGCTGGCAGAACTCCACCATTCTTTTACTGCACGGCAGCACTGGCTCGGTTCTGGAACACAAGGCCATCATTCCTGAGCTAGCCATTAGCATACCTACCTCACCCTTTGCAGCTGAGCTTGCAGCACTCTAGTATGTTACACCAGGCCTCTGGCACCTCCTGGCCACTAATTTTTTTCTTTCCACTGCTGCTGATGCATTGCTGAGTCACTCCCCATCGTGGAAGACTGGAGGGGGTAATGGGAGATCCTTGCCCTGGGAGTTTAGAGTTTGTAGTTACCACTGTTATATTTTGTTGAACAGTTTAAGTGTGTGCCCCTAGCTAGCACTAGGTGTTTTTTTTATTCTCACATATACTGTACGTAGATCCTGACTGTCTTTTAATTTTATACTGGTTTGTAGGTGATTGCCTCCGGACTAAACTGAACTTGCTGACTGCCTGAGTGTTCGGTGGTCGTTCGCTTCTCCACTTGCCCCCATAGAAGACTTTCCTACTGTGTGATGGGTCTAGTTTCGGGTTTAAGCACTCCAAGTTTCACAACGGATGTGCGGGGTGGGTGGGGTTGGGTCTTTATGTTAAGACTGTTCTTTTTTTTGTTGTTTTGTGTTTACTGAAAATGTATGCAGTGGTTTGCCTTGGATAGCTATTCCAGTCCTTGTCATAACCGAAGGCTGGGTGTCCAATGCCTCAGAAGTAGATGATTTTGTGTTGCAGGGTGAATGCCTCACCCCGGGTCAACCTTATCGATGCTCCCCTGGCGGTTATACTCACCGACATGGCTCCCATAAGATTTATCTCCTGGAATGTCCAGGGACACAATGACAGGATCAAGAAATCCCTAGTCATGGCTTATATTAAGAAATACACCTCTCATATATGTATATTACAAGAGACCCACCTAGTGGGACGTAAGGTTCTTAGCCTGAAAAAAACATGGGTGGGACACTATCATTATGCTACATAGTCTGGGTACGCCTGGGGGGTTAGCATACAAATCTACAAGACCCTGTCTTATACCCTGCTAGAAGTTAAGATTGACCCGGAGGATAGGTACGTATTGCTACATGCTGTGGTGGACACTATTGAGATGCTGATTCTGAGTTTATATATACCACCACCAGCTACGGTATCCCTCCTAAAGTATTTGACTCCTATCCTATCTAGATACTCTACTGACAACCTTATTATACCTGGGGACTTCAATATGGCTCAGATTCCGTCCCTAGATAGGCTGTCTCCAGGCAATGGCACTGACTCTCCCCTACATAGATGGGCATCTCTCTATAGTCTGACAGATGTCTGGCGATGGAGATACCCAAATGATAGAGCCTTTTACCTGCCAATCTACTTCCTGCCGTACACTGTTTAGAATTGACCTGGTGTATGTCAGTGGGGGACTCCTTCCCCCAGTGCGTGAAGTGAGTATACTCCCAAGGGGCATATCGGACCATGCTCCTATGCTCCTCTGCCTACAGACTCAGACACCCCCTCAGAGAGACTGTGGCGACTATCTCGCTACTGGATCTCTGACGAGACAATAGAAACCGAGATCTCCAAGTGTATCTCTGACTTCTGGTTGTCAAATGCTGGATCCACTCCTTTGCACAATAGGTGGGATGCCTTCAAGGCGTTTATCAGGGGGTGCTACCAATCCTCTATCTCACAAACTCGGCATAATGCCAAAATTTCTATTGAGAAGGCCGAGACGAAGGCTCAAGGTCGGGAATCCCAGTATGTCCTGACCCAGAACCTGATCATCTATTTGGATATGCAGGCGGCCTACCGAGAAGCAAAGCTTCTGCAGGTGGCAGGGGCTAAAAGCAGCAACTGGCACAAACGCAGCGCATCTTTGAGCAGGGGGAGAAAACTGGATGTTTCCTGGCTTGGTTAGCTAAGGAGCAACAACCCACAGCCACCATTGCTCGTATACAAAATGGTAGATCCAGTAGCCATCAACGCACAATTTGCCGCATATTACAGTGCCCTTCACTCTTCCAAGGTGGATTACTCAAGGGAGGAACCGGATTCCTTCCTTGGGCAGCTCACCTTTCCTACTCTTAGTGACGAAGCCCGTACTCATCTGGACAGCACAATCACCCTTGAAGAGGTACAGAAGGCCCTCAGTGAATTTCAATACAGAGCAGCGCTACCCCCCAAAAATTTACGAAATTAATACAGTGAAGATCAAATAAAAATAACAAATTAAATTAAACGTTGATTAAATCAATTGTGATCAAAAACAAAACTAAAGTCCATCTTCTCAATTCCACAGTGAAAAAGAGAGTGCCAAGCATCAACTGATGCTAAAAGAGCAATGTAACTGTGCATGCAGAATTGACAAAAAAAGTAGTAGTAGTATTAGTCCATGGTAAGTGAATCCAACCTCCACCACACCTTCAGTGATAAGAAGAATGCTCGCTTACCAGATGGCAAGCAATATGAGCTTGCGGTCTAAACCCGACCAGGGCCTTTCTCCAGGATCAGGATACAAAAAGTCTGGGGGAGAACCCGTCTAGGAGGTCAGTAAGAGATCGCCAAACTCGTCACCCAGGATCGTTCCCAGATCAATTATGGTGATGATCAGACGTTCCAAAAATAAATAAAGGAATCACCATAGCGTAACACATTTAAAACTTAGTTTATTATAAAAGAAGAAAGCCACTTACAGTGTATCGTAGCAATTAAAAGCGGTTCAGCCGGCCGGCTTGTGCAAACACCCGTCCCTTCGGACACAAACGCGAGACGTCAGCACCTCAGTGAATTACAGGCTGGGGAAAACTTTGGGTGTGGATGGTCTCCCCTCCAGAATTCTATAGGCAATATGGGAAACAGTTGTCACCCAGACTGCAGGAGATGATAGTCCAAACCCTGAAAGACACTCTCCCAGCTTCTATGGCAGAAGCAATCGTCGTCATCCCCAAACCGGGTAAAGACCCTGAACTCTGCACCTCCTATCGCCCCATCTCTCTGCCTAATGCAGATGCTAAGATTCTTACTAAAGTTCTAGCTAGAAGACTAATGCCGCGTACACACGGTCGGACTTTTCAGCTACAAAAATCCGACAGCCGTCCGACAGACTTTCGACAGACTTTCGATGGACTTTTGCCAGACTTTCAACAGACTTTCTAACGACCGTACTTGCCTACACACGATCACACCAAAGTCCGACAGATTCTTACGTGATGACGTACACCGGACTAAAATAAGGAAGTTGATAGCCAGTAGCCAATAGCTGCCCTAGCGTGGGTTTTTGTCCGTTGGACTAGCATACAGACGATTCCTATGGGAGGTCCTGCATCGTTTTGGCTTTGACCCTAATTTTATATCCTGGGTGCAGGCTCTCTATAAGTCCCCCAAGGCTAGGGTACGCACTGGGTCAACTCTATCTCCACGCTTCTGCCTACACAGGGGTACCAGACAGGGCTGCCCGCTGTACCCTGCGCTCTTCGTGTTGGCCATAGAGCCGATGGTGATTCTCATATGCTCCTCCTCCTTAGTCTACGCCGATGATACCCTTCTGTAGCTTAGGAACATCTCATATTCACTAGTGGCTGCCCTATCACTTATCAATACCTTTGGTAGATACTCCAGCATATGCATTAACTGGGGAAAATCTGTTATCTTTGCGTTGCTCTCCTCGGAGGCTTCGATACCAGCGGATACCCCTCTACAAAGGGTTTCACAATTTAGGAATTTAGGAGTAGTGATCCATAGGGACCTAGCACAGTTCATCCCTCTCAATCTGAACCTGGTGATGTCCCTCCTGACTCAGAGATGCGCTGCTTGGAAAACACTGCCCCTTACCCCAGTCGGACGGGTCAACCTTGTTAAAATGTCTGTGCTGCCTAAATTTTTGTATATCTTTAGACAGACCCTGGTACATATTCCAAACGCGTTCTTTAAAAAATTAAACATGATGCTCAAGCAAATTACCTCATTTATTTGGAATGTTAGCATCCCTAGAATAGCCAAATCCACTCTGCAACTGCCTATCACTTTGAGAGGCCTTGCCCTACCCTGCTTTCTCAAATACTATTGGGCTGCTGTCCTTGTCACAGTCAAATGGTAGTTGTCGGAGGAGCCGATGTGCCCACACTGGCCAATGATGACTGGGAAGAGGGCATTCAGAGACAGATTCACTCAAATATAGTTTTTACATAGGTCATATTTTTCTCCACAGCGACTAGCTAGAATATATCCTAATAGAAGCTCGCTCCTCTGTCCCAAATGCGCTTCAGAGGAGGGCTCTTTCTTTCAGGAAGGTGATTTTACTACAATGGAAGGGATCCTCCTCTCCGACGATACAGCAGTGGAGAACCTGCCATTATAAAAGCTGAACTATCTGGGATGCAATTGCCCCAAAACATTTGATAAGGTCTGGGCGACCTTAGTTCTAGAGGAGCAGCTGCCCCTGGAGTAGGGATTGGAACCAAAGGACCATCACACATACACTATGTTGAGTACTATTCAATTACACGAGTGTACACCATAGGCCACCTACAACTGAAGCTCTTGCTGAATATCCTTGCACCCTGGTAGTGACACCCCCCCCAACCTTCTTGCTTGATACCTATCTGCTCAATACTAGGTAAAGGATGACCCCTCAGTAGATGGGAATCCTTACACTCTCCTCATTTACCAGTCGCTGCACATGGTGATTTAAATATCTGTATCCTTCCTTGAATAGAGCGAATGGCATTATCAGTTGTAATAAGAAAATGCAATACTGAATATGTGCCATTGTCTTAACTCCTTTATTTTTAACCCTTTCATGACTAAGCCTATTTTTGAAATTTGGTGTTTACAAGTTAAAATCCATATTTTTTGCTAGAAAATTACTTAGAGTTCCCAAACCTTATGTATATTTTTTTAGCAGAGAATCTAGAGAATAAAATGGAGATTGTTGCAATAGTTTATATCACACAGTATTTGTGCAGCAGTGTTTTAAACGCAAATTTTTGGAAAAGGGACACTTTCATGAATTTAAAAAAATCCAAACAGTAAAGTTACCCCAATTTTTTTGTATAATGTGAAAGATGATGTTACGCCGAGTAAATAGATACCAAACATGTCACCCTTTATAATTGCACGCACTCGTGGAATGGCGACAAACTACGGTACCTATGAATTTCCATAGGCGACGCTTTAAATTTTTTTTACGGTTACCAGGTCTGAGTTACAGAGGAGGTCTAGGGCTAGAATTATTGCTCTCACTCTGACGATCGCGGCGATACCTCACATGTGTGATTTGAACACCGTTTACATATGCGGGCGCAACTTCCATATGCGTTTTCTTCGCTGCGCGAGCTCGTGCGGACGGGGGCACTTTAAAAAAAAAAATTTTATGTTATTTATTTTTATACTTTATAAATTGTGTTTAAAAAATTTTTTTTTTTTTTTACTTTTATTGCTGTCACAAGGAACGTAAACATCCCTTGTGACAGTAATAGGTGGTGACAGGTACTCTTTATGGAGGGATCGGGGGTCTAAAAGACCCCCGATCCCTCCTTTGCACTTCAAAGTATTCAGATCGCTGAAAACGGCGATTCTGAATACTGTTTATTTTTTTAAAACCGGCGCCATTGGCAGCCGAGTAAATGGGAAGTGACGTCATGACGTCGCTTCTGCGTTTATAATGAGAAGGCTGGAACGAAGCCACCCACAGCTTCGTTCCAGCCCACCCCCAGCTGCCGAAGGCAGCCGATTGGACACCGGGCCTCCCGATCGCACGGGAGGCCCGGTAAGAGCGGCGGGAGGCGGTGGGAGGGGAGGATGTCCCCTCCCGCTCCTCCGGTATAACAGCCGAGCGGCTTTTAACCGCATCGGTTGTTATACTCGGGTAGCCGATCGCCCGCTGTAAACAACGGTACTGGGATGATGCCTACAGCTGCGGGCATCATCCCGGTATAACCCCGGAAAGCCGAGTACGCATATCTGCGTACGGTCGGCGGGAAGGGGTTAAGGATGGATTACTGTTTATTTGTGTAACATCTAGATTGATCTCGATGAATGTTGTGACCATAACCACTGTTTACTGTTTCCCTTTTTTCTTTAAATAAATAAACTTTATGTTAAAAAAATAAGAATAATGTTATTAGCCAGGGCATCCCAAAGGGCAATAAATTTAAAAGAGCTAATAAATGCCCCTGGTGGCTTAACGCCATATAAAAATTTATATAAAAGCAAAGGAGAAGGCCTTCAAAAATACAAGGCTGGGGGAACATCATCAGCATTCCAACTGTACAAAGAATGCAACAAGAAATGTAAGGGTATAATAAGGGCGGCTATGATAGAACACGAAAGGCACATAGCAGAGGAGAGTAAGAAAAATCCCAAGAAATTCTTTAAGTACATAAATAGTAAAAGAGGGAGGACAGATCATATTGGCCACATAAAGAATGATAAGGGATTCTGGTTACAAAGGATGGTGAGATGGCGAAGGTTTTGAATGTATTCTTCTCTTCATTCTTCACAAGGGAAACAGGGGGCTTCGGTAACTGAAACTGCAATGTTTATCCTCATGACACATTACAGGAAGAACCATTATGGTTATCACAGGATAAAATCAGAAACAGACTTGAAAAATTTAACATAAATATGTCGCCGGGACCAGAAGGCTTGCACCCAAGGGTTCTTAAGGAACTCAGTCAAGTAATTGCCAGACCATTGTTCCTAATTTTTATGAACAGTCTACTGACTGGTATGGTACCAGCTGATTGGAGAAAAGCCAATGTAGCACCAATCTTTAAAAAAGGACCAAGATAGTGTGCATGCATGCGGCCACGGGAACAGTCATGCTGTGACCGAGCTTCTCTCACCACAGCAATCACTAGCACAGGAGGACCGGGAGATCACCCACAACAGGCTGCAGAGACTGTCATGCAGCATCGGTCCTCGGGACAACCCGAAAAAGAGGCAGTACAAGCTGAAGAATCAGTAGGAACAGGAATGGCTCCCTCCCCCTGGGCAGTCTCCTTCTCCCAAGATGGTGCTGGGTCAGCCAGATACAAAAGGCGGCCAGAGCAACAAACAGCACCGCTCACTGCAGCCAGTGGATCCATCTCCCAGGACAGAAATACGTGATCCCTTCTCCTCACAGTCATCGGAGGATCACGATGGGGACCTTAGGGATGAGTCCCTCAGGGATGAGTCCCTCTTCCTTTCCCTGTCCCCCAGAGTGCCCCTGGAGCTACCAGAGCAGACAGGCTCCCCAGGCTCCTCAATGGACAGAAACATGGCTGAGCTAGCTGAGTCCATATTCAGCCAATCTAGTCCTGCTCATGGGGAACCCTCACCTCAACCTGTTCCCAAGCAAGATATACAGAGTTTTGGGCTTAGACTGGACACAATTGAAACTAAGGTGGAAGGAACGGTAGCCAGAGTGAACTAAATTACCAGGGCTGTTACAGACCTTCAGGAGCGACTGGAAGAGGCCTATGCAAAAATAGAACACCTGGAAAACAGGTATCGCCGTTATAATGTGCAGCTTACCAGAAACTCACACGGTCCTGGAGGGTGCTATACATGTTCTCATGAAGGAACTGATTCCAGACATCTCACCCCATCAGTTGGAGGTGGATAGGGTCCACAGGGCCCTGACAGCCCCAGGTCGGATGGCCTTTTATGATATGTAATAGTGAAGCCGCACTACTACGGGATCAAAGAAAAATTAATGACAGCCTCCAGGAATCACCAGGATCTGACGCTTTTTGGAACACCCATCCAGTTGTTTGCAGATCTCGCCCCTTCAACAGTGCAAAAGCACCGCAATCTGAAGACTCTTTTATAGCAGCTGCTGAACAGTCAGATAAAACCCGCGGGTCCCGTGGGTTCTGTGTCTGCTGGTGGCCCGCGATCATGACACAGAGAGGCAGAAAGGGGAGATGCCTATGTAAACAAGGAATTTCCATGTTCTGCCTAGCAACATGACAGGGATCTACTGCTCCCAGTGATCGGGAGCAGTGATCTCTGTCATGTTCTAGTGAGCCCACCCCCCCTACAGTTAGAGGGAACACAGTTAATCCCTTGATCATCCCCTAGTGTTTAACCCCTTCCCTGCCAGTGTCATTTACACAGTAATCAGTGCATTTTTATAGCACTGATCGCTGTATAAATGTCAATGGTCCCAAAATAGTGTCAAAAGTGTCCGATCTGTCCGCCGCAATGTCGCAGTCACAATAAAAATTGCAGATCGCCTCCATTACTACTAAAAAAAATTAATAATAAAAATGCCATAAATCTTTCCCCTATTTTGTAGATGTATAAATTTTGCGCAAACAAATCAATACACGCTTATTGTGATTTTTTTTTACCCAAAATATGTAGAAGAATACATATTGGCCTAGACTGAGGAAGAAATTTGTTTTTTTATATATTTTTTGGGATATTTATTATAGCAAAAAGTTTTAAAAAATTGCTTTTTTTTTCAAAATTGTCGCATTTTTTTGTTTATAGCACAAAAAATAAAAAACACAGAGGTGATCAAATACTACCAAAAGAAAGCTCTATTTTGGGAAAAAAAAAGGATGTCAAATTTGTTTGGGTGCAACGCTGCACGACCGCGCAATTGTCAGTTAAAGCAACGCAGTGCCGTATCGCAAAAAGTGGTCAGGAAGGGGGTAAATCCTTCTAGGACTGAAGTGGTTAATGATAAACCATTTACGTGGGGAAAAAAAAGCTGAGGCGGCCTAAGCCTGCTGTCGTGCTGTACTCACTCGTTGACGGCCCTCTGCTGCATGTATAGCCGCTGCAGCATTGCCAAAGTCGAGTTCCACCTGGTGGACATCCCACAGATCAGGCGGTTTGTGGGCAGGTGGAATTCCTGCTGAATTTCAGCCAACAGAGTACTGGCTGTGTATGACCGCCTGAAATGGCTACAGACTCTTCTGGCCAGATTTAGCACATCTTGCAATCCTGGGTACTTATTTAGGAAATGCTGCACCACCAAATTGAGAAGAAACAAATGAACGTCGCCCACGGGACTTTAAATGAGGTGTAAATGGTGATCAAAGGGTAAACAGGTATAAAAGTACAAATATTTTATTGAAAATAACAGCATAGTACATAATAGAGCATGAGCATGGATGAACAGGTTCGTAGAACAGCGACATTGCAATGTAATCTTAAACCATAGCCATCATATAATAGTAAAACATATAATACAGGTATGCATAGTACATCTCTAACCCGACGCGTTTCGCGAGCTTTCCTCGCTTCATCAGGGGCTGATGCGCATAACTGCTGTCTGTAAATACAGATAAGGTAATTAGAGTATAGATTATGATAGGGTAAAAGCAAGAAGCCAGACCTGGTCATCCCGTACTTACTTGTAAGACCAAAGCTACAGACACATAACCCAGGCACGGGCAGGCGGAGAGCATCTCCCCCGGGAGCTGAAGGGGCCGAGGACCCAACCAGAGGACCGAGGCCAGGCGTGGGGGGCAGCATGGCAGAATGAAGGAGAGAGAAGGGAGCGTGAACCCAAGTTGATCCCAAAATGCAATGCCGGGCGACTCACTGTATAAGAATATAAGTAAGATAGAGAAGTTTGGAAGTATGAGATGTATATCGTAGCATAAATGCAAGGTATGTAGGTAAACAGGGTCTAAATTGATGTAAATAGTATTGTCGTAAAAATACAAAGTAAGTACTACTTGCATGATATGCACAAAGTGTCCCGCAGAGCAGAGAGAAAAAGAAGGGTACAAGGTGGAAAAGTGAACAAGAAAGGAGGGAGAGGGAAGGGAAGGAGGGGAAAACAAAGGGAAGTGAAAAGAATAGTATCAGAAAAAGAACAATTAAAAAAAAAGGGAAATGAAAAAAAGGGGGGGGGGGGGGGAAGTAGGGCCAGGGGGAAGGAAACAAAAATTGAGTGAAGTGAAGGGAAGAGAGGCATGGTGAAATAAGGGGCAAAATAATTGTTGGTGTGGTGAACTGGAAAGGTATTTCTATGTGGAAAAGCAGAGTGTGATTAGAACAGTCAGTCAGAGAACAGCAAGTGGAGATAGGTGCACTTTGAGGTGATTGGAGGAGTCAGTTAGAGAACAACAAGTGGGGATAGGTACGCTTTGAAGTGATTAGAGGAGTCAGTCAGAGAACAGCAAGTGGGGATAGGTACGCTTTGAGGTGCAGGTATTTGTATAAGAGTACATAAATAGAGTGCCTACCAGTATAGTGCAGCGTCCTGACTGGGTATTGGAGAGGTAGTAGAGGAAAAATTGCCATACTGTCACCCCCCGCCTTATACCCGGACATCCGCCGAGTTCTCCGCCCCTAACGTCATGCGTCAGGCGGAGCTAAAGGAGATCGCAACGCACCCGCCGTATAGGGCAGGCACTCGCGATCCACAGCCGCCGCCTGGATGACATATCCCGCCCATCGGAAGGAGGGTACCGCTATATTGCAGGCCTCCCCCGGTGGGCGTGGAAAAGCATGACGCCGATGCCCTGGTGGCCCTGCCCCTCCAGAGAGGCCAGAGAAGCGGGGACAGCTGGGGAAACAAATCCCCATTTGTGCATCGCAGCTCCCAGGGGGTGAACAGACCGCTCAGCCCCAACATGGGCGCAGTGAGAGAGCTAGGTCTGCAAGTAGAAGGGAAATTAAAACATGATCATGTTAGACTATATGCTAGTAACGTCATTAAGGTTCAGTAGTAGCTGAGCCAATATGGCCCCTAAGATCTAGGGTCAGCCTCAGACCAGGGCATAATGGTGTTTTCCACCTGGGTACAAATTTAAATTATAAAGAAAGTCTGAGGACTGACCCCTAACATAAAACACCTCCATCCCTAATATCAGAGAAGAAACAAATGAACGTCGCCCACGGGACTTTAAATGAGGTGTAAATGGTGATCAAAGGGTAAACAGGTATAAAAGTACAAATATTTTATTGAAAATAACAGCATAGTACATAATAGAGCATGAGCATGGATGAACAGGTTCGTAGAACAGCGACATTGCAATGTAATCTTAAACCATAGCCATCATATAATAGTAAAACATATAATACAGGTATGCATAGTACATCTCTAACCCGACGCGTTTCGCGAGCTTTCCTCGCTTCATCAGGGGCTGATGCGCATAACTGCTGTCTGTAAATACAGATAAGGTAATTAGAGTATAGATTATGATAGGGTAAAAGCAAGAAGCCAGACCTGGTCATCCCGTACTTACTTGTAAGACCAAAGCTACAGACACATAACCCAGGCACGGGCAGGCGGAGAGCATCTCCCCCGGGAGCTGAAGGGGCCGAGGACCCAACCAGAGGACCGAGGCCAGGCGTGGGGGGCAGCATGGCAGAATGAAGGAGAGAGAAGGGAGCGTGAACCCAAGTTGATCCCAAAATGCAATGCCGGGCGACTCACTGTATAAGAATATAAGTAAGATAGAGAAGTTTGGAAGTATGAGATGTATATCGTAGCATAAATGCAAGGTATGTAGGTAAACAGGGTCTAAATTGATGTAAATAGTATTGTCGTAAAAATACAAAGTAAGTACTACTTGCATGATATGCACAAAGTGTCCCGCAGAGCAGAGAGAAAAAGAAGGGTACAAGGTGGAAAAGTGAACAAGAAAGGAGGGAGAGGGAAGGGAAGGAGGGGAAAACAAAGGGAAGTGAAAAGAATAGTATCAGAAAAAGAACAATTAAAAAAAAAGGGAAATGAAAAAAAGGGGGGGGGGGAGGGGAAGTAGGGCCAGGGGGAAGGAAACAAAAATTGAGTGAAGTGAAGGGAAGAGAGGCATGGTGAAATAAGGGGCAAAATAATTGTTGGTGTGGTGAACTGGAAAGGTATTTCTATGTGGAAAAGCAGAGTGTGATTAGAACAGTCAGTCAGAGAACAGCAAGTGGAGATAGGTGCACTTTGAGGTGATTGGAGGAGTCAGTTAGAGAACAACAAGTGGGGATAGGTACGCTTTGAAGTGATTAGAGGAGTCAGTCAGAGAACAGCAAGTGGGGATAGGTACGCTTTGAGGTGCAGGTATTTGTATAAGAGTACATAAATAGAGTGCCTACCAGTATAGTGCAGCGTCCTGACTGGGTATTGGAGAGGTAGTAGAGGAAAAATTGCCATACTGTCACCCCCCGCCTTATACCCGGACATCCGCCGAGTTCTCCGCCCCTAACGTCATGCGTCAGGCGGAGCTAAAGGAGATCGCAACGCACCCGCCGTATAGGGCAGGCACTCGCGATCCACAGCCGCCGCCTGGATGACATATCCCGCCCATCGGAAGGAGGGTACCGCTATATTGCAGGCCTCCCCCGGTGGGCGTGGAAAAGCATGACGCCGATGCCCTGGTGGCCCCGCCCCTCCAGAGAGGCCAGAGAAGCGGGGACAGCTGGGGAAACAAATCCCCATTTGTGCATCGCAGCTCCCAGGGGGTGAACAGACCGCTCAGCCCCAACATGGGCGCAGTGAGAGAGCTAGGTCTGCAAGTAGAAGGGAAATTAAAACATGATCATGTTAGACTATATGCTAGTAACGTCATTAAGGTTCAGTAGTAGCTGAGCCAATATGGCCCCTAAGATCTAGGGTCAGCCTCAGACCAGGGCATAATGGTGTTTTCCACCTGGGTACAAATTTAAATTATAAAGAAAGTCTGAGGACTGACCCCTAACATAAAACACCTCCATCCCTAATATCAGAGAAGAAACAAATGAACGTCGCCCACGGGACTTTAAATGAGGTGTAAATGGTGATCAAAGGGTAAACAGGTATAAAACCACCAAATTGAGGACATGTGCCAGGCATGTCACATGTGTCAACTTTCCCTATCTAAGGGTGGACAGGAGGTTTTAACCATTATTGCACACCACCAATCCTGGCTCCAGCTGGAGTGGTGTGATCCCCCTCTGGGCTTGTCCCTGCAGAGCTGCAAGAATCTCTGCTCCGGTGTGGTTCCTGTCCCCTAAACACACCAGCTGAAGCACTGCATGGCACCTTTTAGCCTGACTCATGGAATAGCCCTTTGAACGCTTAGGGGGTACCTGATGTTCATAGGACAATTCTGCAGAGGAGGGCATGGAGGTGGCAGAGGAGGAGGAGGAGGGGGTAGAGCTCACAGGTCTGGCATCATCACCACCAACTGTATGGAGACGTGGGGGCACAACAAGCTGCAGCATCGAGCCCTGTCCTGCATCCTTTCGAGTTGCAAGCAGCATTACCCAGTGTGCTGTGAACGAAATATATTGTCCCTGCCCATGCTTGCTGGACCACGTGTCAGCAGTAAGGTGGATTTTATGGCTGACTGCCTTGCCCAACGATGCCAGAACATTTCCTTCCACGTGATGGTAGAGAGATGGAACGGCCTTACGTGAAAAGTAGTAGCGACTGGAAACCTGCCATTGTGGTACAGCACATTGTGCAAATTCATGGAAGGGGGCAGAATCCACCAGGCTGAAAGGAAGTTGGAGAGCCAACAGGTTTTACAAGCTTGCATTTAGATGGTGGGCATGTGGGTGGCAGGGACTATATTTTTTTTCTGCTGCAGCAGATGGGGCAGAGAAATTTGCCGGCTACAGTCTACAGCTGGTGGTGTGTTGCTGGCAGATGTGCTGCTAGGACCTGGGAAACCCTGTGCTATACCATCGTCCCTGTCAGTGGAGGCTGCTGAGAGGTAATGACTAGGAATAGCAGGGACAGACTGAAGTGGGTAAGGAGGAGGAGGGACAGATTTGTGCCCCTTTTGTGTTGCTTTTAGGTGCTCTTGCCAATGGGCTGAGTGGTTGGACGTTAAATGCCTTGTTAAGCATGTGGCACCCAAATGGCTGTTTTTTTTTGCCACGTTTGATGTGCCTGAGACACAATTTGCAGATAGCAAAAGTGTGATCTGCTGCAGATGTGCTGAAAAAGCTAAGCTTTGGTGAGTGGGCCTGTAGATAACAGCTGCAGAATGTGATGGAATGGGGTGGCTGCTCTCTACTCTTTCTTAATGTCGGCCTCCTTGGGGTTGTGCCGCCTCACCTTCAGTTTCCTTCTCTGCTTGATCTGGCACTCAAGTCGCATCAGTGACCTTATCATCATCATCATCTCCATCTCCTCCATCATCATCATTATCACCAGAGACAACTTGGCAATACGCTGTGGTTGGGGGAACATGAATGCCATTTTGTCTACCAGTGTTCTCCCCTCTCTCTAGACGAAGATCTATGGTAAGTCAATCCATGTAACCTAATAGTGCCACCACACCGCTAAATGAAGGCAATAGGTACATACCTAACCAGGTTATGTCATAGGGTATATAAAGACAAGAGAGAGCGCACGCCAGCCCTAGTGTATTATCGTTTAATAGATGAAGATAAGTGTATAAAAACGAGGGTTGCACTCACAAACATCCTGCGTTAAATGGCATAAGCAGCTCCATAATAGCCTCCTCTCCTGGTCTGTAGAGATCAGTTAGGTCACAGCACAGCTTCCTTGTGTGTTACAAAGGAAGCAGGCGGTCTGTGCTTACTGAAACACTTTACCATACTGCTAGTTGCTGTGAGCTAACTGATCTCTACAGACCAAGAGAGGAGGATATTATGGAGCTGTTTATGCCATTTAACGCTGGATGTTTGTGAGTGCAACCCTCGTTTTTATACACTTATCTTCATCTTTTAAACAATAATACACTAGGGCTGGCGTGCGCTCTCTCTTGTCTTTATATATTTATAGAATCATGTCTACCACCCAGTGGACTTTTGGGAGAGCTGCAACACCTTAAGCGAGGAATATACATACAGACTGTTCACTGTTGGAATAGGTATAGTGGGGACAGCGCTAAACTTGTTTTTTTGTGTGTGTTTGGATTATTTTTTTGGGCACCAAGCAGCAGCAACCCATGACCCTATTTATATATGGTGTGCTTACTGTTTTTTCTTTGGAACTTTCATTGTAATCTATATATGGTTTTTTATATATTTTTATTTATGTGTGATAGTTCATTTATTACCCAAGTCTGATTCATAAATTTATTAATTTTAATCATTTTTTCCTTGTCAAAAGAAGTATATTGAGTATACAATGTTATAAAGATACATAAAGTAAGTTTACAAGGATCTATAAAGTAAGCTCATTGTTTTACAGTAGGGTTTATATAGGTAAATATCATGAAATTTCAAATATTAAACATTGGGTTTACGTAAACCTAAATTAAAGATATATATCATTTCCTTAGTTACTTTTGTAGGTATTTAAATGATTTATACCTACTATACATATTGTTTACAAGTAGAGTGTATATAGGTCAAATAAATTCTGATAATGAGCTTTAATCGTAAGGTGGAGAAAAGGAAAGAAAAAGAAGAAAAAGTTCTCTTTGAAGCCTTAGAATGGGTGTCTCTGTAAGTCATTTAATCTGTTACCATGGCAACCGGACAGAGTCATTGAAGTTTGACAGGAACTGTTGTTTTATCCAAGGATGCCAAAGTTTTTCAAATTTTGGAATTTGATTTTGATCGATGGCTACCATCTTAGCATGGGACATTGTATTATTCATTCTGTGAATTGTTTCTGCTAGTACCAATGTAGGAGATTTCCATGCCTTGGCCACTGTTTGTGTTGCAGCCGTTATTAGTTGGATCATAAGTTTGAATTGAGAGAGTGTTAACCATTCCGGTTTTAGATTAAATAAAGTTAAATATGGATCTGGTTGTATTATTTTTTAAAATATTTTAGATGCAATCACGAAGACTTCCTTCCAGAAGGTTTGGATTACTGGGCACGTCCACCATATGTGTAAATATGTGCCTATTTCTGGGCATCCTCGAAAACAAAGAGCTGAGGTATTAGGTGAATATTTTGCCACTCTAGCGGGTACAAGGTACCAGCGAGTTAGGACTTTATAATTTGTCTCCAGTGCTAAGATGTTGGGCGAAGATGACTTAGATGTGAGCCATATGTTAGACCAGTCCGTGTCTTCTAAAGTTCGTCCCAGGTCCTCCTCCCACCTCTGAACGTAAGAGGGTCTATTAAGATTTGCTACTCCATATAATTGATTATAAAGTGATGAAATTGTACCTTTAGCAAATGGATCTTTTGTACAGATTGATTCAAAAATGGATAATTGGGATAATGGTGTATCCCCCTTTAGGAATGGTGTATAGAAATTTTTGATTTGGAGATATCTAAATATCTCAGAGTTTGGTAGATCATATTTTTCTCTAAGCGATGGGAATGAAAGGAATGATTTAGATGCTATGAAGTCATTTAGTGTCTGAATGCCTGATGTTGTCCAAGCTTTAAAAGAATTTGGGTAGATCCATGCTGGATAAAAGGCCGGATTTCTGATAAAAGAAAGGAGAGGATTGTGTGGAGATTGTAACTGATATTTGGTTTTTAGTTTATCCCAGAGAGATAAGAAGTGTTTAGTTATGGGATTATGAATTTTAAAGCGGTCTTTAGGATCAAGCCATAATAAATTTGATATTAATAGAGGGTCGTTTTCTGAAGCCTCTATAAATACCCATAATGGGATTTCCTGTTTTGCATGGTATTTGGACAGACTGGCCAAATGTGCTGCTCTGTAGTAGTTAGTAAAATTAGGGTATCCCAGGCCTCCTTTATTTTTGGGAAGATGTAGTGTGTGTATAGGTATACGTGGTTTAGAAGAGCCCCATATAAACGAAGTTGCTCTTTTTTGTACTATTCTCAAAAAATAGGAAGGAATTGGAATAGGGAGGACTCTGAATAGATAAAGCAATTTGAGTAGAATAGTCATTTTGATTGCATTAATCTTCCCTATCCAGGATAAAGGAAGTTGCGACCATTGTTTTATTAGATTTGTGATCTGTCTTAATACAGGAGGATAATTGGTTGAGAATAAGTCAGAATGAGATGCTGTTAAATGAATTCCAAGATATGGGATTGATTTTTCTGCCCATGTGAATGGGAGTGCAGCCCTAGCCGGGATCAATTCCATGTTTGTGAGTGAAATATTAAGCATTAGGCATTTCTTAGGATTAATCATAAGGCCGGATAGGGCTGCAAATCCATCAAGAGCTGGTATTAAGTTAGGACCAGAGACCTGTGGTGATGATAGAAAAAGTAATATATCGTCTGCAAATATACATAATTTGTGTGTAATACCTCCTACTTCAATGTCAGTTATAGTTTGGTTTGTTCTGATGTATTGGGCCATGGGTTCGAGTATAAGGGCAAATAATAAGGGAGATAATGGGCAACCCTGTCGGGTACCTCTTTCGATATTAAAGGCTTCAGATTTGTATCCAGCATATTTTATATAGGCTTTGGGTTTATTATATAATGCTTTGATCCATGTTAAAAAGTGGGGTCCAAAACCCCATTTTTGTAATGAATATTGCATATATTGCCAGGATACTGTGTCAAATGCCCTCTTAATATCGAGAGATAGAAAACATAAAGGGATTTTCCGTTTTTTAGCAATATGTGCCAATAACACTGCCCTGCGTATATTATGTCCTGTCTATTTGGCATGAAGCCTACTTGATCTCTATGTATTAATTTTCCTATAATGCTATTAAGGCGTTTTGCTATTATTTTTGCGAATAATTTAATATCGAGGTTTAACAGAGAGATAGGCCGATAATTCACACAGGAAGTATCATCAGAAAGGGGTTTTAGGATCATACAAACAATTGCCATTAGTGTTTCTTGCCGAAAAGAATGTCCATCTAGAAGTTTGTTAAAAGTTTCAGTGAGAATGGGAGAGAGTATTTCTGAGAATGTTTTATAGTATAAAGCCGAGTAGCCGTCTGGGCCTGGCCTTTTGTTAAGTTTTAGGTCTTTTATGGCGTTAGCAACTTCATCTATAGTTATAGGCTCATCCAAACTGCTTTTTTGATTCTGAGATAACTCAGGTAAGGTTATTTTTGAGAAGAAGGATTCAGCCTCTGTAGGATTAAATTCATTGTTTGTCTTGTATAAATTTGCGAGATGTGAGTGAAATTTATGGACTATTTTAACTGGATTACAAGTGTAAACATTTTTTGATCATTTCAAACGTATTGGTTTGAAAGATTTGTTAGTTGAATTTAATGCCCGAGCCAAATATGTACCTGGTTTGTTTGTATTCATGTAGAAATTGTGTTTGTAGCGTTTGAGGGATTTATCAACTGACTCAGTGAGAAATAGATCGTATTCCAATCTAGATTTTTCCAGATGAGATTTTGTACTCTGAGATGGATTATCTTGAAATGATATGTAGGCTGCATTAAAATTGAGTTCTAGTTTTTTTGCTAGATTTTTGCGTTCCCGTTTAAATAGTGCCATTTGTCTTTGTATTGTACCACGCAAGACAGGCTTATGAGCTTCCCACAGTGTTATTGGGGAGATGTCTGTTGTATTATTAATTGATATGTATTCCTTTAAAGCTTGTTCAATGGCCATCTGATGTAGTGGGTGTTTGAGCATTATGTCCGGTAAGTACCACGTTGGGTCATGCGCTTTTGGTATGGCTGAGGCTATAGTAGTGTATACTGCATTGTGGTCAGACCACGGAATCGGAATTATATCTGATGCAATAATTTCTGGTATCATTCCTATTGTTAGAAAAATATGATCTATTCTGGTGAAGGTTTGATGAGGGTGCGAGAAATAAGTGAATTTCTTTTTCATTGGGTTACTTTCTCTCCACGAATCTACCAGATTGTATTTGGAAAGAAGTTGAGAAAAAGGTAATCTAGAGGTTATTTTGGATGGTGTAAAAGGTGATTTATCTAGAAATGGGAGGAGGACCTGGTTCGAATCCCCACACATTATCACTGTTCCTATTTTGTGTGTATTAATCACTTGTAATATATGTGAGAGGAATGGTGTAGGTTGTTTGTTAGGAGCGTAGTAGGAAATCACTGTGATTGCTGTATCCATTATATAACCCATGAGTATCAGGTATCTACCTTCTGGGTCTTTAATTTCTGATGATAAGGTGAATGGTGTGGATCGGTGAAATGCAATTAGAGTTCCCCTTTGCTTGGTACAGGCAGAAGCCGTGTAAATTTGTTGATAAAAAGGAGAAATATATTTTGGAGTAGAATCTTTGGTGAAGTGTGTTTCTTGGAGGCATACTATGTGAGCCTTCTTGTTATGGAAAGTACAGAAGGCTTTGGTCCTTTTTTGAGGGACATTTATTCCCTGAACATTCAGGGAAAGTATATTCAGTGGTGCCATGGCAATAGATCAAATAGTTTTGACTTACTTTTTGTTATGCAGAGCTGACTGCGCAGATCAACCTGTGTGGACTGAAGAGATGAATAGATAGAAAAGAAACCAGTGAATTCTGGAGTAAAGAGTAAACAAAAAACATATGAGATTAGATGATACATTGTATAAATTATTTTTTGCAAGTAATCACAATTTACCCGTGAAAGAGAATAAATATCTCTCTCAGGGGAATAAGTGCCTTCGTCACACTCCCACATAATATAGTTGGGAGAATGAGGAGGGCTAATGGGGGTACACGGATCTTCCGCTTACAAGAGAGAAGTGCTATGTCAAAAGACATCAAAATGATGTTTCATTAATTGGAGTGCAGAATATAGTTTTTGTTGAAATTATTTATTCCAGGGTGGTTGTATATGGTTAGTCTTGCCCTAGGCTAAATAATTCAGTTAGAAAGGTACTGTTAATAACTTTGGTATTAATGAAGATAGTTTGAATTATTTTGGGATTTTAACCCTTTTAGAGTAAACAATTACATATTTTATTCATATGTAACTGTTTAGATATGTTAACTCATAAAATTGAGGTTGTATTGCTTCAGATTAGAATAAACAAAAAACATAATTCTAGGAACTAGTTAGGTAATAATATATTTGTTTTAAGAAAAGAAAGAAAAAGCTTCCATTACTTCTGGATTATTGAACATCCTAAAAAGTAATAAATCTATTGTTATTACCTGATAATATATAACTGAACAAGAATTTCCTTATTTCACTTATATATTCTAAGGCTATATGAATCAGAAGTAATAAGAAATATAACTGGAATGTAACATGATCCCACACAGTGTGTGACTATCAGAATGCAGTTACATTCAGTTATAAATATAGGTTTTTTATAGAGAACCATCTCTTAGTATAATAAATGAAGAGATATCAGGAATTAGGATGTCAGTCCATTGAATCTTCTTGGTCCATGGATGATGTGGCATAACAGCCTCTTTTGTGAGAATGATGATTCCCATTTTGTTCTGAAATTTTCTGGGTGCTGCCTGAAGGTGAAGATGATGCCATTCTTCTGCGTGTGGGAGTGTTGCTGCTTGTGGGTTCTGTCAGATTTAATTTTAAAAGGGTTTGTTGTAGTTCATCTGCTGATCTGCTTCTGTAAATTGTACCTTGGTAGTTAAATCTGACTGAAAAGGGGAAGCCCCATTGATACATAATGTTGTGGCGTTGCAGTTCCATTAGTTGGGGTTTCATGGATCGTCTTTTAGTAATAGTAAGTTGGGATAGGTCAGCAAAAATTTGATAATTGTGTCCTTGAAAATTAAGTTCCTTTTTTTCTCTTGCAGCAATTAGTATTTGTTCTTTCCTTCTGTAATAATGAAATTTTGTGATTATATCACGTGGGGGTCCATCTTTCTTTTTGGCTGTGAGGGCTCTGTGTACTCTGTCCAGTTCTAAACGTTCAATAGGGATATCTGGCTTTAGTTCTTGTAATAGAGCAGTAATAGTAGATTGCAGGTCTGTCACAGTTTCAGGTATTCCCCTTATGCGCAAGTTTGAACGTCTGGCTCTATTTTCGTAATCTTCGAGCTTAGTTTGAAGTATTAAATTCTCTTTTTTTAATTGTTCCAATTCTGTTATATTTTCTTGGGTTGTAATTTCAATTTCATCCATTTTTATTTCTAGGGCTGCGGTGCGGTTTCCCAGCTCTCTTATTTCTTTGGTTAGGCTTTTTGTTATTTGGTCTGAGGTTTGTTTTAAAGCCTTATGAAGCATCTTTTCAAATTGTAATAATATTACTGGGGATGCTGAGGAGGCTTGTGGAGAAGTTTGTGAGAGGATTTGTTCTGTATCTGACTCAAATGGAGAATCTTTCTGTGACATTTTCTGTCTGTGAGAGCGCCCTGATGCTGTATCTTGTGAGGTGACTGGAGCTGCTTCAGCTGCAGTGAGTGCCTGTGAGCTCTTTGTGAGGTGATTTTTATTTCTGCCACGGTTTCCTCCCAGTACCATATTTCCTGCCCAAACTTTCACAGTTTGTTCCCAGGGGCAAAAAGGTTCAAATGGATACCTTTTGAGCCTGCAGGCTCCGCTTTGTCCTTCTCTTCTCTCCTCAGCGGTGTGGAGATCTAACAATGCATGTCTGCTCCGCTAGGCTCCGCCAATTTTAATAATTTTTTATTCATTTATTTATTTCTTCATTTTTCTCATATACACATTTATTAATATCAATTCTATTTTTTTTTTTTTTTTAATTTCCCTTCACTTCTCTTATAGTTTTCTTTTTGATCCTTGTACCCAATTTGTACATCCTATTTATTGGTTTTACCTTTGTAACTTTGGTGGTATATAATATTATATATACACATATACCACACAGTTTAAGCTATCATGGTGGAACCCTTCAAGAGGAAGTTGCTAGTAGGGATACTAAATCAGCTGAGATTTTTAAACAATTATTCTCCAATACCAACTTAGGCTCGATTCACACCTATGCATGTTGCTTTTGAGCGTTTTTGGAGGTTTTTTTTTCATGCTTGCCACGTTTTTGAGCAGCGTTTTTGCGGCGTTTTTGCTGCGTTTTTGCCGCGATTTGCGTTTTGCGGTTTTTTTTTTTTTTTTACAGTTTTTTTTTACAGTCTTAAAAAAAAAAAAAAAAAAAAAAGCAAAAAAACGCATCAAAAACGCACCAAAAACGCATCAAAAACACTGCAAAAACGGTGCACTTGCATTTTTGATGCTTGTCCATTGAATTCTATTACATGCAAAACGCTGCATTTTGCATGAAAAAAAGTCCCTGACCCTTTCCAAAAATGCAGAGAAACAAAAAGGCATTGATGTGAACATGTTCCATAGGAACCCATGTTAAAAAATTCCCGTGCATTTCTGCAAAATGCAAAATGCATCAAAAAACGCGCTAGTGTGAATGGAGCCTAAAAGGCTGTAGCTAATGATGCTGAGCACACTCATCCTGCTACCACAGGTGCTAATAGTGGCCACATTAACCCCCCGGATGCTGTCTTGCAAAAAGAATTTTGGGGCCTGTGTAAAAAAGCAGAGGAAATGTATAATTACCACATTACACAATGGTGGGATATTAAATGTTTAAAACACTACCTAAGTGAAGGTCTTGCTCCAAGGGGGCTATGTAACAAGAAAAGATGTGGCTTTCTTGAACCAAATTTACAGAGTACCTGGGATAAAGTTTCCACATTGCGCACTGCACAGTGGATGGAAATCATATGCATGCAGAGAGATAGAATGTTAATCACCAGTCAAAATAAATTAAGTGAAATACTAAAATCTCTTGAGAAATATCATCAAGTCCCCAGTTATCAAAGATGCAGGGACCTCCTTAATGCCAAGAGGGCCTCCTTTGAGGATAATCTTATTGCAAACAAAAGAAATAAGTTTGCTATGGATATAGCAGATTATGAAAAAGGAACAATATTTCAGTGGGGTAAAGGTCGGTTCAAAACACACATGGATGGAGACTCACAGGTAGACATGGACAATATGCAGGGTCCATCATCCACAAAAGCAACAACAACAAAAAACCAGAACCAACCTCGTCAGCAATCCCACCATAGGGGGGTCCCCAGAAAGAAACTAAAAAAATACATTCAAAACACAAGCCCCCGGCCCATTCTTCACAGAGGCAAGGAAAATATAGTAACAGTTCTCTGGGAACGGACTCCAGGAAGTCTAATCAAAATAGCCATAACTCTCATGACACCAGCTATCCAAATAGACCCAGTTCCTCTGGGCCACAGCAATCCATACCTCAAAATAGTAATAACTCTTCAAGTTCCACATCAAAGGCACCATCGAATGGGCATAAAAATAGTGGTAATTTTGTTCAACACAATGACAAAAGAGGTAGACATACACCAAAAGGCAAGTATGAGTACGCAAATAAAAATAAAAATGGGGAGAATTACAATAATAAAGCAATTAACTCTGTTGGTACCCAGGACAACAAGGAGAAAAAAATAAGACCTGTACAGGGCGACAACAATCCCCAGTTGCCTTCATCTGTACAAAATGCCCTCCCGATCCCATTACATCAAGGAGAAAAGGAGGACAGTTACAGTATTAACATTCCCACCTCTAATCCATTCGATGTTCTGAGATCATCTAATCAGTTGGACACCACTGTGGACATGAGTACACCATTAGCGTGTAGTGCCAGTAATAGTCATCTTACCCAAGTATCACCAAGAGGCACAGATGGTACAATAGAACTGATTAGTGATATGGCTAATAATTTTTTAGTGCTTCCCCCTCCTCTCCCCGAAAAAAGAAAAATAGAAGAAGAAGAGGAAACAGAGGAGGGGCAGGAGGGAGAAAAAGCAAGATTATCAAAGAGGGTAAAGATAGAGAACTAAAATCCGCAGTGAAAATCTTCACTCTATCATCACACCCACTGGTAGAGAGTGAGATTAGTCTTTTGCAGAAAGGTCTGAATTTTGCCCCAAGCAGTAATGCTAACTTATTTGAACTGTTTAAAGATTTGCACAAGTACAATCCGTGATATTACAGTGAAGCGATTCTACGGTCTAAAAGTCGCCAAGAATATGAAGATTAGTGAGAATATAGCCAATATATCACCAAGCACCACCCAGAAAGAATATACACCTCAGTTAGAAGAAAGCTGTGACCAGAGTATGAGCAATAACATTGATGAAGAGACAATTAATATTCTTGAAGAACTACTTCTAGAGGGAGGATCAGAGACGGAGATCCCTATATCGACACCTTTTTCCAATGGGATTATACAGTCCACATTTCGTCCAAAGTCCACGTTTTACCTGCACCATGTTAACCACTTGAGCCCCGGACCATTATGCTGCCTAAGGACCAGAGGTCTTTTTCCAATTTGGCACTGCGTCGCTTTAACTGCTAATTGCGTGGTCATGCAATGCTGTACCCAAACGAAATTTGCGTCCTTTTCTTCCCACAAATAGAGCTTTCTTTTGATGGTATTTGATCACCTCTGCAGTTTTTATTTTTTGCGCTATAAACGGAAAAAGACCGAAAATTTTGAAAAAAAATGATATTTTCTACTTTTTGTTATAACAAAAATCCAATAAACTAAATTTTAGTCATACATTTAGGCCAAAATGTATTCGGCCACATGTCTTTGGTAAAAAAAATGTCAATAAGCGTATATTTATTGGTTTGCGCAAAAGTTATAGCGTCTACAAACTAGGGTACATTTTCTGTAATTTACACAGCTTTTAGTTTATGACTGCCTATGTCATTTCTTGAGGTGCTAAAATGGCAGGGCAGTACAAAACCCCCCCAAATTACCCCATTTTGGAAAGTAGACACCCCAAGGAAATTGCTGAGAGGCATGTTGAACCCATTGAATATTTATTTTTTTTGTCCCAAGTGATTGAATAATGACAAAAAAAAAAAAAAAAAATATTTACAAAAAGTTGTCACTAAATGATATATTGCTCACACAGGCCAGCATTTGCTGAGAGGCATGGTGAGTATTTTACAGCTCTCATTTGTTTTTGAAAATGAAGAAAGACAAGAAAAAACATTTTTTTTTTCTTTTTTCAATTTTCAAAACTTTGTGACAAAAAGTGAGGTCTGCAAAATACTCACTATACCTCTCAGCAAATAGCTTTGGGTGTCTACTTTCCAAAATGGGGTCATTTGGGGGGGTTTTGTGCCACCTGGGCTTTCCATGGCCTCCGAAACTGTGATAGGCAGTGAAGAGTGAAATCAAAAATTCACGCCCTTAGAAAGCCTGAAGGCGGTGCTTGGTTTTCGGGGTCCCGTACGCGGCTAGGCTCCCAAAAAGTCTCACACATGTGGTATCCCCGTACTCAGGAGAAGCAGCAGAATGTATTTTGGGGTGTAATTTCACATATTCCCATGGCATGTTTGAGCAATATATCATTTAGTGACAACTTTGTGCAAAAAAAAAAAAAAAAAAAATTTGTCTTTCCCGCAACTTGTGTCGCAATATAAAATATTCCATGGACTCGACATGCCTCTCAGCAAATAGCTTGGGGTGTCTACTTTCCAAAATGGCGTCATTTGGGGGGGGTTTGAACTGTCCTGGCATTTTATGCACAACATTTAGAAGCTTATGTCACACATCACTCACTCTTCTAACCACTTGAAGACAAAGCCCTTTCTGACACTCATTGTTTACATGAAAAAGTTATTTTTTTTTGCAAAAAAATTACTTTGAACCCCTAAACATTATATATTTTTTTAAAGCAAATGCCCTACAGATTAAAATGGTGGGTGTTTCATTTTTTTTTTTTCACACAGTATTTGCGCAGCGATTTTTCAAACGCATTTTTTGGGGAAAAAACACACTTTTTTAAATTTTAATGCACTAAAACACACTATATTGCCCAAATGTTTGATGAAATAAAAAAGATGATCTTAGGCCGAGTACATGGATACCAAACATGACATGCTTTAAAATTGCGCACAAACGTGCAGTGGCAACAAAATAGATACATTTTTAAAAGCCTTTAAAAGCCTTTACAGGTTACCACTTTAGATTTACAGAGGAGGTCTACTGCAAAAATTACTGCCCTTGATCTGACCTTTGCGGCGATACCTCACATGCATGGTGCAATTGCTGTTTACGTTTGACGACAGACCGCCGCTTGCGTTCGCCTTAGCGTGAGAGCAGGGGGCGACAGGGGTGCTTTTTTTTTTTTTTTTTTTTTTCTTTATTATTTTTTTGCTTTTTTATCTTATTTTTAAACTGTTCCTTTCATTTTTTTTTTTTTATCATTTTTATTGTTATCTCGGGGAATGTAAATATCCCCTATGATAGCAATAGGTAGTGACAGGTACTCTTTTTTGAAAAAATTGGGGTCTATTAGACCCTAGATCTCTCCTCTGCCCTCAAAGCATCTGACGACACCAAGATCGGTGTGATAAAATGCTTCCCCAATTTCCCAATGGCGCTATTTACATCCGGCGAAATCTAAGTCATAAAATGCTCGTAGCTTCCGGTTTCTTAGGCCATAGAGATGTTTGGAGCCACTCTGGTCTCTGATCAGCTCTATGGTCAGCTGGCTGAATCACCGGCTGCATTCTCAGGTTCCCTGTTGAGACAGGAGAGCCAAAGAAAAACACAGAAGACAGTGGGGGGGGGCATTCCCTCCCACTGCTTGTAAAAGCAGTCTAGAGGCTAATTAGCCGCTAGGATTGCTTTTACATGAAAGCCGACCGCTGGCTGAAAAGAATGATACCAAGATGATACCTAAACCTGCAGGCATCATTCTGGTATAACCATTCAAAGTCGTGAATGGCGTACCTGAAGACAAAAAAATGGTTAACAATAAAGCACAGTAAATGGTAAAGTATAAAAAATTGCATACCTGAAAAGCAAACATGATAAAACATAATAACAATAAAACATTGCAGAATAGAATACAGTAAAAAAGAGCAGAACAATAGAGAGAGAGAATAGAGAGAGAGAGAGAGAACAATGAAACGACAACTATTTTTTTTTATTTTATATATTTTTTTTTTTTTTTTTACACTTTTTTTGTAAATAACTTTTATAACGGTAACCGGTTCCAGGTTCGGGTCTCTCAAAATGCGA